>NC_139149.1:45516879-45879998 GCF_964270905.1 Leucopleurus acutus
AAAGTTAGTAAAACTTAGAAAATGGTACAGATTATTAGATTTCAACGTTGATGAAAGCCAAAAAGCGTGTATGGGGCTTAACTGAGTAACTTACTTGATTCCTTCCCTTAATAAAGGATCAACATCGGCATTTTCTAAGAGTCCACATTTGTGAATTTACATATGCATTTATATTTTTCACAAAAGAGATCACTGAGTTTGAGATATGTGTTCTGAAGGATTAACACACACACGCACACACACACAGAGCAATGCTGTGTAGGAGATCGACAGACAGCCACTGCCGTCCTTAAAGGATTTCTTGGCGGAGGATATATTTCAAAAGAGGATTTGCAAAGTCTTAAACACATAATCCCAGAACAGTCCCGATTTCTGACACTGGTCATGGGTGTTCGCCTGCAAGACAGTCCCTGTGATGCCACAAGTGGGTGACACTGAAAAGGCCACTTGGAGAAAACATTTTCAAAAAACGGTGACGAGTTGTGATCTGATCTGAGGAGTTCGTGCCCCCTCCTGCAGCCCCAGCACAACTGTCAGCTTGTCAACTACATGCTCTTTTGCATTAGTCACTGGTATTTAGTAGGGACATTGCTTATGGTAAGGGAATCTGGATTGAGCAGTTTTGATTATGTTTTTTTTTTTTTGCAGTACACGGGACTCTGTTGTGGCCTCTCCCGTTGCGGAGCACAGGCTCCGGATGCGCAGGCCCAGCAGCCATGGCTCACGGGCCCAGCCGCTCCGAGGCATGTGGGATCTTCCCGGACCGGGGCACGAACCAGTGTCCCCTGCATCGGCAGGCGGACTCTCAACCACTGAGCTACCAGGGAAGCCCTTGATTATGTTTTGATTATGTCTGCTCCCGTTTTTCTCCTTAATGACAGGTAGGTGATCAGGGAGGTTGGGAGGAGGAGGGAATTACCGCGAGACTGGGGGGATCGACACGGGGTATGATCAAGGTGAAGGCAGACGTGGCACCTGGAAAACGATGCAGCAGGAGATACGAGTTGCAGGGCAGCGGGGCTTTCTACCAAGGCAAGTGGCTGCTGGGAATCCCAGCTGGTAATAAGCTGCTGCAGCAGCACCTATATATACAGGAATGCAGCTCTGTGCTGGAAAACTAAGTCGCTGAGAACGCAAACATGGAGAGAGAAAGCATGTCCGTCCAGGAGATTATGTCTGTACATAATCAAAACATAATCAAAACTGCTCAATCTAGATTCCCTTACGATAAGCAATGTCCCTACTAAATACCAGTGACTAATCCGAAAGAGCGTTAAATGAAGCCAGTAAGTGGTCTTTTGTGGGCCACTGTCAAGTCACAAAAATAGTATTTAGTGCAGGATTAATTGGAATAAAGTCATAGCAATTGCCCAGCATTTGTAGTTTAAGATGAAGGCTAGTGCTAAGATCTACAAAATCGACTGCTACAAAAGAGAAGGCTCATCTATTCCTGCCTTTGGTTCCATTCTGTATCTTTATTTGCCCTTTGTCCTCATATTCTCATTAGGAAGGAGAGAAAAATATCCCAGAGCCTTGTGGACATTACTATACAGTTGCCTTAAATCCTTTGTTTTAGAGCAAACAGAGATAGATGTCAGCATAAGTAGACAGAATTGAAACAGAAACCTACTTAAATGGTTTTCAAAGGCTGTTAAGTTGTCAAATGCTTTTTGCAAATGCAACCTTATGCAGAAGTCCCTGAAAACAGAAGCAGAGCTGCCCAAAAGTCCTGGCCATGGAGACCCAAAAGAGGGGGGGGGGTCCCCTAAAGCACCTGAAATTTGCAGATTCATTGATCACCATCTGTAACAACGGATCCAGTCCAACTTCTCATGTTTTTCAACCAAAAATGGTAACATCCGAACAGTTCATTACATACATTTTTATTCAAGCCTGTACTACTTGAACACCAACTAGATGCTACTGAAAGGCACGGCTCTTTAGCACGTTGAACCAATAAAATGCTATAACTGAACATAAACTATTTCAAAATATGCTGAAGAATATCTATACAACCGGAAACACTATGCATTTTTAAAGGTGCAGTATTATTTTGCCCTTTGGACTCTGGGGTCCATCTCTGAGGACCGGTCATGAGAGCTGCTGCTCTGTGAATGGTGAGTGGCCATGGGACAGGAGGATGGGGGGTAATGTCCGCCTTCACTTCTTACCCCTACCCAGGTACCCTTGTTCATAATCAAATAGGATGTTAGCTGGTACAAGAGGACAACTCTGGTTGTAAGCAGTGAGCACACTGGGGGCTTTTCCATTTTTAGTTTCTCTACACACAGTCCACCGTGGAGGAGAAGCATGAAGCTGGAGTTCAGAAACAGTTGCAGTAGCTACAGACGTAGAGAAAAGGCAACAGGCTCCTGCTGGCCACCTGTGTGCCTGAAGGTGGCAGTCACTTCTACTGCCTCTGCCCGCCACCCCCTTCCACTACTGCATTTGGGGGTGTCCTGGTTTCCATGAAAACAGGAAGAAAAGTCAGAGGATAGCAGCCAAGTGGTGAAGGCAGCCTATGTTGGCCCGTCACCTCCCAAAAGCAAAAGATGATATGGCAAGAGATGCAAAGCCAGCCCCCCAAAACTGGGAGAACCAGGAGAGTATGGAGATGTTTCTAATCCATCATTGCTACTGTGGCCATCCCTGCATGCCATCTAAAGGAGAAATTAATGAAAACTGTCATGTGACTTGCAAATGCCCACCTCATAAAACTAAAACTAATAAAAATCAGGACTTTAAAGAAAAAAGCATTTGCACCACGTTCCTAGAGGGCAATCCGGCAATATATAAGACAAGCCATAAAAAGTCACAAATTTTGACCCAGGAACCCCAATTCCTAGAAATTTATTCTGCGTACTCAAAAGAAGCAACATGTGCAAAACATTTTTCAAACAGTATTGTTAAAGTTATCACGCAATAGACAATTACATAATCTTTAAAATACCTGTGATGTGTACAAATACATGAAAATGTGTGTGAGCTTAAAACTGAAAACAGGGACAAATTATACACACACTATGATTATATCTCTATACAGATATGTTCCAATATGGGAAAAAATGTGAGAGGCCACAGAGAAATGTACACAGCTCTTATTTAAATAAAGCAGTTATGAAGGGTAGCTTTGGTACATTTATTTCATTTTTTTTTAAGGCAGGGGAATAGTGAGGAAGTATAAAATTGCAATAATCAAGTTTACTGTCCAAAAGCCGACTTACCTCAGATTCCCCAATGCCTATGGTCTGGAGCAGCCGTGTTAGTTCATTTTCAAGCATTCCCGTCATCCGGAAGGGTCTACTTAAAACTGAAATCTTTTGACTGGGCACTCTGTATC
The DNA here is from genome assembly GCF_964270905.1 of Leucopleurus acutus. Classification (NCBI taxonomy): domain Eukaryota; kingdom Metazoa; phylum Chordata; class Mammalia; order Artiodactyla; family Delphinidae; genus Leucopleurus; species Leucopleurus acutus. Next base: position 45,520,220 of record NC_139149.1, read on the forward strand.
CTGCCTAGTGGATACTAGTTCTTTGACAAGAACTTCACCAAGTTCAAGTGCTCCAACACAAGTCACAGATTAGAGGCATACTACCACATGGCTACCTCACATCTCCTGACGTTTAACAAGCAAGAGGCAACACGAAGCAGATTTTCCAAGGTCCATCCTACTTCTAGAACCACGGCACATAACCCGCAAAGAAAGGGAAAAAAGAATTACCAACACACTCCAGCAGTGTGATCTGACGAGCTACTGTTCTTTGTACCAGAAAAGGAAGACCAGAGCCGCTTCCCGACGTACACGAGTGATCCAATAAATCCTGCGGTTCAAAACAAGGAGAAAGAGAAAGTATTGAGGAACTGCTCCCAGGTTAGAGTATGAGCGTGCACGTGGGTGTAACTGGCATGGAGGCAGTGGTCTTGGACACATGGCCCGTTCGTGTGCATGGAAAGCCCCACTGGAGGAAGAACTGGTTTCACTTCTTAGGAAAACCAGAAGCTAGCCCTTTCCCTAATATGGGATAGGTTTTCCTGAGGGATGAGTAGTCCTTTCTTGTATCCAGAGTTTTAGAAGAAAATATATAAAGAAAGAAGCTGAGTGGACAAAGTCAAAGATGTTAATTAAAAAGTCCAACATGCAGGGCTGAGCCCAAGGGGAAACAGTAGCTAGAAGAGAAAATGGGAGCAAAAATCAAAGGCCTTCAAGTCCAAGAGCTGAGCAAAATTGACCATGTTCGGCCCTGCCCAGAATACCTATCAAAGGATGCGCTTTAGTTGACATGCCAAGGAACTCTAATAAGGAACAAACAAATTAGGAATAAGAACCAAATGACTCTAATGTTGTTTGTCTTGTAAAGACCCCAGTGGCCGTCTGAGTCCTCAGACTGGTACACTCGAGCAGAGAGGGCTACCTGGATGGAGGTTACTAGGTAGGTGGGGAACAAGAATCACAAAATTAACACCTCTATGTCATTTCTCTCTTTTTTGTTAACAGTTGTCTACTTTTAAAAAAAAAAAAAATTTTTATTGAAAGACTCTTAAATTCTGTAGTGCTTTACAATTTTCAAAAGTTTCTCACACGTGATTTCATATACTGTACGTCATTCTCAATGTCAGTTACCCACAAAGCAGAGAGAAAAAATACGACTTTCATTGAAACATAAAACCATGCCCCAAATCTACTTCTAAAAATGAACACACTGCAAAAAAGATTCCCAATTAGTTCATTCATAAATTTTCCCTTCTTACTCTCAGTGCAAGCCAAGAAGCAGAAGCATTTTTGAATCGGGAATGGATTATCTATAATAAACAATATTGTGCCCATGGTGATCGTGGGAAGGTTGCAGTAATGTTGATCTAACACTCCCCAAAGCTGTCCTTTCCCAAACATTTTAGCTGGCCTGTTACATGAATACATTGCCTTGTTTGAGTTTCATTGTCTTTTACTTACTCTGGGCACCACTGTGAAGTACCGTTGATCAGCAAAATTACCAAAACCTGAACATCTAAAGGAAGAAATTTAGAATCCTTAAAAGCCGCAAAATGGATATTCAACAAGAAACTGAATGTAGATGAAGTAGAGTTTCACATCTCCCTACCTCTTTTGCTGTTCGTTTTTCTCTTTATTCATTCAATTTTTTTGAGAGAATAATTCTGAAATTACTATAGAACTAATGTGTTGTTTTTTCATAATGTACAATCCTAGTTCTAAACCTAGTTCATAGACTTCAGGGTGGGCGGAATCGACCAAAGACTAACAAACATCTACTTCAACTCTTGGATCCCAAGACTTCTTTTTCAGTGTAGGAGAGCTGTTTAGTAAGGTACGCATTGCTGAGTCATATAAATGAGAATATCACTTAAATAAGCAAGTATGTAGACCAATAATGACAACTTGTTTTTAAACAGTGTTGTTTACTGTGTCATTATATCGTGATATACTGTCATCTAAAACGGTTGAGTTGAGAAGACTATTTTAGCATATTTGAAAGCATTCTGCTTTCAAAATTATAGAAGCCATTTAAATAATAATTTACACTAGAGATTCCTATCAGTGCCCAATGTGATTAGTTATGTTAGCAGTTCTGAGGAACAAAGTTCTGACTACTGCTAGAGTTTTGTCAAGATTCAGCGTTGCACCGTCCTTGCTCCTAACTCAATGAATTCATTTAATTTGCCTTAAAACTTGAAACAAACTTCTAAATACACTTCTAAAGAAAAACTATATTTTTCTACTTTTTGAATGAAATGTCCTTTTCTCCTCTTTTCCCAGTTTCACTGTAGCACAATTAAATAGGTAGGTAAAAGGAAGCTAAACAAGGTTCCTTCCCCTTTTTTTTTCATACAAAAAAAGTACACTTGACTGTGGTCCAGTCATGGGGAAGGCAGTAGGATGGGATATTTCCCAGCCTGTATCAGCCACCATCAAATGTTTTAATAACTCGCCAAGGGTAGTAGTCCAGGTGTAGCACCTGAGCTACAATGACTGGTGAGGGCAAGTCTTCTCCAGCAAAAAGGCTTAACTGCAGAACTCCCGGACACTCTTAAGTCTGTCATCTAGCAGAACAAGACTTAATACAGATGATCTTACGTGATGGCATTAAATAACACTGAATCACATTAAAAGCTACCACCTTGACCTTTCAATTCACCAGTCTTTCAATTCACCAGCCAATGATAAGGAGAGTCTCGATTTAGTACTGGCATGACTTTAACATCTTTCTAACACAAATCTTCACCTTTTTTTAAAGGGGGCATCCTACTCAGCACAGTACCCCTGTAGAATGTTATTACTTCTCCTTTCGGCACTTGATGGTAACCTATTCGATAGCATGCAATCCCTTTTCTCACTTAAAGTTTAAAGGTGCTTTAAAATTAACACTTGACAAACAATTTTAAAAAGTGAAAAAAGGAAGACAGTTGCTTTCAATGTGATTTCATCATTTTAAAATGTGCAAAAGAGTAACGTTAAAACATACAAGTACAATGGTTCCAAACCCTGTGCTAGGGTAGCTGCTAGCCACACGTTGACACTGAGACAGTGAAATGTGGCTGATCTGAACCGTTAGGTGCTGTACGTATAAAATACACAGATTTTTAAAATTTAGTTTAAAAAAAAGATGCAAAATATCTCATTAATAATTCTTTAATTATACGTTGAAATGATAATAATTATATATGTTAGGTTAAGTATATTCTTAAAATTAGTATCACCTGTGAGGTTTTTTTAAACTTTTTTTAAGACGGCTACTAGAACATTTTAAATTACAGATGTGCCGCACGTATTGCTATTGGACAGCACTGGTTTAACCAAATGAGTGCAGTCCACAAGGGGGCGGCACAGGAGCACGAAAAATTTCATAGCTGCTTTTATGGATGTCAGGTTTTAAAAGTCTTAAATTACAGGGCGCTGAAATAATCTAAAAGGGAAAGTGATTTTTAACATTAAGCAAAAGGTGCTTTTTTTTGAAAGCACTTTTACTGCTAAAAATAGAGGAACTGAGTACCATAAATTCCAAGCCCTCCCCCACCATCAAAATTATAGGCAACCATTGTCTGTCCCTGTCCCCTTTACTCCCAAAAGAAAAATAACTACCAAGGATCGACTAAAATAAATCCACTCCCTCCTTTAATGTAAATGTCTGTCTAAAATAAATGTTCTCAGGTAGAGGAGACTGAACTCACATAGGGGTGCCGGCATATACTTGCTGAAGACATAAGTGACCAGGAGCATGTGTGCACTCACTGTCCAGTCACCAGTTTACTGGTCAGCATTTCGTGCTTGAAATAAGAAAGCATCTTCAGCCATCTGCGTTATGCTCGGGGTCCCCTGGGGCCACAAACTCACTGCTAACGTGCTGTCTCCGACATTGGTGGTGATGAGCCCTTCGATGGCGCCATACTCCACATCTCTGGGGTTGAGGCGTTCTTGGTTGCGCCTTTTAAATTTTCGGAGAGCAACTCCCAGCAGGCAGGCTAGAAGGCAGACTGCAAACACTACAGACAGAATGATGAGGCCAACCTCCAAGTGGAAATTCTGTGTTCCAGGAAAGGATTTCCCTGGAGATGGGAGAGAGAAGGGTAACTGGCCGTAAGGCTCATTGTTTACGTATTATTTAGCATAACCAATGCCTGACATGTAGCTCGCTCCTGACCCTGACCACACAGTCTCACCAGCCACAGAGTGTTGAAACTGAAAGACTTCCTAATACCTGGCCAACGGCCCAGTCATTTAACCATGATTCATTTAGACACAATAGGAGTTTGAAAAAATTCCACTGAGAACCAATTTATTAACGCATCTATGTGAAAAGTGTTTTTAAAATAGAAAGTACTACACAAATCTCTGATACTATCCTTATTAACCTGGATTTGATCTGTAAGGATGTTTTACCATCAAGCCCTTACGGACAGACACTGTGCTGTAATATTCCTACGAGAAAGTGCTATCTGAGTTAAGACCAAATGATCCAATCTGTGGTCTCTCTCTTCAATGTATCTTGGAGGTCTACTGCTGAATTCTCATTGCTATTACATCAGGATTTCTGCCTAGGAACCTATTCATTCACCTGTTCTCTAACTCGCTTATTCAACATTCATTCACTCACTCAAAACGTTCTACCCTTGATTCACTCACTCACCTAATCACTCATTCACTCTCTGGCTCAGACATTATTACACACCCATTCAAACATTTGTGCATTCACGCGAATACTCACATGTCACTCGAGCAAATATTCACTTTTGAGTTAAATCAAAGTTTCTCAGTTGCATAGTGAAGGTCCATAATTAAAAGATCCCAAGGCGATAATCACCTCTGAATTTCAGACCCTTTCCTGACATCACGTCACCAAGCCCTGTTCCCCACGTATGCCTTACTCTTTCCACGTCCCTGGCCTCTTCAGCCATCCAATCTCAAGCCGAACTTCCTTTATAAATTTCTTTTAACTTTCCAAATCCAAATTAATCAACAACTTGGCACATGTCACTTGTATGATGAAGTGTAAAGCTAATTATGTACAGCATTAAATTATGAATATTGCGCCTCCCTAATTAAATCAGAAATTCCTTAAGAAAATAAATTCTGTGTTACAACTCTAATCTGGCAGACTGTTCTGCAGATCAGAAACTTTTCACCCTGCAGATATCATTTCTACATGAATGCGGACATTTCTTCATGGTCCATCCACTCTATTAATAACAAACTCACAAGGTTTAAGAATTTATCCCATCAAGTACCCTTTTAGGTTTAACCATTAAATACTTGACCTCGCTTATAAAAACATCTCTTTTTATTAAAAACTCTCTTTTACTATTGAACCCTATTTGCTTATCAGACTTTAACCTTTTCTATATGCCTTAAGGTCCTCACCATAACTTCAAAAATTATGAATTATGGAACATGATCTTGTATCAGTTTTTCACATTTTTCTGTCTCCTCCCTTTCTGGCTGACATTTCTCGCCGTGGATGCTCTTAGTAGCCTCTCCTACCGTTTATTTCTTCTTTTGTGAGTGCAAAATTGGTGAAGTATGTCTATTAAAAATGTACTATATATTAAGAGAATAAATTTGGCTTGGAATGAGTCTACAGAGACCAAGGTACATTCATGTTTGTAGGGACTCTGAGAGAGCAACTTAGGGCTCATTGTATGAGGAAACAGTTTCAGAGGAGGACTGAAATCCATATTGACTATAATACGGAGAAGATTCCACATAAACTACAAGGTTGATGTGAAACCTCACCCAGCTTCAAGTTTCAGTGGTAGATTGCTGGGCATCAGATGGGTGATAGATTGCAGGGCATAGAGGTTGTCTCCTTCCTCATAAAGAAGGGAAGGTATTCCACTCAGACATCATAGTCTTATGTTCCACTTTCCTCCCTACACACTCAACACAGATATGAGCATTTACAAAGCAGAACTGTCTCAGAAATTATGACATCATAGCTCCTTTCAGAAAAGGATGTCAGGAGCTGTTCACCTGCTCATGACCACCAAGAGAGATCTGGTCAGCCAAGCCATCCCCAAGGCAGACATCACCGTGCTCACTTTCCCAAAAACATCCATCCTCCTTGTAGATTCCAAAAGGCCATGCCTTTCTCCTCCTCACCAGAGGGACTTCCCTTGTCACCCACTGTTGGAAGAGCAGGAGGAAAGCCTTCTGGCTACTTACATCTTTAACCCACACAGAATCAGGACAATACTAACAAAGACCCTTGATCTAGAAATAGAAAAGTCCATGGGAACCTTTAGTGGGCAGCTGGGCAGTGATGTTCCTGTTACACCAGTCCCCTTGGCAGCACTCCACAGCTTGGCCGGGTGACGGCGGGGTCTTACAGGTCATCTTCCCCTGCTCATAGACCTGGAAGCAGCCTTTCTGGTAGACGTGGAAGCCATCGTTTATGCTCAGCGAGGAAAAGCACTGCTGGCCTTCACAGTGGTCCTCATTTCCACAGGAGAGGCCTTCACACACACACATGTAAAGTCTAGGGTTAACCTTGGGCTTCTCATCTGCAAAGGGAAGAGAGGAAGGAAAACAAAAAAAAAAAATCACTGCATGGGTTTTAACCCCATTGGGGGAATGATACAGTCTCTCCAAGACCATTACAAACACATTAACCAAAGTCAGGTGAAGTATCACCACTGGCCATGATTTCCATATTTTTGCTGTCTTGTAACTCTCAGCTGACCAACCACCAAATAATAATCACGTCTCAAGATACGAATGTGTTGATATAAGCTGGGTACTCTTTTATATCCTACACTAGGCCAAAGAATGATTATGATCTGTCCACAGGTTTCTGAAAATGAACTTCTCCCACTGTGGTTTTCATGGTATCTTTGGTCTGATGGGCTCTCACATCCCGATTCTTGAACCAAAATAAAATGTTTTACCAGAACGTAATGCTCATCACCTTTATTTTGTGTTTTAAAACAAGGCTCCTAAATACATGGCGTCTGTCAATACCAGCTCCCGTTACCTCCACACGAGCCTCCATCAACTGCTAATACAGGATTGCTGACATTGCTGCCGTCACCTGTCTGCTTCAGAAACACATCAGTACAGTAAGAGTTCCCAAGGATGCACGGTCTATACTTACATATCCATATTATCAATATTTTCAGCTAAATGTCTCGAGTAATTTTTCAGTAGTACAACACTGAAGTTTTCACATTAATTACGAGGCTAAACACTGCTTAAACCTTTTCAACTGGCAGAAAAAAGTTGGCACCAATTATTGAGGATGAGGGCACAAAAAGACAAAGGGAATAAAACAGTGTCTCAACAGTAAGGTAACAAGTGGGACCAAAGGAATAGCCCACACAGGTGGGTCCAAGGTGCAACATGGATCATCAGTGAATCACACTGAACCAGACCTCCTAACTGCCTCTTTCTGAAAACACTCATTTGCAGTTTCACCTTTCAAATCACTCTTTCTTTTCCCCTCTTTTGTTAGAATAATTAGTTCAGACTTGCGGGTCCCGGTCCCAACAGTTTCCACCAGCGGGGGAAGGAAAGTGAAGACAGAATGTAAACAGCCAAGTCCCAGAGGCCACTGATTAGCCTGATGAGACCACTTTCACCAAAGCACTGTTCATATAAAGAGAGTCAGCTCTCAAAACTCCCTCCGAAGGTCTACAGCACAGACAGGCTGCCTTCTAATCCCTGAACCCTCTGCAGCAGGTCTGTGAGAGAACTGCTGCTTTCTTAAAATATAACAGGTTGGATGGCTGTGCTTTCAAGAGGAGACCTTAAGGTAAGGTCTTTGAAAATGTCAAGTTCATTTACACAGATCTGTGTGGGTGTGTGTAGAGGTGTGTGGGTTATCTCAGAAAGAGAAAAAGCATTCTTCATCTTTCTTCTTCCCTCTTCAAAGGAGTGAAAAATAGTTCACTGCCCACTGTAATGTGGGTGCCTTGTCCCACAGAGTAAGGGCATGCAGACACACAGACATGAGCCTTCTATTTATAATTGACTTGCTAGGTCTTTTGAAAACCACAAGGGGCTCATCCAAGAGCAAAGACATGCCCGAAAGCAGAAAATCCAAAATAGCCGCTGACAGTATATGTGTGTCACCAGACCCACCCCCGAGGATCAAGAGCCCGCAGACATTTTTAATGAGCAATAACTTTAATGAGCCAAGGGACGGTCTTTACTTCTCCCTGCCTAGAGAAATCCAAGAGAAATTCCAGCACCAAGCTATTTCTATGAGGATGAGAAACATATATATCTGTTGACATAATCCAGCAAAAAGTTTACACTTGCCAAAAGCAAGTTGAAAGATAATATTTCTAGGGAGTCTAGACATGCTTGCCACTCTCAAATGGCACAAAGCTGGGCTGAGAGTTGCCAGCTATGCTGCCCAACAGGTGATGATTCTTTGGAGGGAAAGGGATGGGTGGGGTGTGGGGCAGAGTTAGTGGTGTCATATTGATTTGTGAGCACAGCAGAGAATTAAAAAGACTATATTCAAAAACTGGGCAATAAAGCAATTTATGTGAATTTGACACACAAACATGTACTTCAAAACCCTAAATAATTGTTAAAGGTCACTGATATCCAAAGATACATACTTAACACATTAAGGAGGCTGTACCTATCGATGCTGGGTTGGGGAGGTGAGGTTAGTGTTAGGATGAAGGGGTAAAGTGAGAATAATATAGGAGAGGAGCTGATCACAGGCTGATAATGAATTGAGGAGTATGAATCATTCACTCGCTGCACCTACGGTCCCCCAGGAACAACAGCAAACAATAACTGTAGACCATACAGGCTTCACTCATCACTGATCCTATGGGAATGGATGGTCCAGGGTACCAAAGAATTAATGACACTCTGTGGTTCAAATAAAAAACTGTCAATTAAAAAAAATAACAACAGTAATAATTTCTCTGGTGTGCCCTCAGAGTGAACTCTGCTCTTAAAGTTCCAGCCCAAACTGAACTCTATGTGCACAGGTGCAAGAGGCCTACTGCCTTTCCAAGGTCTCCAGCTTTTGAAAGGATGTGGGGACTGTCTGACAGATGTTTAAACTGTAGCCTAGAGAATTTTGCCAGAATTGAGCAGCCTCAAGTAAATACCATCTTGAGTAAGATTCAACCCACTACAGGCAACTCTGCAGGGCATCCAGGCTTAATGAGGCATAGATCTTAATCAGATCTTATCCTGTGGGGTCATAAACTAAGTCGAAAACCAAGGTTTTCACATCTTCCCCACCACAATCAGGAAAAAGGGAAAAAGAGGAAGAAGGACAGCTCAGTAATATGTAACAATTAACTCAATCCCTGCTATGGAGGGACCATAAGCCCAGTTCAGCAGTTAGCACATGGGAAAGTACAAAACCGACAACTTCGCTTCCTATTTTGCTTTTCACCAACATTTAATCTTCCTAATTTGTATACTCCCATATAACCAATTAGCAGAGCCCTTCGTGAATCAATTCTTTTATATACAGCCAGACATAAATGAAGACCCTAAATTCGTGAGAACGACCCCATACACCCATGCACATGTCTGCACGTACGCACACACCTCAGTTAAACGCCACTTTGGCAATTTCATCCGACAGAGTGGATTAGTCGAAGAGATGCCAAAAGGATTTTCTGAGCTAGGATTACTAATTCAACAAAGCAGGTTAAAAGCGAGGTAGGAACATTTTCAGATCTTAATATCCACAAGTCTAAGGAACACGGCAGGCCCCCCCAAATGCCTATGACTCACTGTTTTGGTCTTGTTAAAATTTAGGAATAACCATAACATGTGTGGGCCTGTGATATCTTATTTGGGGTAGCAGTGGTGGGTCGGGGAGGTGTGAGAATTATCACAAAGCTTTTTTAGGGCCCCAAGCAAGGGTCTGTGGACCTCTAATCTCTCAGGCCAGGATATAAATACTCGGCACATCAGGGAACGCCGAGGAAGGATAATCACCTTCTGTGACTGATTTTCAACAGTCCAGCCAGGAAGCACCACATCTGATATGAAGCATTTTACACCTGCCCGTGCTAATGACTAGGAGGTGCCCTGGCAGAAGGCAGCCAGTCTACACTACCTAATTGACACTCATTTAAATAATGCAGTAATGGAAACGTCAAGCCAGAGGTATTCCCTGTGCGCGGTGCTCACCCACACTGTCTGTTCTAAAGGCACCTCCCGGCATTACTCAGTGTCATGGCTGGCACCCTGTGCCCTCTGTAGCCCCAGAACCAGGCCCGTGTGAACACACTCGCAGCCCGCGTCTGGCTGGGAGCAGCAGGGAGTCCTCGGCACCACCTAGAAGGAGCCAGGGCTGGCTCTGCCACCAGAGGTACAGGCTCGGAATCCCAGGGGTTCACCGCAGCCAAAACTTTTAAAAGATTTTTCTTGTTCTGGGCGACATGCTCACCATCTGGACACACCTACTCTCACAGCCTAATCCTAAACTGGCAGAGGAAGAGGCAGAGCAAAGAGCATCGAGGACCTTCTTAAGACTGTCCACAGTCTGGGATAATCTCGTGCCTCGTAGTAAGAGGACCCGCATTTATGTCTTAAGTGGGACTGGGGCAATCTGGGCACAAGCTACAAACGGCTCTCCAGGCTCTCCCGCCCACCTGCGCAGTCAGGCACTCCAGAATACTCTAAGGCATTTAAACCGATGGCCATTCTAAATGGTGAACAGAGCCCCATGTTTCCCACTCAAGTCCTTGACAGAAAAGACAAATGAGAACGTGGTCCAAGTCAACCAGCCTGTAGCCGTGATCCCAGGAGTCAGCAAAAGAAACAGGCTGAATCTCTTGTAGGCTCATCTCAAAGCAGCACAAATAATAGGCAGTTATTAGACTACTGCTATAAAAGTCCAATAGCTCAGAACTTTATAGGCTAAAAAAGGAACCCCAAACATCCCTGGACTCTTTCCAACAGTATAAACGATTCATTCATTTGAAATGACAGCTTATATTAGGCTCATAGATATGGGAGTCCTTCCATCAGCTCCTAATCCGAGAGTGCAGCGTGGCACCTCTCCAGAATCTGAAAGCATCTGAGATCTCTGGCATTAAACAAAGGCTTACGGAAGGATTTTGCAATGCCAGGTATCACTGCCAGCAAGCCTGCTCCTAAGACGGAAACACAAAGGTCTGTCCGGAATGCCTAGTGAAGGGCATTTGATGGCCTGGCAAGAAGGCAGGCTATATGCCCAGAAATAAAAGACACCCAAGTACCTAAATGCTCTCATTATAATAAAACATCCACTTAGAGAAACCAAATCATATTTTTTTTTCCTGATCAGAAAAAATTGATACTTGGTAAAGCTGTAAAAGCCAAGAAGCAAATATGTTCCAGGAGTTGAGAGAGAGAATAGAGGCGTTTGAATAGGATCACAGACAAATTAGAATAATGACAACCAAAAACGATGGTAGGGTTTCCACGGTTTTGAACTCATCACGCCTCCACTCCAAACGTGTTCTTCCTCCAGTGTTCCCTCACTGAGCTGACCAGACTCACCCCCACTCAGATGAACAAGCTTGATTCCACGACCCTAAAAAAGGAGATGCAGGGAATTTCCTGACAGTCCAGTGGTTAGGACTTGGTGCTTTCACTGCCGTGGCCCAGGTTCAATCCCTGGTCAGGGAAGTAAGATCCCTCAAGCTGCGCAAGCTGCCAAAAAAAAAAGGGAGACACAGTGGTCACCCCAGCCTACAAAAGCCCTGGTTGACCTGCTTTCTGCCTCAGATCCCCTCAGTTCTGGGAAGGGCTCCTCCTGCTTCAGGAGCTCAGGTCCGTTAGGTGTGGAATTCCCTCCACGTGGGATGCTCGGCTCTCTCCCTGCCGACGCCCCCATCCACCCAGTGTGTGCCCATCTTCCCCCGAGATCTCACCTCACCCGTTACCTCCTCAGAGAAGCATTTGTTCACACACCCAAATGTAAGCATTTGTTCACACACCTGTCTACACTCACATACGTGTGTCTGCATGGCTGCCGACCGTCCAGGTCTTCCCTGCAGACTGTGAGCCCCATGAGGGAAGGAACGGAGCCTGCTTTGCTCACTGCTACGCTCTTCGCAGCTGCCTCAGCACTTGGCAGGAGGACAAGCCTGATGAATGTTTGTTTCAGAATGAATTTTCTCTTCACAGACAGGATTTAGAGGTGGGAAGAGACATGATGCTGGTTTTCAGAGAAGACGGAGCCTATAAAGTCTTTAAATGTCAGCAGAGATCTTCAGGCAAGGCTTAGTCACCAAGCCAGCGTGTCTGTGCAAACCCCTTCTCCCTACAGGAGCTCGCCACAGCGTCACACCTGCTCACCTCCTCGGGCTTACAAGTGTGGAAAATTAGTACTTTCTGTGGTGCGGTAGGTTTTGTGTTTGCTTGTTTGTGTGTTGGAAGAAAGAGGTACAATGCAAGAGTTCCAAAAACAAGGCATAATTTAACACATCAATAGAACAGCAAGGCTTTTATGGGAGGTCCTTCCTTGGATGACCGATTTGAGGACCTTTGGCTACGATGATGCTACGGTGATGAGGATGACCAAAACACAACAAGTGCCTTGGCTTCAGCCAGTTTAGGGACGTCCTGCAGGACTTGCCTGCTCAGCAGGGAAAAAAGATGCCCCCGGTCTCTGCTGCCCTTTTTCTCCTATCAGTGAAAACAATGGCATTTTCAGCAGGGAGTGAGGAAGAGTGAATTACATCATTTTCCCCTTCTTGCTTTGCTGAAGGTGATAAGGATTCCTAAGTCACCCTGCATTTGAACTGCTGAAGCTGCGGGGGGCGGGGGGGGGGAATAAAAAAGAATTCCATCTGTTTATTTTGTGGCTGGGCTGACTCCTGGTCTCTGAAATAATCCGTGTAAGTTAAGCCTATTGCAGCAGTCTCACCTTCTATTTCAAAGCCATAAACTCAGTCTGTGTTTAAATGACTAACAAGTTATAGAGCGCCGTGGGGTATGACCTGAGACGATACCGGTCTGTCTCTTCCATGCTTTTTATGACTCCCTGAACATAGCAAAGACTTAGCTTTAACACATATGCCGTGTCTGTGAAGCGACTCCTTCATAAGGGGGGAAATAATGACCCCTTTCTTCATTTTGTTTTCAAACTTCTTGAATCGTCGCCTCAGAGAAACAGATGATTACGAGGCCTCATGAAAAGCACCCCCCCGCAGCCCACCCCACATAGCGTTGACAATTCTTGCATCTGAGTGAAGCTCTCTACTTGTTGGGAGAGTAACAGAGAGGACCACAGACTGAAGAAGGGGAAAAAAGCTGAGGAATTATAAACATTTCAGAGAAGTCATTCCTTGTTCAGATTCAGGAGGGCCAGTGATGTGGTACCATCTATAGCATGTCTTAGGCTAGAAGCTCCGATCACAGTGTGGGCAAAGGTGTTGCTGACTCTTTCTGGTTGTCTCCCCTTCCTCCCGGGATATCTGGGGAGTGCACGGCTGCTCCAGCAAGGTTTTCCTACCCAGGCTCTACACTGAAAATTCTGGTTTTACAGGACACCCTAAACGAGGGCTCTACACGGGAACGGACAGCAGAGAAGGCCCAGCTCCCACTTCTGTTTCTCCTCCACTGCCCTACGCGACCTTTTTCTCTGGGAATCAGGGACAGAGCCTCCAAGACTGCCAACCTTTGCTCTGCTTACCAGCCGCCAGCCGCCACCACATCCCCACACCCTTTCTGGAAGCTTTCAAATCACAGAGATAAACCCTTCAAAAGATGGGCACGGCTCCAATGTGTTAACAACAGTCTTAGAATGCCAGCCTCTAGGCATCGTGGCACCCAGAGCTAAAGGCGAAAATGTCTAGAATTAGTTAATTTCAGCTAAATTCTTCCTCTCTAGCTCCCTACCCTACCCCATCCCAGAGAAAAGCGCAGAGGGAACAAGGTAATTTCCAGACTATTTTCTTTCCAGCCCCAAATGAAGCCAAAGAGATCAAGATATCCAAGGGTGAAAAGCTGGGGCAGAGCCCAAGCCTCTGATATTGCTGCTTCCCTATCTCCCAATTTCCCAGTCATGTCCCAAGGCCCTACCAGGTCCAGATCTCCATGAAAGGTCAAAGAAAGAAGGAATCCCATGTCTTCAGTCCCATGAGTACATGCCCTGTGCATCTGTATTCCAGCCTTTATAACTTGATCTTTGTCTCGCCTATCTTCTTTACCCCATCAGTCTAATTAATATGGTTCACAAGAATTCATTAACTCCCAAGTTCAACACGCTTAAGATTGGCTTCCTCATCAGAGACGAAAGATCCTACAGTCACCATAAGACAGTTGAGTGTAGGTCATTTTGAGCTTATTCTTTTTCACCCCAGAACCCACAGAAAGGCCCCAGGTGCCTACACTCAAGGTAGAACCAGAAAGACTTTCTTCAGAATACTGTGAACCAGAGCTGGCTTTTTAAACACACACGCCTTCCCCCCACACCCCAGCCTCTGTGGCACAGCACACCGTTCCCAGCTTCCACAATAATCTTGGACCTTGGCAGAAGAAAGGCAGCTAAATCTGAGATGTGTCACGAGGCCACTGGCTGAGGAGCAACGATATCTAAACACAAACCAAGGCGAGAGCAACAGGCCAGAGTTTCCACAGACTCCCTTTTGGCTCCTGTGGCTGCAGAGCACTGACGGCCTAAAGATAACCCAAGACTCTAAGAAGGGCCACTTTTAAATAGCAGCTTGAGTACCACCAGTCATTTCAGAAGTATTTCCTTCCAGAGCCTGCTTCCATCCACATCGGCGTGCCAAGCCTGCCCAACGATGGCAAGCCCGCGGCAGAGATGAAAGCCCGGAAGGACATGGAAAGAGTCCCAAAGGGAAACAGACAGCTCCCGACATGCTGATTCTACTCTGTGCCCACATTTGGACTGCTGAGAAAGAATCATCTCGCAGAGAGCCACCTTGTAGAAGTGATCTACTGACAATCACTGGGGATTAAAGAGCACGTAGGAAGTCAAACAAGATAGTTTTCACTCAGTGCCTCCCCTCTCTAAAACCGAGGCAGGGTTCTCCATGACGGCTACTGTCTTAGGAGTGTTTTAGGAAAGCCTTTCCCTCCAGGAGAAAACATATACCTCTCAGTCTGTCTGTCGGACCCCAGTCTGGCTGAGCACGGAGAACTGGTATGGCATCCTCAGCACGTACTGCACGTATGCAAGCACTGCGGCCACCCGCTAACCACACAAGCGCCCAGTGGAACTGCTCAGAGGAGCCTGCTGCTTTTTCGTTTCCTTTTAAGCCAGGGCCAGAGTTCCCAGGATCTTCCTAAGAATCCCTGAGATCCGCTCAGCCCCTCACCTATCCACCCAGGGAGCCCACACTGTCCTAAATGGCAGTCGGCCAGGGGCCGGTGTACAAGGGACAGGTGTGCAGTGGGCTATTTTCAGTTGCTGTCTGCTCAAACGCGAGCTGCACATGCTCAGGAGGCAGGCAAGTTTGGGTTGCCTTTCAAACTCTGGGCAGCCAAGAGACATACACCTTTCACAGCTGCCCGGGCAACCAGCTGCTCGGTCCTCCTCCCAAGACGGGAGCAATGAAAACAGCGTAACCTGGCCAGCCACCGTGCCAGCAAGCAAGCTGCACCTCTCATGTCACTGCCCGGGTTATTCTGAGCTGGGCTTATTGACACTCCATGGCAACACAGGAACAAAGGACCAGCTACAGGGATTTAAATGTCTTGCAAAAGTTGCTAAGAAAGTCAGCAGCTCAGCCTTCTGTTTTCATAACGGAAATTAGTGTTAGATTATTGTCGTTCGCTGCTGCTGTTATTATTTGTGAGCTACCTGCAACAGAGGTCTTCTCTTGGAACTAAGGGTTTTGTTTTTGTTTTGTTTTTGTTTTGTTGGCCACCGTCAAGTTGCTATAGTTGGGATGCCTTTGAAAAGGCAGCACGTGGGCCTGTCTGCCCCGACCCTGCAGGGGGAGTAGTTTTTCCCGTCCCTTCAGCTCTAATCCTGCCGTAGCCCGTGATCCACTTCTACCACAAAATTCTTTCAAAGCACACAAAGCGCATCTAATGAATCTTTCAATAGTTCTCGCTGCCCTCAGGATCGAAGACAAACGCCTCATGCACAAGGCCCTGCCAGGCTAGTAGGGCCTCAAATCTCAACCCAAACGCCTTCCGGGAGGCTGCTCTGGCCATGCTGGACCACCCGGGTGGTGACCTGTATCCCCCCACTTCTCTGGGCCTGGCCCTTCCCCTGCCTAAAAAGTCCTTCTCAGTCCTTCCTTTGCTGGTCTAATGCCTGTTCATCCTCCCAAACCCTGCCTGTCCCCAATCCCAGCCTGGTGTGCCATGAAGGCCCTTCCGGCCAACACCCCTAGTGCTGTGCTGTAACCAACTAGACTGTGACTCTTTGACAGCAAAAACCCCTTCTCGGTATGTTGACATCACCAGTGCCTACCCCGTGTGCTCATGGTAATTTATCAACTGCAAGAATGTAAGATTGTCTTATCACTGATTCTCTTTTCCCAAACTTGGAATACATTCTTTGAAAGGATGATGTCCTTTCTTACCCTGTCCCCAGCCCAGATCAGTTCCTGGGTCTCTTATTACCTTTTCTGTATTATGATAATTATTTATTCATTCATTTGTCAGATATTCACTGAGCACCAAATACATGCCAGGCGCTGTTTTAGACACTAGTGAGAAAACACCACCACCAAGTCCTGGCCTCTCTCACCCTAGGCCTCACTTTGCATGGCTGACTTCTCACCACCACTCTGCTACTGCTAAGCATGGCTCTGCGGTAACGGCTCTTGAGAGCTCAGGTAACCCACGTACAGAAACACAGTAAGAAGGAAGGAGGCTCACGATGGTGTCTGACTCTGCCTCTCTCCTGAGAAAGGCTTGACTCCTATGCATGGCCAAGAGCCTTCCCTTCAGAAGACACTCTGATTAGCAACACCACTGAATTATCAAAAATCACCCTAACCCTTTGCAAAACTGACAGCGTGAAGCATATGAACTAGGACATAATGTTAAAGATAAACACTGTGTAACTCTGCATGGCATCCTGCAGCATTACATACATCACAGGAGCCAAAGGTTAAACTGGACTGTTGGGTTTTTTTTCTTTTCTCTATCTCTTCCTTATAGCTTTACTGAATGGGTGTGATTTTTTTTTCCCATTTATATTGGCTTAGTGTAAATACCAGAATTCAGAAGGTAAACAAATGCAGCAAATAAATAAAAGAGGCTACTCCCTGCTCCAAATCACCATTTGAATAAAAAATATAAGCAGAGTGGGCTTCCCTGGTGGCGCAGTGGTTGAGAGTCTGCCTGCCGATGCAGGGGACGCGGGTTCGTGCCCTGGTCCGGGAAGATCCCACATGCCGCGGAGCGGCTGGGCCCGTGAGCCATGGCCGCTGAGCCTGCGCGTCCGGAGCCTGTGCTCCGCAGCGGGAGAGGCCACAGCAGTGGGAGGCCCGCGTACCGCAAATAAAAAAAAAAAAAAAATATATATATATATATATAAAAGCAGAGGTTTTTGTTCTTGCTTTAAGGTGAATTTTACCACCCCCTTCCAAGAGGAATTTCTCCTTCTGCCTCCTATCCCTTCTCTCCTTCCCACATGCCCCCAATACACGTATCCTCAGAAAGTCCATGTTCCCCTCTAACCCGTAACAAAGAATTAGATGCAGCATTACCGTGGATCTAGGAAACACCCAGCTCTGCAGAGCTCAGATTCAGCTGATTAGAATCAGGCAGCAGCTGTTCCAGTGTTATGACCACGGCTGAGAAGGCACATATGTAAACTTCCCTCTTCCTGTCAAATCACTGGCTTGCAGAGAGAGGACGGTCAGGCTACATGAAGTCGTAAAAATAAATAAATAAATAAATTTTAAAAAGGTCTGGGCCAGCTCTGCTGGAGGCTATCTGGGTTAGCTGTCAGAGCTTTCACCTGAGGGCAGCCAGGACTTCCCGGCAGCGAGCTCTTGGGAGCAGACTGGAGGTGTCTTTCTTAAACTGTGGGTTATGACCCATTTGTGGGTAGCGAAATTGATTTAGTGGTTCAAGACAAGGTTTCTTTCTTTCTTTCTAAATGAAATAAAACTGAATAGAATAAAAAAGAGAAGAAGCAGGAGTACATTAGCATAGTAAGAGTAATCACTCTTTCATGAAATTTTCTTTTCAGATGCATGCGGGTCATACTCCAAAATGTTTCTAAATGTAGATGCACTGGGTCCAACTCTAAAATGTTTCTTACTGTGAGTCACGGTGAAAATTTTGAAGGCTTCCCTGCCCTGTGTCTTACACTATCTTGGAATCGACATGAGCTCTGAGTAATTATGACTATTTCATATAACCATTATCTATGGAAGCTTGCCTGAGGTCATGCTGGGCTACAGAGGGAAGTTCTGGAGGACAGTTGGTAATGTTTGGGAATTACAAATTAATTTTTAAAAATTTTTATTGACGTATAGTTGATTTACAACGTTGTGTTAGTTTCCAGTACCCAGCAAAGTGATTCAGTTATACATACATTATATTCTTTTTCATATTCTTTTCCATTATGGTTTATTATAGGATATTGAATATATTTCCCTGTGCTATACAGTAGGACCTTATTGTTTATCTGTTTTATATATAGTAATTTGTATCTGCTAATCCCACACTCCTAATTTATCCCTCCCTCACCCCCTTTCCCCTTTGGTAACCATAAGTTTGTTTTCTACGTCTTGAGTCTACAAATTAATTTTTAAATGTTTTGTTTTCCTTGGTGTTTACTTTTCAAGAGCAAAAGTAGCACACATTCCATCCCTACAAATCTCCTGCTTCACCAGTTTTTCCATAAAGAGGAGATGGCATCCACCCTCTCCCCCTTGAGACCCATCTTTATAAAACAGAAGCTTAGAAGCTATTGCACTGCCCACTCACTGTTGACCACAAGGAAACCATTTAATGAGCTAGGGCCTTGGATTTGTTTTCCCATCCATTCAATATTTGACTCTGATTGAATTTATTTATTTATTTATTTTTTTGCGGTACGCGGGCCTCTCACTGTTGTGGCCTCTCCCGCTGCGGAGCACAGGCTCCGGACGCGCAGGCTCAGCAGCCATGGCTCACGGGCCCAGCCGCTCCGCGGCATGTGGGATCTTCCCGGACCAGGGCACGAACCCGTGTCCCCTGCATCGGCAGGCGGACTCTCAACCACTGAGCCACCAGGGAAGCCCCTGATTGAATTTTCAGAGTCCTCTCCACACCCTACCACTAACTCCTCTCATATAAATGCACTGAATATGAACATTTTATAATGTTCACTGGGACAAAAAAAAATTGGATGTGGCTTTAGTTTAACTACCCACAGCTGAAACAAACATTCCCCAGAAAGGAAAAGCTGAAAGGAAGCTTTGTCACAGCTCACCTTGCATCAATAATATACTCATTCTGTTAGGTGAGAAAATGTGACGATAAAGAAGCAGTATCTTAAAAGTGTACAGTTTCACCTGATATTTACATTTTAGGTCCTCATAGTGGCCAATAGCTCAGTACATCTCATCTCTCTCCCCAACAAATCTCTCATATGATGATGTGTCAAAGAAAAAGATTTGATTCTGAACAAAAGGGATAAATTATAGTCATGAGAAATGAGGGCAACAAATTTAATACTGAGACATTTCTCTTACATTCATTCACCCCTTCACGAACTTCCTGAATTCTCAATAATGAGAAATTCAAAGAAAGGCTTATTCTATTCTTCACCCCCAGTGGCAAAGAGGGGCACCTTTGTGGACCCTAACAAAAAGTCTATTGAAGTGATCTGCTTCCTTCTCTCATTGGGTAATTGGGCTGGAAAGTCTGAGTAGTGATGGCTTTGGAAATACTAAAATCAAGTCAACCCAGAAAATAATTTAGTACTTAGCAATCTTCTCTAAGACAGGCCGAAATCTCTTGCAACAAAACTCTGCAAAAGTCCAGCCTTCCTTGCTGCAATAAAATCTAACTATGGCTTGCAAATTTAATAAAATGTGGGTCATCTTAGCTTTGAAATATTTTTGAAGGAGCAGTATTCCACTTTAAGTTATTTGTGTCATGGTCGTCCCTGCAAATGCTCACAGGGACAAAGGTAAAACCAAACAAGCAGGTTCTGGAACAAAAATGGACTTCTCCCGGGTGGCATAATAGCAGTATTAGAGCATGATTAGTCTTATTAATGGGAAGGAAAAGGAAGGATATACGGGTAATTAGGGCTCAAGTGCTCTTCTCTGTGAGAGCAAATAAAAATCTTCCTGCAGCTGGAGTTGTATATATAATGAACATGAAAAATGAATATTGGTATGAGAGAGAAATAAAAAACACAAACCCAGGTAAAAGGGATTCATCATTTGTTATTGGAAGCTCTCACCTCAGCCTCTCAAATGGACTGGATTGAGCTGTATTCTAGCATGTACCAGATGTAATATGAATGTGGATGTAGCTAATTTAGGGTACCAAAAAATACAAAATTCTGAAGACGACCGATAATGACTGAAACTCTTGAATACCAATCCTCAAAGTATAACACACCTTTTGTTGGCTGTATAACCTTAAGCAAGAGTTTTAACCAATTCAAAAGCACATCCCCACTAACGTATCTCATTAGGGTAATGATGAGGATTATGGGAAATAACGAACATAAAACAACATTGGGCACATATTAACCACTCAATAAATATTACCTATAAATCATCAAAGAGATAGTTCTAGTATGCAGTATTTTCCAAACTTACTGGGTCTTTTTGGCCCCAGAGCATTTAGAATTCCACAGAAATTGAGAAATGTTCTAAAGTACACACATACTAGTCAAACTCTGCCAAAAGTACTCTTTGGGACTTCTTATTTGACGTGTTGACACTGTATCTAATCAATATTTAAAAGACATCTGGGAGTAACTGGGGAGACGAAAGAAGCTTTCTGTTTGTTTGTTTTTAATAGACTAAGAGGAGTACAATACCCAACAAAATATATTAGAACAAAATCTCTATTACTTTCTTATTTATGCACCAAGAATGCCATTAGCTCCACTGAAGCCCAATTAATAAGGTGCCGTAGCTGCACTGCAAACATCAAACCTGGGTCTGTTTCCTTTTAAACTTGGTGGTCTAGGGCTTCCCTGGTGGCGCAGTGGTTAAGAATCCATGTGCCAAGGCAGGGGACACGGGTTCAAGCCCTGGTCCAGGAAGATCCCACATGCCGTGGAGCAACTAAACCCGTGCGCCCCAACTACTGAGCCTGAGCTCTAGAGCCCACATGCCACAACTACTGAAGCCCGTGTACCTAGAGCCCGTGCTCCGCAACAAGAGAAGCCACCACAATGAGAAGCCCGCACACCGCAAGGAAGAGTAGCCCCTGCTCACCGCAACTAGAGAAAGCCTGTGCACAACGATGAAGACCCAACGCAGCCAAAATAATAAATTAATTAATTAAAACAAAAAAACAAACAAAAAACTTGGTAGTTTAAAGCCCTGCACTAGACAATCTATGAGGCTAATATAAAGTTTTTAGTTATTTGCCCTGTTATTTACCTCTTTGGGTTAAGTATTTTGTACTCGACATTTGCTTTATGACTAATGTTGAGTATATTACAATTAGTTCTCAGTGTTTTTTTTAAATAAAAAATTTTCTAGTAAATATGCAAAAACAAAGAGTCTTTTCATAGAATATGCTATTGATAGTTAACTAGGAGTTGAGTCATTGAGGGAAGACAAGACTAAGGCCACCGCTATTAAGATCTGAGTACTCTAGGTTGTAGCACTCACTGGATATTGTTTTAAAAAAAAAAAAAAAGCTATCGTAACGAAAGGATGATGTGTTCTTTTCCATATCTGTAAACATCCTAGTGCTGGTGTTATATTCAATAGCAAAACCTTAGTGGCATCCATTTCCATTTCAGCCAGACTAACTTGTTTCATTACAGATCTTCACTCTGGCATTAAGAGGTCATTTGCTGGATCCTTTGGGCAGCTTAAGAGCTTAAAGCAGGAAAAAACAACCAATGGCTGGGTTGCGAACACTGTTCCATAAATGCCCTTTTCACCTCCTCTTTCCCCATTCTTTCCCACTTCCCCTTCTCTATCCGTATTACATTTCCACCTCAATTTCTCTTCCACTCTTTTTTTTTCTATCATGCCCACACCAAGAGTCCACCAGGACAGAGCACATGAAACCTGAAGGATTGTCCAACCACACAGAACTGCTACTGTACCTAGGGGAGCACACAGAATTTGGAGGGACTTCATTTCACAACATTCTTTTTTTTTTTTTAATGATCATATTATGTAGCAACTAAAAAGAGGAAAAATCCTAGCAACTTGCCTATTACGTCTCCAGACGTTGTCAAGTGTCCCTTGGGGGATAAAATTAACCCCTCAGATGAGAACTACTATTAACCCACCAAATATTCCCAGCCCATTTCTTCTTAGTAATTCTTTCAACCTAGGACCCAACCTCTCTTCTGGTTAAACACCTCCTACTCCTTTAAACTTGCCACGCAGGATCCTTATTTCATATCTTTTTGGCACTAATTAAAATGATTGCAATATTATTGGACTGTATCAATCAACACTGCTTAGAGAAGAATATAGACTATGGATACCTAAAGTGGTTGACGATAGCGTTTTTTAATAGAAACTTAATGGAAGCTGCTTTATATAATTGTAAATTTTCATAGTAGTAAAAAGGAACAGATAAAATTCACATCTTTTATTGTCTTCAAACCCCAGTGTGTACTTTACACTTAAGGCATATCTCGGCTTGTGTCAGCTGCACTTTGAGTGCTCAATATGTGGCTAGTGGCTCCCTGACTATAATACATGTCAATGAACATGGGAAGGAGGGAGGAACAGATCAAATATTATACACCTAATATATAACAAAATAGATTTCTAGTACATCAAGCACTGATTTTTCCACAGTGTTGGCTACATTAACCTATATAATATGCCTCCGTGGAAACTTATCAAGTGTATAAAACTGATCACTATACCCCCAAGAGCCTGTAAGAGGGGGATTAGTCTTACTGGCCCATCTGATCACAGCAAGGCTGAGATTCACACCGTAAGCACCACTCCTCATGGAGCAACTCTTATAAAATAAAGTGCAAACTGCTCAATGCACAATAAAATAAGAGTCTGTTTACACATCTAGAAAGATTTACACCAACATGCTAAAAGCAATCACATGTAAGTGCAGGGAATTATAGGCAACTTTTATTTTCTTTTTCTCTTGATTATCTCTTGTGGACTCCACAGAGGCAGTGCCATCCCTAAGTAGCTTTTTGCAGATGGGGAGAAAGGAGGATAGTGACAATGAGTTAGGCCCTAAAATGCCTGTGTGATCCCACACAACTAAGAGTTACCCTGTGCCCCTTCAGGTTCTCACTGGCCCACCCACTAAGCATTCATTTACATGAAAACCACTGTATAATTAATTGAACCTAATACCTAACTCTTTTATACATAAAAATACAAAGTATGTCTTATACTGTCTTAATGTATACGAAATTTTCTCAAAATATAACCACTGTGTAAATCAAGGGACAAACAGTTCTCTGTTTTGTTGGGATTCTACCAAAATCTGTTCACCAAGTCAGAAAATTCAAGCACTGCAGGCAAGATCCCTTGTGATAATTAAGTCACCGATACAATACACTAGTACCAATGTTTTCTGTTTTCTAAGACATCAAAGATTATATGTGTGTGTGTGTGTGTGTGTGTGTGTGTGTGTGTGTGTGTGTGTATAGGTATATATTTTTATACACACATTTGTTACTTCATTACATCTTCTAGTGTACTCATGCCCAACTACACTAGATTATCTTACATTTGTCTATACGTACTATTTTAATTATATGACATATTTAATTACATATTATTTTCAGAGAATTTTCTCGTCATTTCAGATAGCAAATTATATTGAATTTTTTAAATTTATGTTTATAAGAAAGGTACGGTGTATATAGGTTGCACTCCAAGAAAATCAAGGGACATTATCAAATATGTATAAAAAGGGGATGTTCACATGCAAAACAAAAAGAAGTCTAGACACAGACCTTATACCCTTCATAAAAATTATTCAATTAACAGATCACAGACCTAAATGTACAACACAACACTATAAAACTCCTATTAGATAACATAGGAGAAAACCTACATTACCTCACTGAGTATGACAATAACTTTTTTTTTTGGCAATAACTTTTTAGAGGCATGATCCATGAAAACAATAATAAGCTGGACTCCATTAAAATTAAAACTTCTGCTCTGTGAAAGATAATGTCAAAAGAATGACAAGACAAACCGCAGACTGGGAGAAAAATATATGCAAAAGACATGTCTGATCAAGGACCGTTATCCAAAATATACCAAGAACTCTGAAAACTCAACAATAAGGAAACAAAGAGCCCAAGGAAAAAATGGGCCAAAGACCTTAAAGACACCCCAGTAAAGATATACAGATGGCAAATAAGCACACGAAAAGATGCCCCACATCATACGTCATCAGGGAAATGCAAATTAAAACGATGAGACACCACCACATACCTGTAAGAATGGCCAAAATCCAGAACACTGCTAACACCACACGCTAGTGAGGACGTGGAACAACAGGAACTCTCAGACGTTGGTGGTGGGAATGCAAAACGGAACAGCCACTTTGGAAGACGGCTTAGCAGTTTCTAACAAAACTAAACATACTCTACCATACAATCCAGCAATCACAATCCTTGGTGTTTACCCAAAGGAGTTGAAAACTTATATCTACACAAAAGCCTGCACATGGATGTTTACAGCAGCTTTATTCATAATTACCAAAACTTGGAAGCAGCCAAGATGGCCTTCGGTAGGTGAATGGATAAACTGTGGTCCATCCAGACAATGAAACATTACTCAGCACTAAAAAGAAATGAACTACTGAGCCACGAAGAGACACGAAGGAACCTTAAATGTAAAATACTAAGTGAAAGAAGCCAATATGAAAAGGCTATATATACCGTCTGAATCCAACTACATGACATTCTGGAAAAGGCAAAACTATGGAGGCAGTAAAAGAATCAGTGGTTGGCAGGGGTTGCAGAGGTGGAGAGAGAGGAATAGGTGGAGCTCAGAGGATTTTCAGGGCAGTGAACTACTCTGTATGATACTATAATGATGGATACATGTCATTACACATGTCATGATAACCCACAGAAGGTACACCACCAAGAGTGAACCCTGATGTAAATTACGGGCTGGGGTGATTATGACGTGTCAATGTAGGTTCATCAATTATAACAAATGTACCACTTTGGTTGGGGGGATGTTGATAATGGGGGAGGCTATACATGTGTCGGGGCAGGGGGTATATAAGAAATCTCTGTATCGTCCTCTCAATTTTGCTGTGAACCTAAAAAACAGCTTTAAAAAAATAAAGTCTTAAAAATGGGGGGAGGGGAGGATTGCTAAATCTTATAGGATTAAGAAGAAACTAGTTTACAGTAAGCCAAACAGTACACAGTATACTGATCCTGCCCCAAGTAGTTGTGAGCCACTTACCTTCCATACTAGGGGAAGGGAAAGCAATCATCATTAGCACAGGAAGAATCATCACTCCATCTACCATTGTACAACTGTGGAGGGAAAAAAAGAGATATCAGTGAAACAACAAAATTTAACTGCAGGATGACAAATTAAATTAAGCATACCATCTTCAAACTGCCGTTCAAGGCCGTTCTTACAAATTCCCCTCACATACGTTGCCTTATTTCTTAGTACATTTAAACATATACCCTTTACATGGATCTAAATAAATCATCTTAAAGAGTTAATCAGATTTACCTCCTCCTGGTGGCCACTCTGAGGCAACGTTCCCTGAGTCTACCCACTAACAAAGAACTCAAAAGGGACATGAAAAATTCTCAGCTGTAAGGCCAGGCATTCCTAAAGGACTTTAGGTTTGAATTTTATTTTATGCCACGGAATGCAAGATTGGCACCAAGTTAAAAACTCTGAGAAGCACGAATAGACTGTTCTAACACGATGTTAAAGATTAAATGACTGAATAATCCAAACCAAATTACCATGTTTGAGCCTTCGTTCAAAAGGATTAGAGGTGAAGCAACCTACATCATCATACAGCCCCGAAAAAGAAAACGAAGAAAACAAAACACAAAACTGTAACTTATCCCTCATCAATGGTAAAGCAATGTATTCTTACATTAACCTCAAATTTAACGAAGCATAGACACAATCAAGACATGAAGAAATCATATAAAATCTTAATATATGAAACTATAACAGAGAGAAAATAAGACACTTGATATAAATTTTAAGTTGATATTGCCCTAAAACTACATTGGCAGAAGCTCAATGTTCTGAGTCAAGGGGTTACAACAAAGAACTTTTCCATCTGAATAATTCCTATAAAATTTTGGAAATATGATGAGAGTTTGGCTATACTAATTCTTTATTACAAAAAATAATTTAAAAAAATTAAACCTTGAACTAGCTGCAATTTTCTGATGGTAAAATAAAGAGAAAACCGGTGAAGTTCTTTAGTGAATAGGTTCATGTGCTATCTTACTCTTAAAGCTTCAAAGAAAAGAGCAAAAGCCCACTGCTATCTAAGCTGTTTGGAATGGACACCTTCTGACTCATCTTCTTAAAATCAGTTTTTTGGTTAGTAGTCTGGCTGTTCATTCCCCGCACCTCTATTCTATCTTACCATCCCTCACTTCAATTTGTCTACAACTGTATTTCAGACTAACCCTTCTCTAACAGCAAGGTGAGGGAAGGGAGTAAAGGAGAGTTTAATGGACCTTCCTTTTACATTTTTAAAAGCACGTGGAACCTGAGTGACTCCCTTTCTACTGTTGCTGTTGTTATGATTACTATTATTTCCATGTTCACATAGATCTTTTCTAGAGCAAGCCCTTGTTTGATATAAATGCAAATGCCTCACTTCACCCTGGAACCCTCATAACCAGTACTGACCCCTCCATCACCATCTCATCTCTGTGCCTTTGAACAGAAACGCACTGTTGGTTCCCTCCAGCCCAGATGCCTTGAGCCTCCCCCTCCACCTCTCTCCTACCCAACTCCCTCTTCCTGTCATCCACGATCTAGCTCAAAAGGCAAATGGTTGGTGCAACACCTCTCCATCAGCAGTGATTTCAACCCCCCAGCCCCAACACCACTCCAAATCAATCATCTGTCTAACACCACTCCAAATCAATCATCTGTCTAACACCACTCCAAATCAATCATCTGTCTATGTCAATCTCCAGCACTAGCTAGCCTACTTGCCCCCAAAAGGGGGTGCATGCATCCAAGGGCCACACGAGACAATGCATTAAATTATGGGATGAAAATACTAAAACTTGTATCTTATAAAAACTGATTTAATCTAACAGAGTGATAAATAACTTGATCCTTTATTTGGTCCCTGTCTCAATCCCTTAGGACAGTCCACTACAAAAGGTATCTTGCAGAAGAAGTGGGAGTTACACAATGTGAAAGAGTGGACATTGTTTGCTTATAGAATACAGCCATGTGCTATACTCTTGAGGGTTTACTGAAGTGGAATTACAGGTTGTAATGGCTAGATATAATGAAATGAGCCCTCCCCAAATTGCAAGTGTTCTAAATCCATTAAAGAAACTACAGATTGAATATGTTGTTAATGAAAGTACCAGAGAAGACTAAGAAAATGGTGGAACTTATATGGCTATTCCTAGTGGTTCTTTGTTAATCATTTTAAAGAAAATCAATTAACATTCCAGTTCACTGTGACATGAAGCAGGCTCACCAAATTCAGAATTTAAAAATACATTAAAAACTGATTTGCATCCAGTATCATAAACAATAAACATTATCCTGAGTAGCCTGAGATTTTTGTCAATAATACAATGTGATTACCATTAGCCATACCTCAAATATTTCATCTTAAATCTTTTTAAAATTTCTATTTTATGTATGTCTTATAACACACAGTTTTACTTTATATAAAACTTATAAGCAACATACATATTGAGGGTACACAATCGAAAAACTTTTTTTTTTTTTTTTGCGGTACGCGGGCCTTTCACTGTTGTGGCCTCTCCCGTTGCGGAGCACAGGCTCCAGACGCGCAGGCTCAGCGGCCATGGCTCACGGGCCCAGCCGCTCCGCGGCATGCGGGATCCTCCCGGACCGGGGCATGGGGCATGAACCTGTGTCCCCTGCATCAGAAGGCGGACTCTCAACCACTGCGCCACCAGGGAAGCCCTCAAAAAACTTTTTAACTGATGGGATATATCATTAAAAGCCTTTGAAAAGTACTGAACTATATCTCAGTCTTATCTTTGAATTCCCAGTCCGTCCTTCCTTCCTTCCTTCCTTCCATCCTTCCTTCCTTCCTTCCTTCCTTCCTTCCTTCCTTCCTTCCTTCCTTCCTCCCTCCCTCCCTCCCTCCCTTCCTTCCCTCAACAACTATTGAGAGCCTGCTATGTACTAGAAATTAGAAACTTAGAATGATAAAGATATACAAACATGGTCCTTACTATTACAGAACTTACACAATCTATCTATGGTGGTAGTCAAATAATCATCCAAAAGACTGCACAATTAAAAACTGATTTAAGTGTTAGAAAGAAACATGGTTAAATAAGACTGCTAACAAAACAATTTAAGATTTTTTGGAGGGTGGAGGAGATTATATATAAACAGGGTAGATTATATATAAACAGGAACCAGAAAGGTGAGTAGAAGGTACTACAAAAAGGATAAGAGTATGTGAGCTCTTGTGTATGTGTATGTGTGTGTGTGTGTGTGTGTGTGTGTGTGTGTGTTTGTGTTGGGGTGGGGACCACTCTGTGGTGGAGACAGGAGGGCATTTAAGGAAAAAGGCACAGATTCTCGGCTTCTACACGGGTCCTGTGGCCAGGGGAAGCTTGGTGTTTCCTGAGGACTTAAAACATATATCACATGTGAAAAAAAAACACCAGGCTAGGACATAGGGAGCCTAGAGAGAAGAGTGATAAGGAGAGAAGACTCAAGAAGGCTGGAGAGGTAGCCCCTGGCCAGAACCTGGGTAAAACATGGTAAGCCCTAGTAAGCCCCCTACTCACCTCCCTACATTCGTTGTTGTCAAGGCCCCTCTCCACCCCATTCTCCCAGGCACACCAACTAGCCAGCTCCCTGCCTATCTCTGGACCTCTGTATAGATGAAGCTCCCAGTGATTGAGCCCTTCTTTCAGGACCTCTGTATATATGAAGCTCCCAGTGATTGAGCCCTTCTTTCAGGACCCAACCTGGCAAATTCCTATTCAACCTTCAAGCCTCAACTTAAATGTCACTTCCTTCTAGAAGCTTGCCTAAACCCTCATATGCTCTCATTACACTCTCATACACCACTGTGTTAATTTTTATTTATAGCACTTATCATAATTAATAATTACATATCCATATTTGAGTGTGTGCTTTTGAACATCTGTCTCCCTCACTGGACTGTAAACTTCATGGTAGTAAAATCTATAGTCTATTTTGTTCATCGCTACTAGAGCCAAGTAGGTGCACATTTAATATTCATTGAATTCAAATTCTCCCTGAACTCATCGGCTCAATTTAACTTTAATTTCCAAAGAATTAGAAATTACCCCCGCCCCGACCACCCGTTAACACAAAAGCACATACACACCTGCAAAGGAATAGCAGGATTAAGACATTTATCATCTCTGTTAACTCTAATCTCTAGAATTTAGTTCAGGTAATAATAAAAGTCAGCAGTTAACAAGTTTCAAGCTTCGAAATCAAGAATTCTTTCACTATTTTAAAAAAGAATTCTAAAAGACCATCACCACTGACAATTTTTCCTTGTCACAAAGCCAACAAAAGCCCATGCCCCTAAACACCTTTTAACTGATTATTATTGTGCAAGCAAAATTAAAACAATAATTTAGGCTCCTAAATGGAAAACAGGGGAAAAAAGGAGGTATAAATTCAGTCTTCCAAACTAATCTGCTGTTTATAGATAGATAGCTCAAAATCTGCCAAAAATCTTCGGGAAAAAATGTCAGCAGCATTTACTGGTTGCCATTCCGTTCAGTGTCTGGAGTGTCTCTGCTGACCAGTTAATTCAGCTATTAAAAATGGAACTTTCGAAAGGAAAGGGAAAAGAAATGTAGGGAGGAGAATGTTCTGGAATAAATGTCCCGATCCTATTTTACATATAAAGAACATCAATATGCTGAAGTCCCAACTTGAAGCCCCAAAGATCTACTTCGAATTTTTAAATATACTAAAAAGGAAACATTGTCTTTACAAGTAATTTTCAACTCCCTTGCACTCAAGTATTTTTGGTTAAGGAGTTTCAGATGTGGGCTGGCGGGTAGTGGGAAAAGAGAGTGGCAATAATTCAATAGTTCAGGGATGCTTTACTCCAATAGTTTTAAAAATTTTTGGTCTCAGAATCTCTTTATACTCTTGAAAATTATTGAGGACTCTAAGGAACTTGTCTATGTAAGTTATTTCTACCAATATTTACTCTATTAGAAATTAAAGTGGAGAATGTTTTCAATACTGTATTTGTTTTAAAATAACAATAAACATATTACTCTGTTTTTTCTAAATTAAAAAAAGAACTGTATTTTCCCCCACAGGAAGCTCTAATGAGGAAAAAGTGGCATTACTTTGCATTTTTGCAAATCTCTATAATGTCTGGCTTAGTAGAAGGCAACTGGATTCTCATGTATGATTCTGCATTCAATCTGGAATGACATGCTGTATCAGCTGAAGAAAAGAGAATCCAACTTCGTACATGAAGACGTATATGTGACTGGAAGAAGGAGGACCTTGTGGAACCCCTGAGGAAGTCTTGGAAACTCCAGAGGATCTCGGACCACGCTTTGAGAAGCACTGCCTTACTCTTAAATGATCAGTCCTTCTACCGTACCAGGTAACCAGATGGCACCAGACATTTTAGGCTGGGCATTGGCTCGATACCTGACAAAAATGTTACTGCTCCACAGGTTTAGAAATCTCTTTAAACTCTCTAACCTCAAGGAAGTCAACAATAAGTCTAGTGGTCAAGGGAGAAGGCATCAGATATCTATTTCATGTAGGAATAATACTTTATGTGCACAACGAAATACTTTTTAAATGAGACAAAGAACTGTGATCAGAAGGTACTCCAGCGTCCATCTCCTTTTGGTCCAACCAAATCCTTATGCAATATTCTAAGGCTAAAATCCCTGACTGCGAAAACTCATAGGCTACTGGGGGTTACAGAATATTATCTGAAGGGTTTGGAGTATAAATTTTTGCCCCAGTATATACCACCTCCTTTCTGTTCTTGGATAAGGCCCTCTAGCCCTGGTAACTGATCCTAATATTTCAGACACATGGCAAAGAGCTATGCAGAAAAAGGTTAGGGACCTCGGGTCTTAAATCAGTGCCATCTTTTACAGTGTCTCAGGACTACTCCCTTGGGAGACAGGACAGTGCCATGATATTGTACTCAAAACAGGCAAACCACCAGGGCAAAACAGAGCTGCTTTCCAAATCCTATGGTACTTTTCGAACTCCATTTATAGATCAGACTGACATCCAGTTAGGGAGCTAGCGTTTAGCTCAATTTTTAACACATGTGGGCTTGAGACCAAGTTTGGTACTTCTTTCGCTCATCGCAATTTTACAGCTGGATAAAGCCACAGATATACTGCAGTACATCCCCCCCAAAATCACAAAGCATTCTGATGTCAGTCACAGAATAACCAGGAGTTTACTGCACTTCTATATTCAACCTTTAGAACTCATATTAAGCAATCTAGTTGATAATGTACTGTTAAGAATAAAAGGTATTTCTCAAACCTAAAGTTATGAACAGCAAACCACTTGTTATCTGTGTGCTGAGGATGAAAGCAAAGCTGTAAGATGAACCCTGAGATTCATTCCCATCAGAAGATTCTACAAAATGTTCATTTGTCTGGCCTGGCGGCCTAGACTCATTTGGTTTGTCCATTTGTTCAACACATAATCTACTGAGCACCTACTCGTTCAATAGGGACTTTCTTGATGCTCTTCTCAATTCAATTTCTAACACTCTCCAAGTTAGAAAGAATCTTGAAAGATGGATTGTACATTCACCCATCCCTATTTTGAATGACTTTTTCACCATCCACGTGAAGTCGCTCACTCACCGTCGGTGAGGGCTATCACAACCGTTCCATGACAGTTTTTTCTTTACGTCTCTTTTATATGGCCTATGCTACGCCTTCCATAAGAAAAAACAAATCTTTCTCTTTAATATAAAAGGTAGAGGCAAAGCAGAAAAGAAGTAGAGTGACTCTGCTTTCCCTTAGTCATCTGTCAACAGCACATCATTATTACAGTAACAGCAGTGCCACTCACTAAGCAGCCAGGAGCCGTGCTTAGGGACCCTATGCGTTATCTCTTTCAACCTCTCCCCAAAACACTCGAAAAGAAATACTCCTATTAATCCCAGCTTACAGATAAGAAAATGCGTAGCTAGAAGTACCTTGCTCGAGCACACAAAGTCAAACCCAAAGCCATGTGACCAGAGTTCAGGTCCTAATTAACAAACGCTCACAACCTTCATTAAACCAGCCAGCCATAGTTTAGCTTCCTAAACTATGGAACTAACCACAGTCCTCCTTAACATTTTATCCAAGCTTCAACACGTTGTGCTCTTTACCCATCTTGATTTTCCTCTCAGAAAACAATCTTTACTCATGGTTATTTGGGCCACCTTTATCATGCCGTCTTTGCATTTCTCTAACCTCAAATTAATTTCATATACCCTGTAACCTCGGATTATCTCCCCTGCCCCTGGGGGGGGGGGGGGGCGGGAAACTTGATGTGAAAGGAAAGACAAGCCACGTTGCTAGTACACAAGTGGTTGCTACCTCCTCCCTCCCTCCCATCCCCATTCTTCAGTTCTCTTGTGACGCATCGTAAGATAAAAACAGGCATTAGCATTAGGTCGGGCACATTTGGGGGGCAAATTAGATCCAGCAAGACAGACTCTAAATATACAATCTTGAGGGAAGGTATACTTACAACCACCACCTCCAAGGGGGACAAAAATCAGCCATTATGTGACAATAGTTATGTCTCTTCTATGGTCAACAAGCAGAGAGAGAACCCAAGGACAGCTTGCTCCTGGGACTACCTGGGACTTTGGAAAGGGTGGAGAGAGACATGGGCTGTCAGTTATAGCTGCAAAGAAAGGCTAAACCAAAGCATCATACCATATAAGTTAAGTCAGGGTCTTTTCTCCAGTTCACAAATGACCTGTGAAATATTTTTAACACCACACTCTGTCTGAACTGGCAATGTGCAAGTTGCCAGGGCTTGGTTTTATATAGACTTCACTGCTGCGGCGGGGGGGGGGGGGGGGGGGGGGGGGGGGGGGGGGGGAGTTTCTGGTGGGGTGTTACTTTCAGAATATTAGCATGTAATTTGATCTTTCAAGATAGATGAATACAAATAGCTTCTTGGACAAGTCCTATAGTACTGAAATCCAGCCCCTGGATCAGTTCATCCTGTAGTTAGAGGAAATAATTACAGATTATTTCAGGAAAGAAAGGGTTTTGACTGAAAGAGTTACACTACAAACATTCCAGCTGTGACAGATGGACCCAAGATATGGTTTGGAAAGGCCAGGAAAAGAATAATATAATCTGGTTAAAAAAAAAAAAAAAAAGGCAAGGGTAGGTAAATGAGGTTTAACTGAATGAAAATCAGTAAAAGGATAAGCTACCATGTTAGAACCGAAGAAACCCCAGTAGACTTACTTTCATTGTATACAGGACGAAACTGACTTTGCGACACCCCTACCAAATATAAAGATAATAACTAAGCTAAGCTTCTGAGATTCCAACGTTTTGATCACCCACGGCATGCCTTACTGGTATCTCAAGTCTCGGTTTTATTTTGACGCGCTTGACTACATGGAAACTGTCCCTCGTCTTCCACTTCATTCCCTCTGTATCAAATAGCCACGGCTCTCCGCTTTGTTTCAACCGATAGTACCCATCATCTCCCAGCTGTTTTGTTCTATTCTCTTAGGCAGCTCAGGGCTCCTCTCCCTCCAGTTTACAAACTGGGACTTTCTTTTATTTTATTTATGTATTTTTTTTACCTACCGGTAGAAAGGACCCTGTTATTCCCCCTACCCTCACCCCCAACTCCACCAGTGAAACTCTTAGATGAGTAACTGTGAAGTCCATCTAAAATCCCACCTCCTCCCAAAGCCCTCAGTTAGATGCCTTCTCGGCCCTCTGCTGCATTTCTCACTGCCTGCAGTTTCCCCTTTAGCCTAAGAGTTCAGACCCTTCCTATCCCTCCTGTTACCAGACAAATGGTATCTCAGGCACTGCCATCTGACACAACTGTCCCAATTCTAAGGCTAATGTGACTAACGCGTAATAATTTGAAGGGTCGGGGGAAACTAAATAAAAAAGACATCAGCACCAAGGAGGTCTATTTCTCTCTCTCTCTTTTTAAAATGGGAAGCACTAGAGCAGATTTCTGTGGAGGTGAGAAAAACCACCCTTTATACACCAGCCTGACCAGAGCCCTTCTCCTCCGTACCCCACACACACTCAAGCCCATTCCTGCCTCAGACCTCCCCACGCTCAGCCCACAGCGCCCTGCCGTCTTCTTCACAACACTTAACGCTGCGTGACATCTGTCATTTATGTATTAGTTTATTGGTCTTTATTATGTCTCTCCCTCTCCCATCCGTCCTTACTCCACACACCAAAATTTAAGCAGCGTGAGAGTGAGGACTCTGCCTGGATCATGGCTACATCGCCATCCTGGCACATACGAGGCACTCAATGGAAATTAAAACACATTAATTCTAACATCTTAGTCTACGTTACACTTTGGTTTGGGTGGGGAGAGGAGAGGGAGGTTTAGGGAATGTTTTACAGGCTGGCCAGGAAATGACTGGGGGAGAGGGCTGCTCTTCATCCTCAATGTAATATAGCTGCAACCAGGTATTGGAAATAAATTAAAAGATATCATTTGTAACCTGGATTTCAGTTTTCAAGGGTGTCATCCAAGAGAAGCAGCCAAACAAAAAGACGGCTGGCAGACTGTGGGTATAGCAGACAACTCCCTGGTGGACAGTATCCCATTTGGATAGGACTGCTTGGATCTCTAGTTGCAGACACCAGCTGATCTGCCCAGAGCCATCCCCAGTGACCTCTGAGACAGCTTCTGTAGCTTGAAAATTCACCTCCTACGAGTCAGGAATTGACATATCATCTCCCCCCACTATGCCCCCCACTAGTCTCCTAACAGTTATTGATGCTATTTGGAAAGCCATGCTTCCATGCCTATTAATAACCTTCAGAAAACCATGAGGAAGTGTCAAGAGAAAAATAGATCTGGCTGATGGAAGCCAAAGACTCAATCAGAGGTTATAATTAGCAATTAATAGATTTGAAGAAAAAGAAAGTTGTAACATTTTCTGTATCATGTTATCTGTTCAGGAAGCTTAAAACAAAATATTTAGCCAATGAATTCAAGGAATGCTGAGTCAAGAACACCAGTCTTTACAGAAAGAAACTCTTTTAAAGACCGCTTATCTATTTAAATAAACCAGCTACTAAGTTTATCCCCACATCAACAATTCCAGAGAATTTAGCCTGTCTGATATCATTAAACCTTTACAGTTATTTACATCGTTATAAAGTTTCTTCAGGTGACACCTTAAATAGCAACCAAATCAATCTATTCTAAAATAACTGAACAACTAATTAACATTCATCTTTAAAAAGACTTTTCTTACTGGTCTTTCTCCTCTCCCCGCCCCCAGTTAGAATGTGATTAACGGAATTCTCTCGCAACTTAGCTTGAAATATGCTTTAGCCCCTGGAGCAGCGAAGGCAGAATCAGATAATTGTGGTGTGACTCAACAAATGCACAGCTGTTCATTTAAATATATCCATCAAAAGTATAAATATGATCATGAGAAAGAAAATGAGCCGTGTACACAGGGTCAGTGTACAAGTGGAACAAGTTAGCATCGAAGTAACCACAACAGAAAACAAAGAGGAGGGGAAATAAGACAGGGAGAGGCTCTGATACCACACAGAAAGAGACCAGAAAACTTTCATAACCAAAACACCACCCACCCAAACCAAAACGCTCGGACTTCCCTGGTGGCGCGGTAGTTAAGAATCCGCCTGCCAATGCAGGGGACACGGGTTCAAGCCCTGGTCCGGGAAGATCCCACATGCCGCGGAGCAGCTAAGCCCGTGTGCCACAACTACTGAGCCCGCGTGCCACAACTACTGAAGCCTGCGTGCCTAGAGCCCGTGCTCCGCAACAAGAGAAGCCACCGCAGTGAGAAGCCCGCGCACCGCAACGAAGAGTAGCCCCCGCTCGCCACAACTAGAGAAAGCCCGCACGCAGCAACGAAGACCCAACACAGCCAAAGATATAAATAAATAAGATCAATAAATTTATTTTTTTAAAAAAATCAAAATGCTCAATTGACCTAAATTAGAAATTAATGGCATGTTAAAAGTAAAAATAAATGCACTCTACTAAGTGGGGAGAAAGAAACGAAATCTAGGAGACAGAAGATGCTCCCAAGTACACAGAGGTAGAAAGTCTACAGGGTAGAAATCATGAATCCAACCCATTATGAAGAACAAAGACATGGAGGCAGAGAAAAACAGGAGGAACAGGGTACTCACCTCAGTCCTCTCCCCACAACCTTCGAAGTCAGACATTAGGAAATCCAGAAAATGTAGGGATCCCTCCAACAGTCAGTCCCAAAGCAAATAACTGGAAAGCACCACCCTGTACCAGGCAACCCCTCTTGGAGGTTCTACGCGTATAAGAGTGTCACCTGAACACGAGGAAAAGGAAACCAAAAAAGAGAAAACAGAATGTGAAGAAGAGCAGGAGTGCTGAATAAGAAAACAGGGCCAACGTCAGCCGTAAAAACCCCACTCCTTCCTTCTTCCTCGGGGAGGGGCCCAAAGGCCCAGTCAGAACTTGAGAAGCAGAGGTCCCTATGCAAAGACTTGAGTACCTCTCCTTTAATGTGTAATTCAAAATATTAACGAATAGAAAGAACATCTCATTCATGATGACCATTTGCAAGCTTTCCCCGAACCATCAAACTCACGTGCTTGGCAAAAAAATAACCTATCGGGCTTCCCTGGTGGCGCAGTGGTTGAGAGTCCGCCTGCCGATGCAGGGGACACGGGTTCGTGCCCCGGTCCGGGAAGATGCCACATGCCGCGGAGGGGCTGGGCCCGTGAGCCATGGCCGCTGAGCCTGCGCGTCCGGAGCCTGTGCTCCGCAACGGGAGAGGCCGCGGCAGTGAGAGGCCCGCGTACCGCAAAAAAAATAAATAAATAAAAATAACCTATCTGGTACTGGGGTGGGGGGTGAGGGGGGGGCGCCTAACCTCATGCTTGGCCTGACCACTCAGTCATCATCCTGCATAAGGAACCATTCACATCCTCCACATTTACAGGCAAACCTCTCTTACATTATTATAAGCAACAACTATTTCAGCAACCACCACCTCCCTCGGCCCCAAGTCCTCCCATATCTACCCTCTTCATACCCTCGCAGAAAACTTTCTAGAAAGAGCACTACACAAAGCTCCTTCCACATCTCCCCTCTCCATCCGGTCCATCACCAAAATGCCTCTGGCTAAGGTTCTAACTCTTTGTAACCTTACCTTATCCTTCAGATTCACAGGGGAGCTTCCTCAGAAGTCAGACTCCGAAGCCTCACTCACCAAGATTTGTATTTGATTGACCTGAGGCCTAGGAATCCCCCAGTCCCCCGGCAATTTGGGTGATGCTGAGAACGCTGAGGGTGGCATCAGCTGGTCCATTCCCTGGTTCTTCCCTAGCTGGGATTCAGAGGCGCCATCTCTCTGCTATCTTTACTTTTATGGGTTGGATCTGCTCAGTTTCCTTGGATGGGAGTTTCCTCTTCTGCCACTCGTATCTTAAACGCTGGTTTCCCTTGAGGCCTCACATCTCAGCCCTCCCTTCTTCTCATTCAAGATGTTACGCAGCTTCAAGGCCACTGAGCCAAACGGAACCACCAGGTTAGGACTCTTTACTCATTTTTCCACTTCCCTGAATAGTCCTTCCTTCTTTCCCTATCGTAGGTCCTTGTCTTTTCACTGTTTATAAAATTAATTTAAAAAAATTTTGCATAACAGGCATTTCAGGTTACATTGAGAAAAAGGATAATAAACCCTATTTTTGACCTCCCAGTTTCAAAAATAAGCCACATCCTACCACTCAGTTCCAAAAATAAGAAATCTTATTTCCTCTATTCTGCCCATTTTCTTCCTGATGTATTTTAATGAGAATCCCAGAACTCACATCATTTCACCCACAAATTCTTTAACAGATAAGGACTTATTCTAAACATAACTATAAAACCAAACATCTCAGGTAACAAAATTAAAAGTATTCCTCCTCCAAATATCATCTAAAAGCTAATCAGTGTTTAAATTTGCCCAGTTTTCAACAACTATAAACATCCCCCACTCCTCCCCCTGAAAATTGCGAGGAGAATGGGGATAAGCACACAAAAAGAGAACTGTTTTTCTCGCCTTTCAGTTATCATCACTCGTGGTGCGGTGTTGGGATTGTGGTGGTGTGGAGAATACTGTGTGTAATGTGTGGAAGACAGCAGATGCCTAACTATGGCCTATTCAAATACTATTGTTCCCTGCTGCTCTGGAGAACCTAAATTTTCTGCGTGGAATAAGGGAGTTAGAGATGTAATTCAGCTAAGGTTAAGTAAGAACCATATAAACTGAATTTGAATTGGAAGCAACAGTATGAACTCACTGAGTATTTTATACATACATATTTCCTCTGTCCACTAAAAAGGCCTAGAAATGATGACCTACCCAGTAGCAGTGAGCATTCCAGATACCCAGACTGTGGGGTTAAACTACCATTTCCCACTAAAAGAAAGAGAACAAGTTGAACTGAACCATGAGGATGCAATCACCAAATCCAGCCAGTTGGAAATTAGAGGTCAAGTGGCTGAGTTCTTCGACAGATAAACTGTAAGAAAAGGAAAGGGCTGGAGGGGGAACCTGAGCTTTAGGACACTTCAAAGACGTAAAAAGGTGTGCAAGACTAAACTACAGTGGCTAGATATGCACAGGCAGGTGATAAGACCATACAGAAAGGCAACGAAGCAATCACTATAGAAGTCCGGAAAGTGGTTACCTCTGGAGAGAGAGAGGGACCGTGACAGTCATGGGACATGCCGAGGGGCTCTAGGGAGGCCGCTAATACTCTCTTGACCTGTGTGGTGGTCACAAAAAACATTTACCTTATAAAATTAACTAAGCTATGTACACTTCGTGTGACATCTGTATCTGTGTTTTACTTTATAATAAAAAGGTAAAAAGGAGAAGACTAAAGAGGAATGTGTGTTGTTCAAAAAAAGATGCAGACTAACACACACACACACACACACACACACACTCGGAGGAAGCAGCAGCATTGCATATCATACATATATGCAAAAAACCAGGTTTGTGTTACAAATAAGTTTATATAATAACCTTCTGAAATGTCAACTGTTTTTTACCTTCAGACAGGAAAATTGTTTTTCAAGTTACAAGTTTATTAATTTTTAATAGAGAAATAGGCTTCACTTACCTAGTCATTATCAGAAATCAAGTATTAAACTAAAAAAGTAACACAGCATCTTATGATAAGTTGGTCCTTCCTCTCTCCCACTCCAATTACATAAATTTCATGGGTCAAGGATATCAAAAGACTGGAGAGTCCAGATCAATGTTTCCCAAACACTGTGCAACATTATCACCAAATAAGAAAAATTAACACCATAAAATTGTGAAACCTCCCTCACAAAACTTATCTAGACATTTAACACAATCCCAATAATCACACTAACAGGTTTGCTTCTTAGCAGGGAGGGAGTGGTGACTACGTATGATAATTTTAAAGTTCATATATTTTTTTACAAACCACACACACACAAATAAATATGAAAATTCTGTAACATGAAACTTTAAAGTTCTGTAAAAGGGAACTTAAAATAAATATGAAAATTCAGTAAAATGGAATTACCCCTACAAAAGAAAAAAAAAGTATTAAGCTCCAAGAGTTTAAGAAAAACAGTGTGATCCTACTACACACACAGGCAAAGAGATCAATTAAAGTAAATGGATATCCCAGAAATAGACCACAATGTACATGGGAATTTATAATACAAAAGAAATCAAAAGGGAAAATTTGGGACTATTCAGTAAAATTGGAATGACTAGCCAATGGGACAGAGACTGCTTACTTTCCACTAAAATTCCTTCTTCACTTCTTCTTGGCCACATGCTGACCAGCACGGACTGCATTCCCCACACTCCCTCACAGCCAGGTGTGCCCACAAGACTATGTTCTCGCCAATGGAAGCAGGAAGTGACATGCGATCACTTGCCCTGAACTTTCTCCTTCGTCCTTCACATGGAGGGAACCCAGCTATGGTAGCAGCCCAGCTATGACCATGCAGATAACTACAGTGACAATTCCTAGAGCCACAGGACAGAAGGAACCTGACTCTCAACGACCAGTGGATACGGGCAGTTCTGCTGACTTGCTTTGCTCACACTGGAACTGTAAAGTGAAGAAAAAAGTCAACTCCTCTGTTCTTTGAACCATAGCATATTTCAGTCCCTTGGTTACAGCAACTCAGCCTTACCCTAATGAATAGAGCACCCAGAGAAAAATTAAGTTGGATTCATACCTAACATTCCAGATGGATCAAAGATTTAAGCCTAAAAAAAGAACCACAAGACACTACAAGGAAAGGTAAGTTTTTAACTCTAAGAATGGAAAAGGTCTTTTAACTGTATTACAAAGTCCTGAAGCCACAAAAAGGCTAAATATATATTTATCTCTATAAATATTATGGGGAGGCGGTGGGAGCCGGTGGGCAGGGGGTGGGGGGGTTGCCGCATGGCTTGTGGGATCTCAGTTCCCCGACCAGGGATCGAACCCGGGCCCCGGCAGTGACAGCGCCGAATCCTAACCACCGGACCATCAGGGAATTCCCTCTATAACTAATATTTTTAAACGTCTTTTATCTACTGTCTCTTTCACTAGGACGTAAGCTCCATGGAGCAAGAACTAGGATCTATTTTCTTCACTATTGTATAACCTACTGCCTAGAATAAGTGCTTAATGCATAAGAGGCATTCAATAAATATTTGTTGAATGAATTGGTAAATTTAAGTATACAAAATTTTAAATAATCCACACTGCAAAATAATTATTTTTACACAGATTACCAAGTAAAATATCACATATCACAAGGAGAGAAGGGGGAGCGGTGCTAATCTGTTAATGCATAGGAGCTCCTGTGAACTGATAATAAAAAGATCAATAACTCAATAGGAAAACAGACAAAGGACACTAACATAGAGGGAACAGAACAGGAAATACAAATGGCCTTTAAACTTATGAAAAGATGCTCAATGTCAATCAAAATAAGAAAAAATGCAAATTAAAGCTCCATTAAACTGTCATTTTTCACCTATAGATTTGGCAGAGAAGAAATGATCAGTTTGACAATTATACTGTGATTGGCAAGGGTATGAGGAAGCAGAGTTTTCATCCATTGCTGGTGGAATCTAAAACTTTGCAAGCTCTATGAACAGAGCAATTTGGCAGTATTTCTACCAAAATTAAAATGTGCCTATCTTTGACCCAGCAATTCCACTATTAGAAATGGATCCTATAGATACGTTCACAAACATGTTTAAAATGATATATGTACAAGATTATCCCCTAAAGCCTTGTTTATGATAATAAAACTGGAAATGATCTATATGGTCATCAATATAGTACTGGTTAAATAAAGGCCAGCCCATCTCTAAGTGGAATGCTTTTTCACTTGGGTTAAAAAAAAAAAAGAAAGAAATTGCAATAATCTTTAGATTATTGCTGGTATATGCCTGAAATCTCTGAAAGAATATATAAGAAATTGGTAACAATGGTTGTCTCCAGGAAGGGTAACTGGGAGACAGAGGGAGGAGGGAGACTTATTTCTCACTCTTTTTGTACCTTTTAAACCTTATAAACATTGATTATATTATTACCTTCCTAGAAATAAATATTTTATAAAATAATAACAATACAAATATTCATATCGGCCCCAGATATCTAAAAACTTGTCTGGCGATTCTCGCTGTCAACCACACTAGGAAGCTATTGAGCTGAACAATTTTAACCCTGTTTCATAATTAAGAATCACAGGGTTAGCAATTAACTAACACCATCATCTCCTCCTCTTCCCTCAAATAAATATATGTGCAAAATAAAGTCAGTCTCTTAATTCCACCCCTGTTATTCATTACTTTCTCTTAGAACTCATTGAACCTCATGCCACCTTAAATGGGCATGAAAATATCTCATAGTGCTCCAAGGATGGTAGCCAGAACTAACAACTATGCTAATACATGAACACAGCCTAGTGCCAAGGATGTTCCTTCCAGGCAACCAGAAGATAAAAACCTGACATAACTGACACCTCGGCAACAGCCCAAAGCTGTGCATCATCTGCCTTGGAAAATAAAAACTCACATCCTCAGTGACTAAGAGTTCAAAGTCAGCAGTCACGGCTTTTGTCTTTTCCCTAATGTGAAGGGTCTCCACCCCCTCCATATCCCCCTTTAAATTGCAGGCTAACCCCATCACTTGAGGACTGATTGTTATTATGTTACAGCCATATAAGGAACACTAAGAAGTCATTACTTATATTGAGATTCTGCTTACAAGGGAAAATATCCAAAGCATATCAAGTGAAAGGAAAAAGCAAGTTGTAAAACCAAATGTGTAGCCACGTTCCATCAATTTTTAAACGTAATTAATACACATAATTTGTGTGTCTATGAAAAGTTTGAACGTGAAAAATTGTGTGTTCCAAATTATTACCTGTGGGTAAAAGAGAAAAGGAAGGGAGAAAGTTTTATCTTTAGACTGTTTTGTACTACTTGAAATTAAATAATCAAAAATAAGCTTTTACATAAAAGAATAAAATTTTTGAAAATAATAAATTAGACTTTCCTTAAAAAAGAGAGCACTTGGGCTTCCCTGGTGGTGCAGTGGTTGAGAGTCCGCCTGCCGATG
This sequence comes from Leucopleurus acutus, assembly GCF_964270905.1. NCBI lineage: Eukaryota > Metazoa > Chordata > Mammalia > Artiodactyla > Delphinidae > Leucopleurus > Leucopleurus acutus. The sequence goes on from NC_139149.1 coordinate 45,563,304, forward strand.
CAGGGGACGTGGGTTCGTGCCCCGGTCCGGGAGGATCCCACATGCTGCGGAGCGGCTGGGCCCGTGAGCCATGGCTGCTGAGCCTGCGCGTCCGGAGCCTGTGCTCCACAACGGGAGAGGCCACAGCAGTGAGAGGCCCGCGTATCGCAAAAAAAAAGAGAGAGCACTTGACAGCTACTAGAGACCTTCCCCCAAAGTTCTGAACCTAAAGAGGCTACAGAGACCTCATGCTTCTGTCTCTATGTACAAGTTTCAAACCATATCCAGGCAATCCCGACTTTTAACTCAGAGACACTCCCACATACATTTAGCACTTCAGGCCTCCCCTCATAGAAACATCTGACAGACTATTGTAAGTTGGTATTTGTGTTACCCCCGTAGCTTAACACAACCTTAATAGCATTTCATCCTGAGAGCGAGACTTCTTTACGGAGATTTCAAAGTACTCCAAGGAAGCATATTATGAAAATGTAGTTCCGGGAAAGGTAAAAGTATGGAGACAATAAAAAGATCAGTGGTGGCCAAGGAGTGGGTAGGGGGCAGGGATTAATAGAGCACAGGATTTTTAGGGCGGGAAAACTCTTCTGTAGGGTACTATAATGGGGGAGCCATATTACTATACATTTGTCCAGACCCACAGAATGCACAAGAGCAGATCCTCATGTAAATCGTGGGCTCTGGGCGATAATGACGTGTTAGTGCGGATCAACTACTACAATAAATGGACCACTCTGCTGGGGAGACAGAGTCTGGGGAAGGCAGGGTGTGTGGGGGACAGGGGCGCCTATGAGAACTCTCTGTATTTTCTGCTCAGGTTTGCTGTGAACCTAAAACTGCTCTAAAACGTAGCCTATTTAGAAGGAAAGAAAAAGTTTAAAAAGTGGTCCTATAAGGTGAAAAGAATGGCAGAAGCACTTTATACGTAGGGAAATGGTGGTGGTATTTGAACAACTTGGCCAGAGTTCAAAGATAACTGAGCAACTCCACCAAAAAAAGCCTACATTCAAGGTAATGCAAAAATAAAGAACCATTGGGTTTGGTCCTATCTCTCTTATGTTGGATTCATACAAAACAACGAGATGATCATCGTGGCTAAGAACTGACCGTGTCAATTTGATCTCTGCCAAGGAACATTAAAAGAGGTGATCTGTTGAAATGTCTCTGCTGCTGGCCCTGGCAAGGCCACTGAGAGCTCCTAGGTAAAAAGCGGGCTTGGCTACCTTAGAGCCGGCTCCGGGGCATCTCCTCCCGCGGTCCTTCCAGCAGTGGCTCTTCCTCAGAGCTCCGCTCACTTGCTCCTGGAGGCTTGGAGGTGGGAGAGGCGCTCCCGGAGTCTCCTGGAATAATGAGAATTCTCCAGTAGCTCTCGCGCTGGCAATGTGACGCTCACAAGCGGCTCGGGGCTGTGAAGGGGAAGAAGAAAGAAAACCAGCTAAGCAGAAGAAAAGTCTGTAGTTGTGAACGTGCAGGCTAAAGGAAGTGCACACTTGACAAGCCTTTCAATTGAGACCACAAAACCAAGGCAATTGCAGCAAGGATGGAAAGGGTTGGAAAACAGACACGCGGTAAGTTGAGATCATAGGTCCGTACCGATCTTAAATATTTTTCTAAATGACACAAAACCCAGTGGAACCTGCAGTTGGTAAACTTCAAAATCAAGCTCCTTTAAAGTCCATATACCACGTACTCTAGCCATTACAAAAACAAACAAAAAAACAAAGGCTTTGCATATATCAACTATGATATGTACCTGGGAAAAACAAAGTTCAAACCGTCCACAAGTACAGAATGAGAGTCTCTCTGCAGACCCCTGGCTGCTCCTAGAGACACCCCATGTACCACAGTAACCAGTTTCTCGCGTATCCACCCAAAAATAACCTGGTTTGGGTCCATTTTCAACCACCACTCTCAGCTGTAGACAGATCTAGTTCAAAGACTCATAAAACAATGGTGGGGTTAGGATCACACAGAGGAAAGGAAGGGGGCTCTAGATAACTATCAAAAAAAGCAAAAAGCCACCCAAGCTCCTTTTTCCTTTAGGAAGACTTTAAAAACATCAACATTTGTCAAAGGAAGAGGAAATTTTTATCAGAACCAAACTTTCCCATTCAAATAGCTGAGCAACACAAAACACTGAAAAACGTACTCCTTTTGGAAAAGAGCACCTTTTTATTTTTTAACCTCAAGGGACACTTTGCCAAGAAAACTTTCATGTAAATAAATCAAGGCAGAAAAGAAATCCAAAATACAGCACTCCTCAATAATTATTTGGAAGTAAAAATCACACAATTAAAAACAAATTCACATCAACCTTGAAATTCAAGGGAAATGCTTTACAAGTACTATCAAAACTTGCCTCGCTTCAGTTTAAATTGAGCCTCAGAATCAATTTGAAAAGAGAATCGCGAATGTAAAAATCAGACACACAAAAAATAAGACACTAAAATAAGACAGATAAAAATATCCCCCCGTAGAAAGGTCAACCAGAAGCTTGACATTTTCAGCAATCATTTAGTGAAGTTAAGGAGTAAAAAGCCATTTCTAGAGTGGACATCCTTCAAAACAAACTCTTCAGCTAAGCGGCGTCCACAACCCTTGAGTTTCAGAGCAAACCATGGAAATCCTGGTGTTTTCCTAGACGCCGGGACAGGGGGATTTGGCAGATTCACGCGGAAGGTGCCTCCCCACCTGCCGAAAAACGACTGCAATTTAGAAGGGGCGAGTGCAAAGGGGCCTTGGCGGCCGCTCTGCCTAGGGCCGGCCACGTCTTCAAGTTACAGGTACTATTTGGAGAGGAGCTTTAGATAAGCAAGAAAAGAAGGAAATACCGGTGCATATTTTTCTGATTCTTTTTAAAAATCAGAGATTTTTTTTTTTTTAATTACAGAAGTACTTCTAATTTCCCTTCCAACTTCCCAGCTCTCTCACCTTCCTGCAGAGAATTCCTTCAAGAATGTGCTCAGGTTCTCCTGCCTCGCTCAGCCTTCCCTAATGATTCTCACATTTTCCAGATCTTTCCATTCTAATTCCTCTTGTATTAATATTCTCTAGGACTCAATTCTATATGACCTGGTACTTAATCCTCTTCCTTGAACTGGGTTTGTCTCAAAAAAAAAACAAAAAATAGGCGAGGATCACATTTTCTTCTTCTTCGACTCGCATACAGTTGGTGCTCAAGAGTTACTGGATAAAAATCAAGTCTTCAAATTAAGCATAGTTGAATATTTGTCTTAAAATTATCAGCCTGTCAAATAACCCACGGATTGAAGTCAAAACTGTGGTGTAGGGCTTCCCTGGTGGCGCAGTGGTTGAGAGTCCGCCTGCCGAGGCAGGGGACACGGGTTCGTGCCCCGGTCCGGGAGGATCCCACATGCCGCGGAGCGGCTGGGCCCGTGAGCCATGGCCGCTGAGCCTGCGCGTCCGGAGCCTGTGCTCCGCAACGGGAGGGGCCACAACAGTGAGAGGCCCACGTACAGCAAAGAAAAAAAAAATCTGTAAGATAAAATAAATATCTATACAGATATCCTTCGACTTACGATGTGGTTACCTTCCAATAAACCCACTGTAAGTTGAAAATGCATTCACTATTTCTTACCTACCAATCCTCATGGTTGAGCCCAGCCTAATTTAAACTTGCTCAACACTTACATCAGCCTGCGGTTGGGCAAATTCACCTAACACAAAGCCTATTTTATAATAAAGTGTTGAATACCTCATGTACTTTACTGAATACCGTACAGAAAGGGAAGAACAGAATGCCTCTAAGTGTATCAATTGTTTACCCTCGTGCTCACGTGACTGAGTAGGAGCTGCTGCTGCCCTGCCTCATAAGAGAGGGTCGTACTGCATGTCTCATGTCGTTGGCCCGGGAAAAGATCAAAATTCACAATTCAAAGTACACGTTCTACTGAATGCGTATCACTTTCGCACCATCTTAACACTGAAAAATTGTTAAGTCAAACCATCGTAAGTCAGAGACCATGTGCATACAGCAAACTGCAGCAACTTGTCACAAAACTTTCATTGAGCTGAGTTTTTCCAAAACCTTGGCCAATTTATTTGTTTAGCTATGGAGGTTTAATTATTGGCAACTAACCATGCCATGTGAAAATCTGACCCATAAAGGTTAGAGGCACATTCCTGTGAAGTGGTGGAGGGTGGGAGTGAGGAAGGGGGAAAGGAGAAATACAAAAAAATATTCTAACTCCAGTGGCAGGCTTAACATAGTAGTACATTTTTCTTTCATCCAATTTAAGATAACATGCATAGTTTCTTAAAAGTCATGGTGATATGATGGGACTGATAACAGGCAAGCATAAAAGGTACTTAAAATCTAACACGTTCCTGGCAGTCAATACAGCAGCTAAGCGACAGGGAAATCGGGGCAAGTTTTCTCAACTTTTTAATTATAACTATATCCTTGGCTTCTAGAAACTGTGGCTTTCAAATACTACAAATCCTTGCTCTTTCAAGACATCATCCCTTGTATGGTGATGGATGTTAATGAGACTTAATGTGGTGATCATTTTGCAATATACACAAGCATCGAATCACTGCAATGTATACCTGAAACTAACATAATGTTATATGTCAATTATGCCTCAATTTAAAAAAAAAAAAAGACAAAAGACATCATCTCATACCTTCCCCGTCTATCCACCCAGCCTCATAAACCATGGTGTGTGTATCTTTGATATAGAATTACTGTTAACTGAAATTACTTTAAGCAGCGTATGGTAGCAAGAACATGGACTTAGGAAAGAGCCAAACCCAGTTTTCTAACCTAATAAATGTGATCTTATACAAATCATTTAACCCGTGTGTTTCAGTCTCCTCTGCCGCAAAACAAGGTTAATATCTCCCATCTTTAAGAGTTAGTAATAATGCCAATTATCATTTAGTTCTAGAACTGTGCTAACCACACAATTGCATTATCTGATTTAATCCTAACACCACAAAAATGGAGAGGAAGGTATTAGTATTCCTACTTGAAAGATAAGAAACCAGTGATAGAGAGGTTAAGTAAAACTGTCCCAAGATCACGCTTTTGAAATATGTGGTAAAACAAATCAACTCGAGTTATGCTGAGTCCAAAATCTGTGTTCTTAATTGCCTGTAAGTTAAACTGTATCTTGACTATTTGTAAGAACTGGAGTGAATTCTTGTAGTAAATATTCTTAGGTCCCTTTACTGTTTTCTACCTCTTAAAATAACAGAAGTGCTAAAGCAGCATGGTAGAAAAGCATAAAGTATACCAATCCCAAACAATAACACAAATCATCCACATGATACTACAAATGTCCTCTTGTCCTGGCTCTAAAATAACAACGCTACAACCAAGCATATAAACGTCAAGGATCCCTGAAGAATAATCTACTCCAGATACCTGAATACGTGGGCAAGATAATACTGGGTATTATCTATCAGTAATTCTGAAAGAAAGGCAACAGAGATATCAACCAGTTCCCAAGATTCCCAATCTCCCAGTGGGGAAAAAAATAGGTCACACACCCTAGACAAGCTTGGGGGACACCACAGAGCTCAAAGAACAAGGAGAGCCACATAAGTTGAGGAAAGATAAATGCTGATTGAATCAGGAAGCAGAGATGAGCACAAGGATACGGCAAATCTCCTTCTCCAGAAATTTTCAAATTCCCTGTAGACATTATGCTTTGGGATTTGGGAATGAGAAATGGGAATGTCCAGGAAGTTCCCCAGAATTCCCCAAGTTATAAGCTATTCAACAAACACTTCCAAACACCCTTTACTCATTATTATGGATATCTAAAAGAAAGGTTAAATAAGAAATAAACTTAATAGTATTTCCAAAGAATCGTAGTCTGTAACAAATGTTCAAATGCTAGAGAATGTCAGTGAGCATTATTGGAGCATTAATAGCATTCCAATAGCAAGCCAAATCCAGCCCTCAGTTTGTTTTGGTAAATAAAAGTTTTACTGGAACACAGCCCCACTTGTTCATTTCACGTATAGTCTGTGGCTGCTTTCACACGAAACAGCAGAGTTGATAGTTGTGACAGAGTCCATATGGCTTGCAAAGCCTAAAATATTTATGATCTGGCCCTTTAGAGAAAAGGTTTGTTGATCCCTGAAATAACCTTCCTCGCAGATCCAAATGCAGGTTAACAGCACTACACAGAATCACATGTTGAAACTGCCATCTTAAAGGCTTATTTTGCTTTGGAAACGTTATTTCTTGGAATACCACTCACAGGATTTGTAAACAACACGCTATGCATATAAATTTATATTTATTTTATTTGCAAGGATGACTCACCAGTAGCAGCAGACAGGGCCATGAATACCATTTATAACATAGCAACAGCTACAAGCAATCATGACCAATTCTCTCCTCTGCGCTCCTATCCTGACCTGGCTCTGGGAAATGTCAATCTTATCCTTCAGTTCCGTAGGCTAGCTTTCAACTTGACATCAGTGGATTCCTTTCATGTACTTATGTCTCTGTGTTGATTGTTTTAATTCTCACAGGAGAATGTCAACACTTTTTCCCATTTACCTTTTTTCTTAACTGATTTTTCTGGGGATTTGGAAAAATATAAATTTCCCAAGAAATCCTGGGAAGGAATTCTACCATGAAAGCACTATTCTCTTCAGGTGTATATTTAGATGCTGAGTAGGAATCCAACTCACCAGAAAAAGAGTTGGGGAGAGGAGGCAAGCATGAGGATGAACCAAGTCTCCAGGATGTTTCAAGGGAAAGATTAAGGTCTGTCTCAAAGCCTAGGAAGAAGACCAACCAAAGTGGAGACAGGAAGAAAGCAAGATTTCCTAATGCTTTGGCCCCTGGGATGGATTTAAGGTCCAAATTTCAGAGCACCTTTCTCCTCCAGAATTTAAATTATAATTTGGCTAAGATGAGAGGCATCTACTGTGGACCATGACAGGAGTGGGTGCAATTAAGTACCAGACTGTATTTCTGAAGATAACATGCTTATAAATTATAACTTCAAACATCCTCATCCAAAGTGGTTTGGAACCCTATCAAAATCCCATTTCTCTGTCCAGCCTTTTAAAGGCTCATTTATTTGTGCCAGAAATATAAAGCATGAGGATCATAATAAAACTCAAGGAAACAAAGGCAGTGGGATAGAGTAGCAGCAAGAGGGTTCCAGACTTGAACCACGGAGTCCTGGGCTGAATCCCAGCCCTGTCAGTCACTACACAGGTAGTCTTGGGCCAACTGAGCTGCCGTCTCTCCCAGGCAAAATGGGCATCAGGACGCCCTTGCAGAGTGGCCATATGTGAAGTACGCGACATGCGGTGGGTGGTAATAGATGATAGCTATTAATAAAAATTTAATATTTAAGGAGCAGGTGTAAAGAAGAGGAAACAGTGAGGAAGAATGAGAATCACAAGGGTTGAATTAATAGGTTGAATCGTAGGAAACTGCCAAAATTTGACCACTTTGACTCATAAAACTAGTAATTTAAAAATAAATATTATAAAAGAAGCCTGAAAGGAGAGAACATGGAAGACTAATACCCCATACTCATTCCTCCACTGGTGGCACCTTAGAAGAAATCCAGACACCAGATGGGAAGGCTACAGACTAAAATAGAAAACACCTTCGTCAACTCCTCACCAGATAGGAGGTGTGACTTCAGGGAAGAGAAGATTCAACAGAGACAGATAGAAAGACAGAAACACACACACACACCCTCGCTCACACGTAGCCCATGTAATTCACTTGTTCTCTCTCTTCCTTCTCCATTCCTGCTCTCTCCTTTTCTTTCCTTATTTCTTTCCCCACACAAGGCCCAAAGGTGACTTTTGTTAACCATTTGGGGAAGGAAACACAGCATTTCTGGTCAGCTGATGTTACCAGCTGCATGGCAAGCCTTTCTGCAGGCCTTGTAGAGCAGCTGGTAGCTCGATAAAGAAATCCAGTGGGGCTTCCCTGGTGGCGCAGTGGTGGAGAGTCCGCCTGCCGATGCAGGGGACACGGGTTCGTGCCCCGGTCCGGGAAGATCCCACATGCCGCGGAGCGGCTGGGCCCGTGAGCCATGGCCGCTGAGCCTGCGCGTCCAGAGCCTGTGCTCCGCAACGAGAGAGGCCACAATGGTGAGAGGCCCACTTACCACGCACACACAAAAAAAAAACATATAAAGAATTATAGAAGTTACTATTTCATAAAAGCAGTCTTCATTTTAGAATGGCTGTAAGTTTTCCTAGTACATGTATTCACCAAACAACTACTACACATTAAGGTTAAGTTTTTCAGAACCATATCTACAGAAATTTCCAGAAACACTGAAGGGGGTTATTACAAAAGAGGGGCACCAAAATAAAGAACAGAGAACTAATGCTTTTAAAAACCATTCTTCCAATGCCCTCTTGCAAATATTTATGTCAATTACCAACCTAAATAAAATTTTCACCAGATCATTCTCCCTAATTAAGATTCAATGAGAATTTTTTAAAAAAAGGCAATCAACATTCTTTTTCTAATTGTTTGGTTTAATTTTCATTTACCCATAGGCACTTCCAAGGCTAGGCAGGAAACCGCTTGCCCCCTGTTCTGTCTTGCGGACAGAACAAGGTAACAAACAGAAAAAGATCCAGTAAAGTTTAAAAAAATTAAGAGTGAACAATATCTTGTATGGCTGTGTTTTCTTGTTGTGTGCTACGTGTGTGTACTAATATCCATAATTATGTCAGACAAGCTATGCATTTTACAAGCAGTTGCCAGACCTGCAGTGAGTTATCTGAAAAACTAACATGCAAGCTTCTTGAAGAGGAAAATAGCTTCTTATTTACTGTTTAGCTTTATAATAATTGGGTACCATCCCTTCAATACTAGACAATCAACAAATACTTGCTGACTGAAGAACAATGATGAGATTAATTTAAAATAAGATTAAAGTCAGGAATCCAGGGGACTCTGGGTCTATCACTCCCCGAGCAGCCTTGAACATTAGGTTTCTTCAAAGCCTGCTCTATCATCTCGATAGGACTATTGCAGGGGGTCATCCGGCACAGTGGAGAAAACATTACATGAATGAGCTAGACACACCCCTGCACCATAGCTGTGTGACACTGGTAAGTCACCTGTGTTCTCCGGCATCCATTTTTCCTACCTAGAAATTGAGAGTGGTGGCCCAAGTTGCTAAGTTTCCTCCTACCTAAAAGATTCTCTGTTTAGATATTTCTTTTACAATTGCTAGCAGGATTCCGAAAGAATTATGCTAACAGGAAAGGCTACCTCTTTAATTAAAGATGGTTTTCCAATCTACTCCTGTATTGAAATGCGAACCAACCCGCTCATTAAAAAATAATAACATTTTTCATTTAATTTAGCAATTTAGTTCTTAACTCACCGAGGTTTGCTTTTAATTTAATTTGCCTACCAATAATTTGTTTGCCAACTGAAGAATAACTGAGTAAGAAAATGCACAAAAGGGTGCAGAATAACAGTGGCGGGGTGCGGGGAGGGAGGCGGTGTCTATCACGGCCAGTCTCTCAAGGGGTATGGGAATATGTCCAGTTCCCAAGACAAGGAATCTGGATTAACAAAACTCAAGTCAGCGTGTCTACATCACCCACCACCCAAAGCTGCTAACCTTCGTTTATGTCCTATCTCATGCAATGGAACCACCCAGCCCTTCCTGTCTCACACCAGCAGCACTCCAACTCTTTCTCAGTGATTTCTTCTAAGAACCTGCCAACAGTGCCAACAATGGCTCTTCTGAGCATGTGCAAATTCCTGATTTCTAGGACCTGGCCTGAGACTTCTCCCACCTCATCCAGTTACCACTCCCCAGGCACTCTGACCCTAACTGCACCTTACAGCTCCCTGAGGACGCCTCCTTCTTGTTCACCTTCTGCCTTTGTACTTGTCCGCCTGAAATGTTTTTTCCATCTGTCAATTCGTACACTTCAGGATCAGCTCAAGAATCACCTCCCTATGGAAATCTTCCCCGAAGCCCCCATGACCAACCACACCCTGTCTAAGATACATGCACCCTCATCTGTTGTTATCACGGCACCTAAAAAGTGCACTTCAATTTTTTTTTTTTTATTTCACTGCCTAATGAGCCTGTGAATTCCTCAAAGATAAGTAGTATTTTTTCATTTCTGAATCATCAGGGATAGTCTTATAAACAAAAGGTCCTCAATAAATGCTTATGAATGAATGGGCGAACCCTGATAATGGATTCAAAGCAGAAGAGGAACACTCTAAGGGAAATATGAACAGTAAAAATTGAGAAATAATTATGCTAATGGAAAAAAGGAGGTAGGCCTACCAGAATACACGTTTAGGGTTGTCATGGCTTTTCATTCAAAGCAAAAAACTCCCCCAGATCCTAGGTTAAAGAGACTAAGAGAGAACTAAAGTGTTTATTTCACACAAAAAGACAGTACGTAAACTAAACGTATACCCTAAACCATAGCTTCCTACTGACTTACATATGAAAACAAGGAAGTATTCCCTACTCCAACAGTTTAGACCATAATCTTTTTCTAAATTACATATATACAGAAAAATAGCTTGAGAGCTACACTCAAATACCATGCTAACCCTGTAACATTACTGGAAATTAAGATGTCAATAAAATGTAAGAAGGGAAATGATTCACCTTACAAGAATAATGTTAACTTTTTTTCCGAGAAAATTATTCCCAAGGTGGTCATGTGGAGCCAGGCCTCCACACAATTCCCAAAGCTAGGCTCTCACTCACTGGCCTCCCTCCAGATGTCTTCAGTCAAGGTGCTGGGGGCCAGAGTGGGAAAAAGATGAGTCCTTCTTAGCATGACAATGCTACCTTCTTAATGGTTCTCCCCAGCCAACCCATTTCCCCAACCTCAACCTTTTTACACCGCACAGTGGGAAGAAAAGAATAAATACATAAATTGCTATATAATGCAACTGAACTTAGGAAGCATAAAGAAGGTAAGAGAAAGGAGCCCATGGCCAAAGCTGAATGCTAAGGAAAAGAGAAGGAAGATGCCGAGAACAAGCTTGCCTGTTATTAGCACTGGCTGCCTGGGATCACTTGAAGTTTACACATAAAATTGCTTAAGGCATGAGTCATTTCAAATCATGATGTATTGATTCATTTAATGTGTTCAAGCAAACCTGCGATGAAGGTGACCTAGAAGTCCTGAGACGCAGATGATTATCCAATCAAAATAAGGGGGGTGGCAGACATATTTTGAAAATCAAAACCATAAATAAATGTTCAGAAAATTTTTACATAAAAAAGAATGAAATAATGCCATTTGCAGCAACATGGATGCAACTAGAGATTATCATACTGAGTGAAGTCAGAAAGACAAATACCGTATGATATCACTTACATGTGGAACCTAAAATATGGCACAAATGAACCTATCTACAAAACAGAAACAGACTCACAGACATAGAGAACAGACTTGTGGTTGCCAAGAGGGGAGGGGGAGGGGGAGGGATGGATTGGGAATTTGGGGTTGGTAGATGCAAACTATTACATTTAGAATGGATAAACAACAAGGTATACCACACGGGAACTATATTCAATATCCTGTGATAAACCATAATGGAAAAGAATATAAAAAAGAATGTCTATATGTGTGTAACTGAGTCACTTTGCTGCACAGCAGAGATTGGCACTACACTGTAAATCAACTATAGGTCAATAAAAAAATTTGAATTAAAAAAAAATTTTTTTTAATCTGGTTGCTTTCTCATTACAAACGGGCAGAAGAATTTGAGATCTCTTAGTTTATCAAAATTGAACATAGGTTTAAAAAACAAAAGATTGAGAATTTACTGTTCTAGAGGATTCTGTCAACAAAAACTGGTGTCAACCAGGGGGTTGGTCCAGGAACTTGGCTTCTACTCTCACTTAGTTCACAGGACGATTGGGAGCCCAAACTTCAACTTCTACTTCAATGATCTTAGCTTCAAAATCAGTCTTACATGCTGATGGTTTCTTTTGGGGGATGATGAATATGTTCTAATATTAGATAGTGTTGACAGTTGCACAACTCTGAACACTAAAAGCCACTGAATTGTACATCACAAAAGAGTGAATGTTTTGGTATATGAACTAAGTCAATAAAACTGTTATTTTAAAAAATCACTCTTAAAGCTCTTACGCCTTTTTCTATATAACTTAGACCTTGCGTGTATGCTGTGCAGTGCCTACTAACTGCATGGGCATACGTTGTCTCCCGATTCATTTTGTGGAAAGAGCCGAAACATTGGAATCACACAGCTTGGGAACTGAACCTAGCTCTGTCACTTCCCAGGCTCTGGGATCTTGAGCACATTACTGTCTGAGCCCCAGTCCCCAGCTATAAAACAAGCAGACACTACCTACCTATCAGATGAGGAGACTGTGAATATGCAAATCACCACCAAGCTCAGGCTGATGGTAACTGGCAGAAAATAAAATGGGATGGGCTCTAAGAAAAGATGTATGGGGGGGGATGAGACAAAAGGGTAGATGCAAAAGCCAGAAGGATGTGGCAAATGCAGAGTCAGGACCAAAGCCAGCCTGCCTAGAATTAGGGCAAACCCTTTTGGAATCTTCCTTTTGGTTCCAATGATGCTATGGGGTGGTGGTGATGTGAAGTGGGAGGGTGAGGATAGGGCTGTTTGCAGAGCAAGCGCTATTATCAAGACTACCTTATCTATGGACACTTAAATCTCAGGATTCTTACTCAAGTAATTTTATATGAGTAACCACAAAGCAGAGACATTTTCTATACTTTTCATCTCCTCACGTGTCATTAAGCATTCAGTCCACTAATGGAATTATAGCCTCTTGATTTGGGTTGCTATTAATTAGAACACATAGCTCTCCACCAGGATTCATTTTTTATAGATTAATTCTATACAATAAAACATGCCTGAAGTTGAGTGTATTAGCAGTCTTTTCATCGCAAGCCTCAAGATTCCACACCTGTGATTAACTTACATCAGCACAAGTTGAAACTTCAGCTTTTCCATCATTTGTGGTATTGCAACTCTTAAGAAGCAACTTACCTGACAATTAATACAAACAATCTATATTTACCATCAATAACACAAATTCCCAACTGGGCCAGAATTTCTAATGTGAAAGTCTTTAGAGTGGTTTTAATAACATCATTCTCATTTAAAATGTGCACTATTTGCCAAGCAGCAATTAAAAGAAAAAATTATATGTATACATATATATATAGTGTGTATATATGTCCATGTGTATGTACACACATACACATATATATATTTTAAAAACACATAAACTTTATGCCACACGTTTCTACCATCGAAAAGCAATTCCAGAAGAGATAAAAAGATGAGCAAGTTGTCCTGTCCTCCCCGCAAGTAGCGCCTACACCACAGCCAACTAAATTCTCTCACTCCAAGTTGCTCGAGAGACCAACAGGTTAACAAACTAGTCTTCCTCAGCAGCACTTTAAGGCGCCAGGAGATTAGTATGAAAAAAAAACAACCAAACATTAGCAATTGTCTCTGTTTACCATCCACACTGTCAACAATTCTGAGAAACATTCCACTGAGCTTTTTCAGGTCACTAAACCCTTGTCCATTTCATAAATATTTGTCTCCTGATTTTGCTTTTTTACTTTTTAAATCCCAGAGGGAAATGATAATGTTCTATAAGTGTTAGAATGGCTTCGTTTCTAAAATTGGAAGGAAGAAAAGGCTAGCTTCTGTTAGTTCTAATTTTGAAAGTGTTAAGTATTAGGGGAGGGACCTCTCAGATAATAACTTTTTTTTTACATTTTAGTTGTCTCAGGTGCATTTTTGTTGCTTCTACTAGCATTGCTGTGCAGTCAGGTTTATCTGAAGACAATACATTCTAGCATACATTCAACTGAGTCTCCTAGATTTATAGCCAAATTTAGACTGGCTTAACACAACCGGAAGGTGTCCTGCCACAGTTTTTCACGTTGGACATATGAAGAGTGGGTCAGATACATGTCTAGAAGCTATTTTATTTCAAACATAATTTTGTATGGTGAACTTTCCTACACACACACACACACACACACACACACACACACCATGCTTTAACTGCTACTTCAGAGTTGCAGTCAACTCCTCATGCCATTAGCAAAGACAAGATCCAATATGTAAGATAATTTAGGGGAAAAAAAGGCAAATAAATATAAATATTCCATAGAAATAGGGGCCTGTCAGGTTGGGAAAAGCTTCCATAGCTTCTATATGTGAATATATTCTCTCTCTAAAGAGAGGTAAGTGGTTCCCAACTCTGAGGTTTATTGTACATCAAACATCAAGAATGTTAAGGAGGGATTCCCTGGTGGCGCAGTGGTTGAGAGTCTGCCTGCCGGATGCAGGGGACACGGGTTCGTGCCCCGGTCCGGGAGGATCCCACATGCCGCAGAGCGGCTGGGCCCGTGAGCCATGGCCGCTGAGTCTGCGCGTCTGGAGCCTGTGCTCCGCAACGGGAGAGGCCACAACAGCGAGAGGCCCACATACGGTGTAAAAAAATAAAATAAAATAAAAATAAAAAAGACTGTTAAGGAAACTTAGTATCTCATACACATTTACTGTCATTTCTCAAATAACTATGAATTCATGGATATGTATATATATCCACATTTAATACATACTCTATGAATATATAATCAATCCATATATAATAAAAATGCAACAACCTTTAGTGAAGGCTCTAATTTTTTTTTTTTTTTTTTAGGAAATTACCAGCACTCCATGCCCTACCCCATTCTCAGGTGTCCTCCATCATAATGTTTTTTTCTCTCCTACACTGTGGGTAAAACCTGGAACGGAGGCCGCACTGCCTGAGCTAGATTTCAGGCCCTGCCATTTGCTACGTTTAGCACCTTAGGCACATAACTCATTTCCTTCATCTGTAAAATTAAGATAAAAAGAATTGGACCTGCTTCACAGAGTGATAATCGTTAAGGGCTAAATGAATGAATATATGCAAAGCACTCAGGGCAGAACCTCAACCAGGAGCACCGTGAAAGGGTAAGCCATCACTATTATTGATGCTGTTCTTATTATTAGAACCAGAATCTTGACTTTTGTGATATTCACTTCCTTGTTTTTCTCAATAGTTCTTACCTTTTAAGGACTAAAAAATAGTGTTACTCTGACTCGGCTTGTAAAGACTTTGACTTGTCTTTGAATTCCCGTCTTCTCTCACTCTGCAAGACATCAATAGAATGCACGGGAGAAGGTGGTACTGAAATGGCTCTAACGGACATCAGAACTTCTTGACCTCAAGAACAATCCTGCAATACGCACAATGAACTGCAGTGTAGCTCTGCTGCAAGGCAGGACTGAAAACGAATGGTAAGTCCAAGGATCCCTCAAACTCTAAAAATAGAGTTTACTGGTAGACTAAAGGGAAACCTTCACACTGATAATGAGTATGCAGATTCCATCCCCCAAGGGTTACCTAGTGAGATCACTAAAAGCAAGTCACCACCAACCAACTAGCCAACTGACATCTTTAATTTAGTACACGTACTACTCAATAGGGGTGCATAGGTGAACATCTATCAAGAACACTATGGAGCCATTTACACTATAAAATCTAAAAATGAAAACAAAAGTGTCACATCTGGAACTCACCCAAGTCCTTCAAACATATAAAATTAACACAGTGATGCCCCGACACTTAGAAAAACACAAGCTGGCACAGTAGTGGAAGCATGGCATGTTAAATAAAGGCCATTCAATATCTAGCATTAATCACTGAGGAATCATATTTCCTCAAAATGGTCTCTCTAGTTTGCCAGCTAAATAAAAACTATACTAGGAAAGACAACACACTTTTTTTTTTAAAAAAATGCCTAACATGAAGGTTTACCTAAAAGAACATAGTCTGCCCGTGGATCTTACTTTAGTCACAGGAGAAGAAAGCATACTTGAGATACTATGGCCACCGCCACTTGGTGTGGCCTGGAAGTGGCCTGGACGGAGAGGTCTACAGCCAGGAACCTTGAGACCACTCACAATCCGCATGGAGTTTCCAAAAGGGGAACACAGGTGGCACCTAAAGCCATGACTTACTGCTCTTCCCTTTACATTTTACCCAACATCTTCACTCTGCGATCAAAGCCCTCCGTTTCAGGAGGGTAACCTGGGCAAGCTTCACTCCCAGCCAAGCCACCACCAGGTATTTTTGTCAAGGTTCACTCCCCCCAGGGTGCTTGGACACACGTGCCCTGCCCTGGCTTTGCCCACCAGGAAGCGACAGCCACCCTCTGCCAGCAGGACTTTGCCTTCTTCAGCTCTGAGTCCCCAGGCCCTGGCATGGTGCCTGGCACAGGGCATGCACTCAAGGAAGTGTGCTAAAAAATAACTGACTGTCTCTCCTCCTCCACGGAGCTTTCCTGGATTTAAAAGCACTGTATACCCCTACCCTCCCCCATTCTGACAGGTCTAGATAAAGAACACCCCAGCTCCTCTTCTGGATGCCCACTGCAATACACAATAAATACCAAATCACTGGTTCTTTATAATTTGTTTCATTCCAGCTGCACCAAAGAACAGGAGCAGCCTTAAGGAAGTTAATTCCTCAAGCTTTATGTTTCTTTCACCTGTAAAATGAGGCTACAGATACCAACTTCCTAACATATGTAAAGTCTGTGGCATAAGACTTGGCACAAAAGTAAACACCCAAATATCTGTTCCCTCACCATCATACACCATACATTAAAAGAGTCAGAGTAACTTAGATTTCAAACTCACAGGAAACAGAGACAGGACTAGGGCATCGGAACCCTTCTTCTGAATTTTCAGAGCTGCACTCTACAACACTCACACAGCACTTCTTTCCTTCGCTTCTCTGGAGACCCCAGGGCTTACATGGCTGCGGGATAGTAAGTGCCCAAAGTCAGGTCTCCCGCTCACAGCCTTGCCTGGCCCAGGGTCCAAGCAGAGGGCGTGACTCAGAGAATGGGCTCAGAAAGTACACAGAGAATGAATGTAAGTAAACCAAGCCTTTGCCACTCTCCAAAATGAGATTTTTTTTTTTTACTTTAATTTTTTGCTAAGTTTGAGCATGGAAATTCAAAGATTGTGGGGAAACTAGAGCATTACATCTGTGACCAAGGACTTCTCCTGGTTCTTAAGTAGAACTCTCAAACTTTAAGGATCATAACACTTAGATGCATTTTATATAAATTAACAAGTTTCTATTGTCACAAACCCAAACTAGCCCAGACAAACAGGCCTGGAAACTACCAGCCAACTTCATTCTGTGAGTAACCATTAAGTTTTAATCAGGTTGCGGTTCAATTTCTGCAACAGCGAGCATTAAGAAGGGCTCCTCAAAGAAAGCGGGCAAAAGTGGGAAGAAAAGGAGGAGGGGTGGGGGGATGGGGGAGGAGGGGGGAGGAGGGGGAGGGGGAGGAGGGGGAGGAGGGGAAGGGGGAGGAGGGGAGGGGAAGGGGGAGGAGGGGAGGGGCGAGGAGGACGAGGAGGAGGGGAGGAGGACGAGGAAGAGGGGGGAGGCGGGAGGGGGAGGGGGAGGGGGGAGGGGGGAGGAGGGCGAGGAGGGCGAGGAGGGGGGAGGGGGAGGAGGGGGAGGAGGGGAGGAGGAGGGGGAGGAGGACGAGGAGGGGAGGAGGACGAGGAGGAGGGGGATGGGGAGGAGGGGGAGGAGGGGAGGAGGGGGAGGAGGGGAGAAGGGGGGAGGAGGAGGGGGAGGAACAGAACAAAAGAACTGCCCCCAAGCCAGCCCTGTTACACAGACTCCTGACTGAACACTTCTGCCCCTCTTTGCAGCTGTTGTCTCCCGCAGTTGGCATGAAGTGCTGCCAGTCTGGGACCAGCTTCCAGTGAGGACAGCATTGTTTTATTGGCTACTTAGGCAGTGCACACACCATTAATGGAGTTTTTATCTCTCCATTTTCCTGTCAGTACAGTACCAGCCAGTCTGACTCTGTTATTATCATTAAGAAAGCTTTTTTTTTTTCCTTCTCCACACACACTCTTTAATCCAAACAACATCTGGGAACTCTAGCCTCTATCACATAAAAGGGAAACAGATTTAGAGGGAAAGGGCGGGGGGCAGTACAGTTCCAGCCACACTGAACAACAACCGAATTCCAACAGCCAAGCTTATCTGGAGACACCTATTATCACTGAAACACTGTTCACTTCAAAAGGCAAGGTACTTTCCACCACATTGCTTCAAACCTCCTCTTGACCTGCACTATATGGAAAATATCCCATTTTGACATGTAGCTTTTTAAATTAAAAAAAATTTTTTTTGCCTGCACCTCGAGGCTTGCAGGATCTTAGTTCCCCGACCGAGGATTGAACCCGGACTAAGGCAGTGAAAGTGTCGAGTCCTAACCACTGGACCACCAGGGAATTCCCAACATGTAGCTTTGGAAAAAAAAAAGAACATTTTATTGCTGCTTTCCTCAAGTTCACTTGTGAAATAAAGAATCACATTTAGAACATAATTTTTTAAAGAATGAACTTTCTTCCAAAAAGGAAGAAAAAATAAAGACCCTTTTTGAGACATTACTGGTGAGTACATCTCTAGTATACAAACTAATAGGAAAAAACTGGAGCCACTAAAGCCAGAAAACATGTCCTCCTGTAACAGACAGCTGTCTCCTCTGTCCTTTAAGTGCGTTTTTTGCTTAGATCATGCTCCGTGCGTCGTGGAATCAATACAGGAAAATGCACAGAGCCAACCACACTGCAGATTCACACAATAGAGCAGGTTCAAGCCCCCGCAGCTCCTCTGTCCCTTTCCTGTCCCTGGCACATGCATCTGGGGAAAATGCACACCCGCTTTCTACCTCATGCTTGAACATGCCTCGTGGGGTCTCCAGTGGTGGTCCTTCCAGCATTGCTTCTACATAACCACAACCTAAAAGTTACAGACCTAAATATGCAGATGTCTAGCAACCCGTCATGCACCTCACCCCTACTCCTTTCTGAGTTTTCTAGAATGCACCAAGAACAACTCTACTTAGGTTAGAAGGGATTTACTTCCCCAGACTTGCTTATCGTCAAGGAGAAGACACAATCAGAACAGAACATTTAAGGAAAACCAAAATTTGAGTGTCAGCAAAGGTTAATAGTTTATTTTCAATTTATCTTTTCATTCCATTCAGCAAAAAGAGGAGGAAATCACTAAACTGTCTGAGCCGCAGGCTCCCCGCTCACTGGAAGCTTTGCCTTAGAGCCCCTGGCAGTCTGCTGTTAATGACAGTCTCAGTAACCTGATCCTCTCACAGTGGGAGACTTGAGTAAGCACTGGCCTCTCTGGGGCCTCGCCTTTCCATTGTCCCACCCTGCAGGGCCAGCTGTTTCTGACAGCCAAATTGCTGCGTGCTAAGCAGTGAATGCTGTCAGAGAAGGAATTTTCATTTCCATAATGCATAGGCCTCTGTGGACAAATTATCCAGCTTATGGTGCTGGCTGCAGGACGCTGCTCCGGGCTTGAAGCACTGCCAAAACGCAGCCTCTCCTCACTTCTCCCCAGCTCTGAGCTGACAAGGCCGTCACCCAAAATGAATGGGAATGGCCAGAGAGAAACAGGACACGTGCTTTCAGGGACAAACAAAACGTATGTCAAGACTGGCTGTCCAGCTACAATCTTTGATGTAATGGCATACAGGGAAAGCTAATTGTGCTAATGTCACACCATAGAGCTACCAAGTGTGGCATCCATTAAGACCTACTGTAATTCGATACCCTGCAGTGAGCATCCCTGGGGCATCAGCAAAATCACTGGCCCTGTGCTTCCGGGGGATGTCAGCGACTTACCTAGAAAACACACCCAGAACTTAGAAGGTGGGAACCTTCAAGTAACAATCCAGGAGATGGAAAAACAATACTCTTCCGTGAGGCCCCCAATATGTGATTTACAGAAGCATTTTGTAGGAACCGTTTGCCTCCCCAGTTTCTGTCCACACCAGCTCCCGCCTTCCGGCAACAACCCCTGACTTTGGGCTGGGGATATAGCTCCTCCTATTTTGAGAGGATGGTAGAGTAGGGCGACTAGACCGACCAGCACACTGCATTCTACTGAGGGGTGGGATGTGGCTTATGCTGGTCCAATCAGAGTGACTCTTGGGATTTTACGGGAACTGCTGGAAAAGAAAGTTTGATTTTCCCATTACACTTGAACCTCGGAGAATATGCCATAGTCATTTTGCTACCAAGAAGGGAGAGCCCGCCTGAGAATGGAACTGACGAAGAAGAATTAGGGGGGAAATAACAGCGTCCCAGGGACACTGCTGGAGTCCTGGGTCAACCCAGATCTAACACCTGCCCTACCCTAGACTCCCCAGGATGGCCACCATTAGATTTTCATCTTACTAAGGCTAACCTCGGTTGTTTTCTGCCCCTTGCAAATGCAAACTAATAGATGAACCACAATGCCATCCTAAGAACACCCACGAGTGAACACAAAAGCTTATGCTATACCTTACCACATAAACAAGAAAAAAATTTGCATTTTTGGTCATTTCCTATGAGAACTTACTCTTTCACGTCTCCCTTCTAGTCCTTATACCCTAATGTGAGCTAACACATGCAAAGCATCACCTGATTTTGGCCTCCTCTGCAAGGCAAGTCTAAATATCTGACCTGAATTCAAGGAGAGATAAGGAAGATAAAATCATGATCCGCAATTTCTTCTGGTGTCATAAACCTTTACACAACCTGGCCCGTGTGGCACAGAGAAAGTGGACTCTAGTTAGTGAATGGTCGCATCAGTGCCACGTCAATGAAGCCAACTCAGGGAAAGGCCAGGAACCCCTCGCAGCCCTGACCAGAAGGGGGAGGGGGACACCAGCTCTGCCGCTAAGGGTTCAGGTCGGTCAAAGCACCAGCACCTGCAGGCTGTAAGCCGCCCAGGTCATCCTGCGCGCCACATCCTGCAGCCGTCCGTTTTATCATTAACCACTGTCTGGCCAACAAGGGCAGGGTTCAGCTCAAGAACACCGGGAACTTTAAGGCAGGAGGCGTATCCAGAACCATGGTGGGTCCACAGCCACTCACTGTGACTATAAATATCCTCCTGGCTGTCCGCCCGACAGCAACCACAATGCCTGCTCCCTGTTGGTAAAAGAACTGCAGGCCTTTTCCCCCAAGAAATTCAGCACAACCAACCAGGTATGGCAAAAACGATGAAACGTGCATACGAGCTTACTCAGTGCCCTGGGCAAGCCTTGTTTCCCATCCCGCTCTTGTCCATACTTGGCTTCTGATCCCCAGAGATCAAAAAAGGAGACTTTAAAGCTGAAAATCATGTAAGATCTCAGCCTGGTGCTTAGAAAAAACTGTAGAACACACAGGCTTAAAATTGTGATGGGAGGGAGGGAGGGAGGGCGGGCATAAGAAGGCCAACTCACTCTCAATCCCTTTTCATCGTAAGCTCATTAAGGAATTCCAGACCCTTACATTCATTCTTTTATCTGAGGATCTAAGGGGGCGGGATGGGGTGAGGGATGAACCTGCCCTGACTCCCCACCTGGGGCAGGCAAGGGACGGGGCGGGGTGGGGGGGGGGGCCAGAAAGAAGCACAGAAGGCCACTAAGACAGGGAAGTCATGTAAATAAATGACCACAATTACCCAGCTGCTTCTCAGGGACCAAAATTCTCAGGACTGACTTACACTCAATGGTTAAAGATCTGTCCAATCTCCTGAACCCAGACATCACCCCAGTGCTTTAGGGGCGGTCATTCTAGGGAAATATCTCTTGTTACCTCCACTGCTGTGAAACAGAAACCATAACTATGATGCAAATCCTGAAGATCCTGATAAGGTCTTCTGAACCATTTCCTCCCCAGCTCTGGCACACAGTTGGTGTCCCAACATGTAACTGCCCCCAGCATGGAGGGATTTCTCTTCCAAACAACTTCTTGACCCCTAGGAAAGGCCAATTTAGAAATAAACTGCATAGAGTAAAAAGGGCATTCTGAACCCTACCAAGTTCACTGCCTTTCCTCCCCGTAGCCATTCGTCTACTTAACCAGCAGGTACTGAGCACCTACAAGGAGCCAGGCACGGTTTTAGGCACTGGAGGTATGGCAGCAAATGTAACCAAGTTCCTACCCTCGTGCAGTTTACATTCAGGCAGAAAACTCCACGTAGAAGTTCTTTCATGCATGTAACCATGTATCTCCTGCTATAAGGCCCTAAATCCAAGAAGATTCCCTCCATTATAGGAACACATGCCCCCGGCTTCCCTGGTGGCGCGGTGGTTGAGAGTCCGCCTGCCGATGCAGGGGACATGGGTTCGTGCCCCGGTCCGGGAAGATCCCACATGCCACGGAGCGGCTGGGCCCATGAGCCATGGCCGCTGAGCCTGTGCGTCTGGAGCCTGTGCTCCGCGACGGAAGAGGCCACAGCAGTGAGAGGCCTGCATACAGCAAAAAAAAAAAAAAAAAAAAGAACACATGCCCCTATATAAGGAGTACTTTAACTCATGAGCCAAATAACTCTGGCAAAAGTCTTTGACTTCTAGTCACAAAACCAATATTCAATGTCAGCTGATGGCCCAATTTACTCTATTTGTAGCACTCTGTGCCCTATCTTCCCCCCCACCACCCACCAGCCCTGAAATTATCTGATACACTGAAGGGCTTAGAGGAAGGAATTTTAATCCAAAATATTGCCTCTGGGCAGGAAACTGTTCTAAGGCTCATCTGCTATGATTTCTTTTCTTCAGTCTGGAAACCAGCAAGGCAGCAGATGAATTCAAGGTTTCCTAGTACAAAGAACAATGTATTGTAATCTCTATGATAAAGTGATACGGAATAAACTTCTCAGACCTTAACAGTCACAAAATTATTGCTAAAAATACAAATTTAATACTAATTAAACCATACTCTAAACTCTATCCTCCCATTGAGTTTGGAGGTAGGAGCCTTAAAGTAATGAGAGGTGTAGCTTTACAGAGCAAACATGATCAAAGTGTCAGCTCAGGAATAGTCACTAAGTGTGTTTTTATTCCTGTCATTTTTCTTTCCACAAACCAGCCAAATCAATACCATACAGACTGCAATGACTGACGTATTCAATGCTACACTACCCCCCACTACATGCTGGACTGTTTACTAAATCCTGCGAGTTAGAATCTGACTGTGGGTAACATGGAAACATTCCTCAATACCACTAGTGTCCTGATATTCCTTGCAAAGTAAATAATAACAGCAGCCACAATTTTCTGAACACTTCTCGGGTACCAGACACTGCTCTGCTAGACATCTGCATGCATATTACCACACTTAATCCTCCCAGCATGCATAACCATACAAAGAGGAACTACTATCTCCATTTTGCAGAGGATAAGACTGAAGCTCAGAGAGGCTAAGTAACTTCCTGAATGTCACAAAGCTGGAAAAGTGGCAGAATGAAATTGAAACCCACACTCGCCTGACACCACCAGCCATTCTTAACCATTACCTTAAAGTCTCTGCGTTCCTTTCCAGCCAGGATATCATGGGAGAAGATTAACATGCACCTTATGAGCAATCCTGCTATGTAACGCTATCACTAAAAGCCATGGCTACATTTCACAGACTCAAGCAGTTTTATTAGGATTCGTGGATATAATAAAACTCCAGATGAAGGTATCACCAGCTTGAAAATACCAAAAAGGCCGAAAAGCAGTCACCTTCAAATGTTTAGTACAAAAAATGTCAGAGCGCCACTCAAACTTTAATAGGGTTAGACTGCCAGCATCCATTCAAGGTAAGACTGAGACTAAAGAGAAAGAAAAAAGAAGATTATTACCAGATAACCTTGAAATTAAGCCAAATGAAGAAAACAGTTGGGAAAACAGCCTAAGACCTGTGCTCACTGCTAAGCTTTAAAACGCAGCTATGCTTACAGGGCAAGGCCAGGAAGAAATGAGCCTGTAGGGCCGATGACCCTGTGAAGGCATCTCCTCAGGGAAAGCAAGGCTGGGGGCTGCCCTCGGCATGGCCCTCCACTGTGCCGAGGAAGATCAAGTTCAGGTGCCTCTAAGAACTGTCTTCTAGGTTTATAAAATCCACTGGGCAGGATTCCGGTGGAGAGCAACACTTCCAAGAGACCAGGCAGACCCAACCAACAGAGACATATCTGCCACAATCAGCCTCAAAGCTTTCCCTGGCCGACCTCCAAACCCACCGTCCCACTAGGTTTGCCCTTGCGTGTCTCTGGTCTGTTTCAGCTCTGCAATTCCACTATCAGCTCTGCTCTCTCCCAGCTACTCACTTAAGGTTCCTGAGAAATAGAAAGCTCCCCCGAAAAGAGTACCAGAAATTAAGAAAAAACTTGAGGGGAGAAAGCACTTTCAAAACATCCCGATAATCACTCTGCCAACATTTTTACATGCCGCTTTTTATTTAAAACAAAAACTCTTTATATCAGTTCCTTAAGCACCCTGCCAGTACCTAAGGGCTGCATAGCAAAAGAGCCTTCTTGCCCTCAAGCGCTTCGAGTCTGGCCGTGCAAAATAAGAGAACAGAGATGAGGGGTTCCAAATTATGTAATTATGACAGTGATGTCACAAGGTCAAAGAAATAAACCATGACTGATGACTGAGGTGCTGTACTGGGTTGAATGATACTCCCTCCCCACCCACGAGAGAGACTTCCACATCCTAACTCCTAGAACCTGTGAATGTGACTTTATTTGGGAAAAGGATCTCTGCAGATATAATTAAATTAAGGAGCTCGAGATGCCGCTGTCCTAGATTATCCCGGTAGCCCCTAAATACAATGACAGATGTCCCTATAGGAGACACACAAAGGAATCACAGAAGGAAGAGGGAAAGACCATGTGAAGATGGAGGCAGAGACTGGAGGAATACAGGCACAAGCCGGGAAATGCCTGCAGCCAGCAGACTCTGGACCAGAGAGGTAAGGCAGGGCCCTCCCCCAGAGCGCTCTGAGAGGGCCTGGCCAGGCCCGACATCTTGATTTCAGACTCTGGTCCTCACAACCATGAAAGAACACATTTCTGTTGGTTTAAGCCACCATGTTTGTGGTGATTTGTTATGGAAGCCCTAGGAATATAATACAGATGGTGAGGGGAATGCCGCCGGGAAGGCCTTAAAGGGCAGGGGCAAGGAACTACAGGCAGGCAGGCAGGAGGGAGAGACCATACACGGCAAGAGAGACAAGCTGCGGATGGAGGAACAATGTGAGAGAGGAGCCTGAAACGTACTTGGATGAAACAGCAACTTGAATGCCTATCTAGGTCATATTAATTTTATTAGCTAATAGCGGAGTCACCGAAGACGTCTGAGCAAGGGAATAAAATGTACAACGTGGTGTTTTAGGAAAATTAATCTAATATTGAAAAGCAGGCTGAACTAGAAACAAATATCCAGCAGAGTATCCTTTTGTGAAGAAAGATTCCTGAAGAACAGAAACCAAATACCCACGTTCTAATCCTCAGAATCTATGAATGCTACCTTATATGACAAAGGAACTTCCGCAGATGTGATTAAATTAAAGCTCTTGAGATGGGGAGATTATCCCGGATTATCGGGGGGGGGGGGGGGCCGCGGGTAGGATGTAATCACGAGGGTCCTTTTAAGAAGAGGGCAAAGGGAGGTTTACTGCAGAAAGAAGACCGTGTGAGACAAGGCAATGAAGCCATGTGCTTTGAATCTGGAGGAAGGAGCTACAAGCCAAAGGAAACAGATTCTCCTCAGTGCCTCCAGAACTATGAGGATAAATTTACGTTGTTTCAAGATATTAAAAGTGTATCATGCCTTGTCACAGTGGCAACAGCAAACTAAGCTTTATGTTCCCTCCCATGAAATTCAGATAAACCTTTCTTCCCCTGAGCTCTTCCCCTTTCTTGCTTCTCCCCCCGGCTCACCCAAGCTGGTTTCATTTTATTCTTCCGAAGTTCACATTCAGCATCCTCTGTTTTAACACCTCCTGAGCTGCTTTAGACTTCTGTGTACTTCAAAGCTCAACATTATTACCAGTATATGCCCTACAAGGGAGGCAGAGAGAACCTAGTAATTTACTTATCCACCCATCTTGTTCCAGAAGGAATTTAAGAATAAGCTGGTTCCTTCTGGGGCAATGAAAATGCTTTCTATCTTCATCCGCGTGATGCTAATATGGATGAACACAGATGAAAAAATGCATTGAGTTGTAGGTTTAGATTTGTGTATTTTACTGTATGTGTGCTATACCTCAATAAAAACATAAAAGAGAAAAAAAAAAAAGCTGATTCCACCTCTTCTCCTCTTGAGGGCAGGAGAGTAAGCTTAAAGTCTCCAAATATGAAGAGGGAAAGTAACATTTATCACACAGAGCCACTGAGGTTTATTTTAAAAAGAGGCTGGATGGGTGAAGAAAAAGTTGAGCATAAAAGAAAGTGTATATATGGTCCCCAGAAGGGACCTACAGATTAGCCCTTAGAAAGGACATCAAAAGGAATAAACTAAAAATATAGAAACAAAAGAAATGAACTAGAAATACCAAGCATTTAGAAAGAATCGACATAGAAGTACCTTCCAAAAATTTTTGACCCCCAACTGTAGTAAAAAATGTTACATTTCAACTCATTGCACCCATACATATATAAAACTGAAATTAAAATTTCATGAAGTACTTCTTACCATTGCAACACATGAGTTTTTATTTAAAACTTTTATTTCTAACACTGAGTCTGACTCGTTAAATTGATCCAGTAATAGACTGCAACCCAGTTTGCAAAAACAATAAGGCCCAGGTAGCAGGAGTTCAACTGGACAGGAAGACGATAACATCAAAAGGCAACTCTCCTCTAATTTTATGGCTACAGGGGAGAAAAGTTTAAAAGTTTTACTTTACAACAGAGAGCCAATTTAAAAAAAAAAAAAAAGCTTTGAAACAATTTGTATTAAAAGGAAACAACCTGGGAGTTCCCTGGTGGTCCAGTGGTTAGGATTCGGCACTTCCACTGCTGTGGCCCAGGTTCAATTCCTAGTCAAGGAACTGAGATCCCACAAGCTGCATGGTGTGGCCAAATATAAATAAATAAATAGGGTTGATCCAGGTAAAGAAAAGGGAGGTCAGCTTTAAAAAAAAAAGGAAACAATCTGTATTAAAAAGAAAGTTTTTAATACACTCATTAAAATTTTCTTCTTGGGCTTCCCTGGTGGCGCAGTGGTTAAGAATCTGCCTGCCACTCCAGGCGACATGGGTTCAAGCCCTGGCCCGGGAAGATCCCACATGCCGTGGAGCAACTAAGCCTGTGTGCCACAACTACTGAAGCCCACGTGCCTAGAGCCCTTGCTCCACTACAAGAGAAGCCACCGCAATGAGAAGCCCGAGCACCACAACGAAGACAACAGCAACTAGAGAAAAGTCCACGCACAGCAACGAAGATGCAATGCAGCCAAAAAAAAAAAAAAAAATTAAAAAAAATAATAACTTTCTTCTTAACCACTGCCAAGTCCCAGCCATAAGCATCCCAATTTTGAGACAATTCGATATTGAATCTTCAATTCAATGAACCTATATGTTATGAGATATGAAAAGGTAAACAAGATATAATCCTTACTTTCAAAGAGTCTATAATCTACCAATAAAGAAAAAAAGTGAAAAATACAGAGCAATTACAAACAGTAATGTTGTGGGAACACTAAGGAAGGAGAAACTGCTTTTAGCCATAAGATGAGATATGACAAAGGCTGTACGGAGAAAGAAATGGCATTTGAACTGGGGAGAGGGTAGAGTAGAGGGGGAAAGCAGTTGACATACTGAGGCATTTAGACACAAAAATGTACAGACGAAGCTGGCAAATAAATCGTTGGCTGTGGCAGATTCAAAACATGGCCCCCAAATTCTTTGGCTCTCTTGCCATTAAGAGGTGGAATCTATGCTAGTCATTAGAGAAATGCAAATCAAAACTACAATGAGGTATCACCTCACACCGGTCAGAATGGCCATCATCAAGAAGTCTACAAATAATAAATGCTGGAGAGGGTGTGGAAAAAAGGGAACCCTCCTACACTCTTGGTGGGAAAGCAAACTGGTGCAGCCACGTGGAGTTCAGTATGGAGGTTCCTTAAAAAACTAAAAATAGTTACCATATGATCCAGCAATCCTACTCCTGGGCATATATCCAGAAAAGATGAAAACTCTAATTCGGTAAGATACATGCACCCCAATGTTCACAGCAGCATTATTTACAATAGCCAAGACATGGAAGCAACCTAAGTGTCCACTGACAGATGAATGAATGGATAAAGAAGATGTGGCGCGCACACACACACACACACATACGCACACGCACACGCACACGCACTCACAATGGAATATTACTCAGCCCTAAAAAAGAAGGAAATAATGCCATTTGCAGCAACATGGATGGACCTAGAGATTATCATACAAAGTGAAGTAAGAGAAAGACAAATATCATATGATATCACTTAAATGTGGAATCTAAAAAAATGATACAAATCAACTTACTTACAAAACAGAAACAGACCCACAGATGTAGAAAACAAACTTATGGTTACCAAAGGGGAAAGTAGGGGAATGATAAATGAGAAGTTTGGGATTAACAGATACATACTACTATATATAAAATAGAGAAACAACAAGGACCTACTGTATAGCACAGGGAACTATATTCAATATCTAGTAATAACCTATAATGGAAGAGAATCTGAAAAAGAATACACACACACACACACACACACATACACACATATATATATACACTGAATCACTTTGCTGTACATCTGAAACTGACACAACATTGTAAATCAATTGTACTTCCATTTAGAAAGAAAAGAGGTGGGATCTGTGTGCCCCTCCCCCCACCCTTGAATCTGGGCTCTGTGACCGCTTGACCAACAGACTGCAGTAGAAGTGGCACCGTATCAGTCTCCAGGACCAAGCCTTAAGCAACTAGCAACTTCCATTTCCTGTCTCTTGCAACACTTGCTCTTGGAACTCAGCCGCCATGCTCTAAGGAAGCTCAGAATAGCCCATGTAGAGAGACCACATGTAGGTGTTTTAGCTGACAGCCAGCATCACAAGCCAGACATGTGACTGAATGAGCCTCCAGACGATTCCAGCCCCCAACCTTCAAGCATTCCCAGCTGAGGCCCCAGACATTGTGGAACAGAGACAAGCTGTCCTTGCTGTGCACTTTCCAAATCCCTGCTTTGCTAAACTGTGAGTAGAGTAAAATGGGTTTTGTTTTATGCCACTACATTTGAGGCAGTTTACCGTGCAGCAATAGATCGACTGGAACAGTACAGTCAAGGGTATAAGAGGACGTGGTCGAAGATAACCATGGAAAAGAGTCTGAAGGAAGATGCCACATGTCTTAAAGTCAATCTAAACAGTTTAAAATTTCTTCTATATGCCTTGGTGAGCAGCTGAAGGGCTGAAGGTCAAGGGAATTATATGACTGGATTAGGAAGTTATATTAGCAGCAGTTTCTCCAGCAAGCTCAGAGAAACGCTTGACATAGATACGATAATCTTAAGTGTAGATCTCCTAATTGTCCCCATTTTACAAATGAAGTGCTTGAGAGGTGAAGATCATCTAGAATAATCTGACATCTAATTCAGTAGCAAAACCCACTGGCTCTGTCTTCAAAATATATCCTGATTCCAACCAACTTCTTCTCATAACTCCAAGCCTGGTCCAAGCCATCACTATCTCTCACCTAGACCAGTGATTATCCAACTAAATTTGCCATCCACAATCAAAGAATAATTCTGTAAAACACCCTGTCCAGTGAGTTGGGTCCACTGACCACATGTTAAATCATGGCAATGTCAAAGTGCCCTAACAGTTTCTGAACACATAAACCCAATTTCTGTACCTATCACATAATAGATCAGATACAAATACCTCTTGGGATAAGCAGTATGGGCTATCATTTCCAAATTCCCTACAGATATCAATCTTTGGGATGTGGGAACAAGAAAATAAAATTCCTGAGAATTCTTGAAATCACAAATCATTTTTAAAATATTACCAACATTCTTCACTCTTTACTATTGTGAGTATCTTTTTAATATTGTTTAACTAAGAATGCTTAGTAGTATTTACAAAAACTGAAGCATAGAGAAAACATTCAGACACTGGATAATGGCGGCAAACATTATTGTATAGTATTTGAATAACCTAGCACGGTTAGCAGCACTATGGAGAATCACATGTCAAAATAGCCAATTTAAGGACGTATTTTGCTTCCAAAACGTGTTATCTCTTGGCACACTACACACAGGATTTTATTTTAAAAAATACTCTACACAAAAATTTATTAACGTTTATTCGCAAAATGAATCTTTGTTTGCAGTCGTCGGGCCACGAACACACTATACAAGTGTAACCCGGCAATAGCAACACACGTGTCCGACTGGTTAAATCGTGACCTCTTCTCTCCGTGTGCTCTTCCCTGGATTCCCAGAATAGTCAACCTTAACCTTCTACTCCAAGTGTCAGCGTTTCCTGCTCTGGCTTTCAACTTGAAATCAGTAGTTTTCTGAGAGCCAGTAAAATCTCCATGTAGATTGTGGCTAGTGGCTGCCTCCTGGGCAACGCAAGTATCAAGAACCTTAGAGGATGGAAATTGAAAAAGAGATAAACAAGCTATCTCAGAAAATTCCAAAACTGGGAGGAAAAGGAAAGGAAGTCAGCAAAAACCAAGTCAGAAAGGATTAAGTGATCAATAGATGTTTTGGAAAAATAAAAGTGAGGGGAAAATGTCAAAGTCTACAGACATAGACCAAAGTCCCAGGCAAATTTGAGAATGCATTTCAAACACTTAGCAAGAGATAATTCCTGGGGATCTCAATACTAAGAGCAAGTCATGCAAGATGAACCTAACTTCCTTTTTCAATAAGATTCCCAAACTAGAAGTGCAAGGAAACACAGATTTTAGCAAGGCAGCTGACAAAGTATCTCATGAAATATCTGTGGTCAAGATGGTCAAAAAGATAAGCAGATGTACCCATGAGTAACTGCATTCAAAGGGTACAGAAGGAGAACTCATCTCTTCCCAACGTGATAGAAATGGAATCCAACATATTCAACAGGCTAGTGCTATGGGCGAGACCTGACAAACTAAAGATTAATCAAGGTAAATTTAAGGTCCTACATATAGTAAAGGAAATAAAAGACAAGGGCACAAGTAGACAGGGAGAATGTGAGGAAAACAGCAGCATCTATGATATGAGATAGATATGATATGAGAAACTTTGAAATTTCTGTGGTAGTCAACTCAGTAAGTAGGACAATGTGGTTCTCTGAAATACAGCAGTTTCCATGTGTACAAGCATGGAAGTCAAAAAAAAATTAAGAGGAGAGAAAACCCACTCAAGAATACTGCAATCAGTTCTAAAAACCAATTTTTAAAGGCTTTCAACCAAACAGAAGCATGAGCAAAAAGGTGGGCAGGATGGCAGTGACCACTGGAAAGCTCTGGAGAGATTTTTCTCAGATAAAAGAATATCAGGATGAACGTGATAGGTCTAATCATGTAAATATAGTATTGTACTCTCTTACTTATAGCTGAAAAAAGAACTATGACCAAAGGATAAACAGACGCTGCACTTATTATAGACCAAAAAACCCAACCTTCTGATAGTCAGCGTTGTCCAAAGGTAGAATGAGCTCGTAGTAGAAACTGCATGCCTCAACTTTGCAGAATTTCTGCAAAGCCTGGGGGTTCACTCAGAGGGTACGATGCAGAGCACTGCAGACCCTGGATGGTTGGATTAAATAACTCCTCCCAACCTTGTGACTCTACCACTAAGAAGAGGCCACTGAGGAACAGGATTAACACTCCTGAGACACTCACATCTCTTCAGAAACATCTAATGAATGGGAGCAACTTGAGAAGAATACAGGGAGAGAAAGGACATTATATTTCGGAGAAGACAGCCAGGGGCTGAAGAGGGAGCAGCAGCAATGAATGCAGACTCGTTTTCTAAAATGCTTCCTCAGGAAACAGCTTATGAAAGTCATAGGGTTCAAAACATTTTGTTTAATGACAGGAAAGACGTAAGCCTATTTCTAAGCTCAAGGGAAAAAGCCAACAAAGAGGATAAATTGAAGGAGCTTGGGGGAAAAAGGGCAGAGAAAAAATAAAGAGCAAGACCTTGGGAAAGGAGACTAGACTCAACCTGAAAATATCTGGCACAGAGTTAAGTGCTGGATAACATGTTTAAGACACATCCTCACACGTACAAACAAAAGTATTTAAAATTATTCTCTTTTAAATAGTTATGCAAACACACCCAAGATTGGTACCAGTTTTACAACAAATATCACAGTCTGCCATAGTTCCATGATCTTCTAAATGACAGAAGATCATGGAATCTTGCATGGAATTCCTAAAACCATACAAACATCAAGATTCCTTTAAAACAGTCTAAATGTCATAGTATCAAAATTAGATGAAGCAGGGGAGGACTGTCCAACAGACTTAACCCTGAGGCATTAGGTACTGATAACTGGGCTGTACCAATACGCAAAATAAAAGACAATTTAAAAAAAATTCGAGGCATGGGTGGATTACTTTGATAAAAGGTAGTATGTTGAGATGTTTAAGAAAATTCTCCCATAAGACTTATCACAGAAGTGATGTTCTAACAATATCTCAAAACTAGATTTTTTAAGTTTAACATGAATAGTTCCACAGTCAAATATTTTCCAAAACAGACTAAGCCAAATGACTGTTACTTACTTGAATTATTGTAATATCCTTCCTGTTCCTAGTTTCACAATTACCCAAATACATAAAATAGATTGTATTAGTCTGCTCAGAATGTCATAACAAAATACCATATGCTGGCTGGTTTAGACAACAGAAATATATTTTCTCACAATTCTGGAGGCTGGGAAGTCCAAGACCAAGGTGCTGGCCAATTCAGGTTCTGAGGAGGACTCTCTTTCTGGCTTGCAGATGGTTGCCTTCTTGCTGTGTCCTCATGTGGCAAAGAGACAGCAAGCTCTCTGCTGTGCCTTCTTATAAGGGCACTAATCCCATCAGGAAGGCCCCACCCTCATAACCTTATCTAACCCTACTTATCTCCCAAAGACCCCATCTTCAAATACTATCACATTGGGAGTTAGAGCTTCCACATATGAATTTGGGGGAAACACACGTAATTCAGTCCAGAGCACAGATAGATAACATTTTTCAAGATCATCCTCAAAAAACTGCTACCAGTGATTGCTCCAAAGTCCAAATCTAACCAGATCCTTTCCTCCCTGAAATTCCCTAGTACTTAGCATAGTTTGGGAGTAGGATCTGAATTGTTCAGCACAGAATAAGGAGTCCTCACGATGTAGTCTTCACCCACCTCTCCAGCTTTATGTCATATCAATTCTCACATGTACCCTAAGCTATGGTTAAACTAAACTACCTGCCACTCCCAGCATGCACCACACTCTCCTTTTGCCTTCTACCTTTAGACTGAATGTCCCCTACACTAGAATATTCTGCCTCTACATTGCCGGGCTTAGTTGCACTTATTCTTAAAGTGTGCACTTAATAACCTCCTTGAGTCAGAACCTTCCCTACACCCTTCCCCCCAAAGCGGGTTAGGTGTTCCTCCTCTGGACTCACTGCTGGATCTTCTGCCCACCTCTGTGATAGACAGCACTTGCCAAGCTGTACTTGAACCGCTGATTCATGTGTCTCCCTTACTAAGCTGTGAATTCTCCTGAGGCCAGGAATAGCACCTTTGGTCCCTGTGTCATCAGCACAAGGCCTAACACACAGTCAGTATTCCAAAAAACAGAACAGATAAAAACATGAATCAAATAGACCATAAATGAGTTTGAAAAAAGAAAATGAAAGAAGATGGAAGCAGTTTTTATTCCCAACATTTCACATTCATCTCCCATAGACATATTTCTAGTTAGTTAGAAATTTGCACAAAGTTTTGGTGATTATCTCAGTCACCAGCAAAATGGAACACAACATAGAAATCACTACAGAGTCAAGAGCAAAGAGACAGGAAGGGAATGAATAAAATAGGCAAACACAGAACACACAGCAGAGTGTTTATCTGTAAAACAAACTTTACACTCTCCCAATGTCACGGGTTAGTTTACTACCTTTTAACATTTTTCATAAATGCCAATGAACAACTGGTGGACCCCTCACCAAACAAAACATCTCATTCAGACTTGCAGAGGGCACTTTTAGGTATAAATTGATTAAAGCATCTTCCCTAGAAAAACAACTCACTTGAGCCTCCCTCATCAGAAATGCCAACTTTATATACAGGAGTCAGAGCAAAACTGTGCTTTATAAACTGTAAAGCCCACTACAAAGGCCAGCGGTTGTTACCGTCTGAATTACCCGTGCGGGGTGATGGTCCTTCGGCAGGAGGGTGGCTTAATTAAGAGGAGGGAAATGACTTGATGCTGCATCTGACTCATATTTTGCCTTTTTCTCCTCTCAAGAGAAACAAGCTCTAATGATACATTTTCCGATGACCAAACATTAACTCATCCGCTGAAATCTGCTCAATGACTAAAAAGTTCCTTGCTTCATAATAAACCAGTAGCTTGAAATTGTAGTGTAAATACAAGAAAGGGAGTCAAATTTTTATGCTTCTTCCTCAACCCACAACACCCTAAAAAATAATAAACTTTAATGTAATCCGAAGAGCAGATTTTTAGACATGACTCTACAAAAGAGATTATCCACTACTAGCCCTTAGAAGAGGTAAAAAAAAAAAAGTGCTCTAATATGCTTTTGTCCTGTGGCTACAATTAAGGTTGAAAAGGCCTTCGGTTTTCCCCTCTAGGACATCATCAGATTCGAATGACTCCTGTCTCGTTCTCATCTCCCCTGGGTGTGCTCTTTCAAAAGAGCCTCCACATCTGTCCAGTTGCCCCTGAGGGACTCCGTCCTGCTTTCAACTTTCACCACTCACTCAAAGCCTCTCCTCTCTTGTCCTAAAGCTTGCTGATTCTATTTCTTTACTCTCTT
Source organism: Leucopleurus acutus (assembly GCF_964270905.1). Lineage (NCBI taxonomy): Eukaryota > Metazoa > Chordata > Mammalia > Artiodactyla > Delphinidae > Leucopleurus > Leucopleurus acutus. The sequence continues at coordinate 45,598,220 of NC_139149.1, forward strand.
TCATCATTCCCCTTCCCCAAATCCTAACACCGGATCTTTAATGATTCATGGAAAAGATCATAAAAAAAAAAAAAAAATTGACAGTGGTCCATTGTGATACAGTAGAGAATGCGTAACACAAAATAACAGCTCCCTTGATTCAAAATAACAAGTATTTATTGAGGGCCCACTGTGTGCCCTGTAAGGGCTACCAAACAAGATCAGCTTTCAACAAAGCTGTGAGCTTTGTGAAAGGAGCTGATTCATCCCCACGTCCCTCCACTCAGCTCATCAGAGCATCTCATACATAAAGGAGGGCCCCTCTGAAGTCCACAGAGGTTTGGGCCTCTTCCACTGTGATAACTTCTGGTATTATGTAAAGAAATGTCAAGACAGAGTGACAAAAACTGTGTATGTTTTAAATATTTACAAAACATGCCAGGCAATATTACTGGGCTGGTCTCAAGATAATTACACGGTCCAGTAATGAGACACAAGTCCAAAGTTGTATGATCCAGGATGCCTCCTTTCAATCCTGTTGGTATATTTCTGGGGCTCTATCATTCAAAAGTAATGTCAAGACCAATGTGAAGGCCCTTGAGAGTGGACGCTTGGACCAATGGGCGCTCGTGTCCACCACCGCCTCCCAAGGTCCCTGCAAAGCAGTGAGTGGAAGAGTCAGTAAACAACTCAACAGTGAACATAAGGTCTCTGTCCTCAAGGAATTTACAAACTAGTTGGAAAAAAAAAAAAAAGAAGACACACTCTCCACTCCCATCCCTCTCCAAATATAATGGAAGAAGTATTGCACCAGGAGACCAGGATTCCATACAGCATCCGTCACTGACTGATCCCTCACCAAGCCTTTAATCTTGGGCAAGTCCTCTTCAATACATTTAAACTTCAGGGTTTCCTCTTTCTTTTTCCTGTAAAATGGAAAAATACTAATCTTGGCCCTGCCTTCTGTGCAAAGGTTATTTAGAGGCTCACATAAGATGTGGTGGTGTTTTGGTAAACTGCAAAGCCCTCCACAAATGTGAGCTACGTAGGAACGAAGGTTGAATACTTCATCATATGCTGCCTTATCATCAACCATAAAAAAAAGTTAGTAACATTTATAAACATATAAATTCAGAACTTGACATTGTTGTGTCCAGGGAATAATAAGAAAAGGAGGGGAGAAAAGGTTTACGGCTATGACTTGAAAGTAAAGCAGTTTCATGGGGCTCCAGAGAGTTCTGGCAATTTTCCTGTGACTATCTGAATATTCCTTGTAATCGTTATTCCTTGTTGAAGTCACGTCCATGAGTAACCACAAAGATGACTACTCCCCAAACAAACCCAGATTTACTCCCTAAGGCCCCATGCTATGCCAGGCTTTTTCTGCAGTTAGAACTTCTAGAGTCATTTGCTCTAGCAAGTCTTCTCCCTCTCAACCCACTCTAATCTCATTTCTTCCCTCATGCTAAACTTACACAAACAGGACTAATGCCACCCTAGATTACCAAGACAAACTGCCCTGGAGAACCCTTATCCGTTTGGGTCACAAGACTCCCTGGGAGAACAGAACCTCCCCTTCCTCCAGGTGGATGAAGAAGACACTCCCCTTGACGTCCCTCCCGCTCCCCCAGTTCCCAGACTCGGCCCTTCTCCCTGCACTCACCCCATGGACCCGGGGGCAGATCACCCCCTCAGCCCTTCTCCCCAGGCAGGTTGATCCCCACCTTGAACTTCATGCCCGGACCTGGAGAAGCTCTCAGTGGTCTCCAGCCCAGCCCTTTCTCCTGAGCTATGACCACTTTTCTTCTGACAGCTCCCCCTGGATGTCCCAGAGCCGCTCAAGCAGGACTTATCAAATTGAACCTGTCCCCTTAGAGAATCCCCTGCGCCTCCCTATTCTGTTCTGTGATCGCTGCCCACCCCCGCTGCAAGCTGAGATTCTCCTCCTTCTACCTCACCACAAAGAGCAGATCAGTCAGCTCAACTCCCTCAACAGCCCTGAAGTCTCTACTGTCCTCTCCAGCCACATTTGTCACTGTTTCTTGACCAGACTGCTGTTCCCCTGCCTCCACATGAGTGTCCCCGAAGTGTGGGACACGTTCTACTGGTGGTCCCCCAACATGATGCTCCATGGTTCTTAATTTATTTTTCTTTCCAATGGTTCATGTTTTTCCTATTACATATTAAAATAAATTCTTAAGGTGCACATCGAGACCACATTTCCACAAGGATAGTTGCTTTGAACAGACTTTCATGCACATTGGAATAACCTGGAGACCTTTAAAAATACATCCCAGACCAATTAAATGCCCCTGGGCAGGGGGATGGGCATCAGGTTTGGAAATTCCCACATGCTTCCAATGTGCAGACGAATTTGGGAATGACTCCATTAGAATGAGCCTGAAACAGGTATTTACGGAAAAAGGCTGTGCCCATTTAAAGAAAAATGAAGTAATTAGTCAAAGGTATGGTAAACAAATAGGAAGGGTGCCCTTGTCTGCCCAGGATTCCAGCACTGAAAATCCTAGGATAGCTCTCTGTCCCAGGCAAACTAGGATAGTTGGTCACGCTACTCAGATGAAGCAGCCTCTGAAGTTTGGGAATGAGGGCTAGCATTTCCCAAAACATGTTCAGCAAAATACCATCCACTCTCCCTGGGGTGTGAACAGCTGTGTGGCTATAAAGGGTTCCACTGTGGAATAAACTTGAAAGACCCCAGGGATATCCCAGGATAGATGATTAAATTAATGGTTTTCCTCAACGCCAGCTTCTCGGAACTTCCAGTGCACTCTGGTCATTTACAGTGTCTGAGAGAAGGACATATCCTGCGTTTCTCAAGCTCATATGAGGACCTTTTTTGTGGAGCACTATATGATTGAGGTTTCAAGAAACTTTTTGTTAAATGTTGCCTCACTTGAACTTCCAGGCAATTCTGGGAAAAAGTGAATCTGATAATGTCACTTCCTCATTATCAAGTTCATGCTTAAAAAAAAAAAAAAAAAAGGCCAAACTCCTTGGCAGTGGTCTACTTTCCCAGCTCTCCCATCTTTTCCCTTCCTGTGTTCTAATGTTTTTCAAATTTTTAGAAGCACCCAAATCACTTGGAGATAGTGTTGCAGTGCTGATTCTGATTCAGTAGTACTGGGGTGGGCCTGAAACTCTGCATTTCTAGTGAGGCTAACTCCCAAATGATGCCATTACTGCTGATCCAAGGACCACATTTAAGTAGCATGGCTCTGGTCACACTCAGTTCTAAAGGATGCTATCTTTCCTACAAGCCTCTGTGCCTCGAAGGCCCTTTTCCCACCCGATGCCTTCCTACTCATCCCTCAAGATGCTTGAGAACATCATTATCCTGAGATGACGACCTTGCTGCCCTCTCAAACAGAACTGCACATTCCAACTTTATGTTTACAGCTCCATTCTGGTGCTTCACGCTGGTGTAGCTTGACTATTTTTCTGTCTCTCCCAAACTGAGCTCTCTCACAGCCTTTCTGTCTTTATATTCCCAGGGCCTGGCACACGGTAGCTAGTCAACAAATCTATACAGAAGGAAGGAGTGGCTACACGAAAGAAATGCATGAACTCGGTCTAGGGAAGACTTTTAGAAAATGAGGTTATTACACAGAATCCAATTTTCAGCTTGGAGTTTTGTGGTTGAGGATCTCCAGCAAGAGAAACAAGCAGAATTTTTATGCTATCATTGCACAGAGTCAAACCACAAAGGACTATCATCGCCTATTTTTTTATAGGATACAAAACAATAAAATTCCCAATTTTCTCAAAGTGAAAACGAAACCCAGATAATCTTCTGATTAACATTTAACAGACTAAAATCACCAGGCACAGTGGAAAATGCAACACCATTGACCTCTAAATCTGCGTTCATCTACTTTACAGAGAATCCTTCTGACAACTCTAAGTTTAAACAAACCTTTGTGAAAAGAGTACTCGAGCAGGTTTAATGTAGTCACAGCTGTCAAAATCACGGGCAATGTATCACACTTAAGAAAGAGAGCATTCGAAAATGTGTCAATAATTATAATTAGACACTTGTACCAGATCTAATATACTTTCACTGCCCTTTACCTTCAACTGATGTGAAATTAAAACCAGTTTCTTAAAAGTCCAACTCTCAGAACATAATTTAATTCTAAAGTAGATATAAAACCTGTCACACTACTGAGATAAAGTACATTTTACTCAAGAGGAGAAAAGGCCACAGTATTGTAATACATCATTTTAGGTAAGGTGACCACCTTTAATGCTGAAAGGGTAAAATATATTATCAAGGTGACAAAAATCTTCCAATATTTACTTCACCTCTTTGTATTTAAAGATTTTCTCTTCAAAATTATGCATGACCCGCACAGCCCAGAAATAATAACTATTAACATTCCAGTTTATTTCCTACTAGTCTTTTTTTCTCTATATCCATATAGTATATAACTACAAACCTGAATTGTACTGTGGTTTATGTTTATGGAATTGTACATAACTTATGTATATGGAATTATACTGTTTTAGTGTCCTGCTTTTTCTACTTAATGTTGTTTTATATAACCTCCATGGTCATTCTATTCATTCCAAAATTTTCTTTGTGCCTACAATGGATAAGGCAGTAAACTAGAGACAGGATACACACACAGGGAGTAATAGATAGACATAGTCCCTGTTCTCAATATTTACCCCACAGATATACTAACAGTATACATACACACACACACACACAGTCTTTGTGTATACATACTTAACCTTTACAGGTTATTGTAGAACATTTAAGTCATTTCCATTTTTTTCTTTTTCGCTGCTCTACAGAGACTTGAATAAATTTGTATACTTAAAGAGCTGTAGTGATTTTTTTTTTTTTTGATGAGTAACCAAGGGCTCAAAATCTTTTCCAGAAAAATTACATTTATATTAGCAGCCCAAAATTTCCAAGTCTTTCAAATGAAAAAATCCAAGCATGTTGCTTAATTTTAGGGGAACCAATTCCAAAGAAAAAATGCAGTACAGGGAATAAACATGAATTTTATATTACATTTTATTTACTTGGTTTTGAATTTTTAAATACATCTAATTTGGTAACCACCAGGAAATCCAATCATCTTATTAACCTATACCAGTTAAATACCTTAAAATATTAAATAATCCTCTATTTTACCTTCTTCATATTATAAAATACTTTGAAAGAGCTAAAGCAGTCTGCTCTGGTCTGTTCCAAAGTCATAAATAAAATGTTGCTGTTTCTTAAAGACTGTCTGTTATAGGCCTATTGCTTTTTTAAGAAAGCTATTATAAAAATAAAATATTTTTCCCTAAGTCTAAAAATCCATTGCCTCTATTCTTGATCAATAATAGAAAGCTGACTATATGGGTTTCTTGGTCACTAATGCCTACTTACCACTCACCGTATTTAAAAAAAAGAAAAGAAAGAAAAAGAGAGAGAGAGAGACAACCAACCATATAAGCTCTGCTTTTAACATAAAGCACAAACCAGACCCAGTGCTTTAAAACAATCAAAGTAAAGCTGTGGTTAGCAAGGCTCCCAAAGCCCAGGGTTCTTCATAGACTCAAACTTAACACAGGAAAAAAAAAAAATCATCAAGCTCCACTTACTGGAAGGACCAAAACGGAGGAAGACTGAGAGAATCAACAAATTATCAGACTTTAGAAAGAGCTGAGTCTATATGCCCTTCTTCACAGATGAGGAAAGAAAAGTACCACAAAGAAAAAGGTTGATAAAGTGACTTTCTTGGGGCACAAAATTGGTTTACACCAGAGGACAGACTAGTGCTTGAGTCTTATGGGTTACTTCCTCATTTCCACCATGCCATTTTGCTTCACTGACACAACCCAATATCCAATTCATGATACAACCTATACCGTAATTTCAAATGTAAATACCCTTTAATTCAACAATTCCAATCCTAGATATTTACCCCCAGATATACAGGAGACAGACAGAAAGACAGATGCATCTACATATACTCTATATCTAAATCAATATGTAGATATAGTAGTAAATGTAAAGACAGTCACTGAAACATTGTAACACATAATGTTACCTAAAATAACAAGCGAAAGACTGGCTGAATACATTATGATACATCCACAAAACGAAATACCTTTCAAAAGAATGAGGACACTCCACGGTAGTGATAGCAAAACATTTCCAAAATGAATTAAATTTAAAAAGTCAGGTATAGAATTGAAATGTACACATGATGATACAACGTATAGGAAAAACACATTAGTATGTGTTTGTAAATGTAAAAGCTATCACTGGAAGGATACACAATTAGTTTTAATCATGGTTTTTCTCCAGGAAGGTAAAGTAGAAGGCTGGAGGACAAAAGTTACCTTTCACTATATACCCTTCCAATACTTCAAGTTGCCTTGAGCACATGTAACATAACATAAATTTCGTTTCTAGAACAGAAAATATTTTAATGAATAAAAATATATGGGGTTTCCCTGGTGGCGCAGTGGTTGAGAGTCCGCCTGCCGATGCAGGGGACACGGGTTCATGCCCCGGTCCGGGAAGATCTCACATGCTATGGAGCGGCTGGGCCCGTGAGCCATGGCCACTGAGCCTGCGTGTCCGGAGCCTGTGCTCTGCAACGGGAGAGGCCACAACAGTGAGAGGCCCACGTACCACAAAAAAAATATATATATATATATGATTTTCAAGAAAAAACTTATAAAAACCCATATTAACATATATATGTAATGAAATAAAGCTATGTGTGTATTAGAAATAAAAACACCAATTTGAAAAAAAAAATTTTTAAGAGTAAGATGGCCCAAAAAGGAGACTGAAATGTCCAAGATAAAAGTCTTTATGAGAACAAAAGAAACGCCCTCCTGGAAGATTTCCATGTTCAATATCCACATCTGAAAAAGATTCACTCCACCAGTGCTTAGAATGTCCTAAAACAATAAGACTCTTAGGGATTAAAAGGGAACCAGGGGAGAAGGAGAGTAGCTGAGGTGGACCTAAACTGATTAAGTAACAATGAGTTGGAGGGAATCCTAAACAAACAAGCCAAGAGAAGGAAAAAAAAAAAAAAACAAAACACCTCATCTGAATTTAAAAAGGACATTCCATTCTAAACTGAACCATTCTCTGACATTTTCCCCCCATCTCAGGAACATTTTCTATCACCTGTGTACCAAAAAGGAAAAGAAAAGAAAAAGTCATTGCTTGAATCCTTTTCACCTAAATAAGGCTTAGCAAAATAGGCATAAACATAAGTTACAGGTGTCACTCATCAAAAAGCATATCTGCCTTTGATTCTATGAGCAGATGTTCATTAGTTCCCAAGTTTAAAAGTTGAAGATTGTTATTGTACTCCTTTGTCAAGATAAACATTTGGTTTATTTGCAAGACAGGGAACTTGACCCAAAAAAGTCAATAAGAGACTTTGAACTGTTTGTACCTGGTTCATTTTATCATTCAGACCTTAGCCCACTTCTTCCCATTTCCAAAAGGCATTTCCATCCTCTTCCACAGCTCCAAGCCCTTATCTCCAGGGTTCCAGTATCATATTTGACAGGGCTCCAGTCAACTCACTAGACTCAGGTAAGCCCTCTTCTACGTCTGTGTCCCACCAGAACCTCAATGCTAGTGCCATGCCCCATCTCAAACCAGCCCCTCTTACCAACCTTCTGCTTTCTTTTAAGATCAACACCATTCTCCTAGTCACCCAGGTTCCAAAAGTCAGATACGTTTGTCCACCACCCATCCCTCCCTCTCTTCACAAAAAATGATTCATTCACTCTACAGCTTCTCCAGCCCAAAACCCAATTCTACCTACTTTCATTTCCTCTTAGGTGCTGGCCATCTACCTTCACCACTAAACTAATCATTAGTTGCCAACGGAAGGCTATATAACAGGGGTCTCACACTCATATGCCTATAGGGACAATGCAGTTAGCACACAGTAGTGAGGCAGGCTAGGAGTCTAAAGAAATAAAGAATAAACAGCAACTGATGCTGGGCCTCAGTACCCAGAGGAAAACAGGATGAGCCAGGACTGTGGTAAACACAGCACACACGTCCCCTCAGACAGACACAATCACAATCACAGGTTTCCTGCAGGAATATGGGCCTGCTGCTGCCAGAGCTTTCAATTTTACAGGGGTAGGTGGAAATGTGCACTTTTTGTGGGAAATTGCCCCATATTTAAATGTTGGCAACCATTTAAAAAAATGTTTTGAATGCAGTATCAAACAGGACACAACTCTGAGGTGTATTCAGCCCACGGGCCATCTAGTTTTCAACCTCTGCTGTAAAGCATGGTGACTTGGGGATGTATAGCCTGGGTTAAAGCTCAGGCGTGGGACCTTAGACATCCTCCATCACCCCTCTGAGTCTCGGTCTCTCCTGCTGTAGAATGGGGATAATAAGATGAAGTATCTCACAGAGTTGTATGAGCCTTAAATGAGAGAATGCAAGTAGGGGCCTGATCAGGTCCTCCTTCACAGGTATTATTATCTTATTGCTGCTCTTTAAAAATCAAGTCTAAAACCTCTAGTCTGACATTCAAAGGAAACCATAATTTGGCTCTGAATCTCCCTTTCTAAGTTTTCTTCTAAAGTGCTCTCACCTTAAGGTACGCCAATCACATCACAAAGAGCTTTTAACTTTTATAACTTCCAGGAATTACCATATATGCTTGGCAAAAAATAAAAATAAATAAAAGTGAGAGAGGGTATGCAATGTAACCATTTAAACAGCACTGGCCATTCTACTCAGGACACTTTGGCCTGGAAATTGGTGCAAACTCAGAGACATGAGTCTGCTGTTCCTTTGAGATGTCTCAGGTCTTAATGCCTCTCCAAGAAGCTACACCTCAAGGCACTGAGTCTGATTCTAGTGATTAAAAATATGTACAACTCTGGGACTTCCCTGGTGGCACAGTGGTTAGGAGTCCGCCTGCCAATGCAGGGGACACAGGTTCAAGCCCTGGTCCGGGAAGATCCCACATGCTGTGGAGCAACTAAGCCCGTGGACCACAACTACTGAGCCTGTGCTCTAAAGCAGGAGCCACAACTACTGAGCCTGCGTGCCACAACTCCTGAAGCCCGCGCACCTAGAGCCCGTGCTCCGCAACAAGAGAAGCCACCGCAATGAAAAGCCCATGCACCACAACGAAGAGTAGCCCCCCGCTCACCACAACTAGAGAAAACCTGTGTTCAGCAACGAAGACCCAACACAGCCAAAAATAAAATAAATAAATAAATTTATTTTAAAAAATATATGTACAACTCTATTTTTTACAACTTGACTCAAACAAAAGCCAACTATCTTGTATTTACTTGCCCCATTCCCTGGTTTTGGAATGTTGCCTATTCCACAGCCTACACACATATAGATACCTCTCCAAATGATAACATCAAAATGGTACCTCTTTCCAAGGCCAGCCAAACAGCTACTTCCTCAAAGGTGCTGGCTGATCCTTATCCCTCTGTATCTTGTGACCAGGATACTCAGAGTTCTGCCCTTTATAGTTACATGCGTGATTCTTCAAACCCTTACTCAAGTGCACCTTAAGATCAACTTGGTTTTACTGAACTTGACAAATGCTTAATAAATGAAAGACAAAGGGGGGGAAAGATGAAGCAGAAGCAGCAGCAAGGCAGGGAAATGTTAATGATAAGGACAATGACAACAGTGATGGTCGCCGCCATGGGACTGTGCTCTTACTTACATTGTTGAATGCAAAGAGCTGTACCCTACTAACCACGTGTTGCGTTTCTGAACAATAAATGTACAGGGGTATCTTCCCCATCTCTCTCTCTCTTTCTCTCTCTCTCTGTCTCGTCCTTTTGGGGCACGTGACCTGCATAGGCACTCCTGCTGTCCCCATATTATGTGAAAAGTCACCCTCCCATTCAAACATAATCTAAATAAACAGGGAGCTAAGTGGCTCCTGCCACCAGTTTAAATTAATTAGTCCCAACTTCGATGCTGATTGGGATCAAGATAATGATGCACGCTTGAAGCTGGTCCAAAACACATATTAGTCACTTTAATCTGATTTGGAGAAACAAGCAAAGACCCCTACACAGAGAGAAGAACACCAGGATTGGGGGGATGATGGGGGAGCAGCAGAGGGGTACGGACCATCTGCAAAGTGACTGAGACTCAGACAAGAAGAAAAGCAGAATTCTCACCCAGATTAGAATAAACAAATTAAGGCTGATTTTCACAATACCTAGAATAGGTTTTTCTAAACAGCTGCTTAGAACCCATTAGCAAGTTGTGAAATCAATTTGGTAGATAGAGACCAGAATTTTTTGTAACAAAAATTGAACAGAAATTAGAAAGCATTGCAATAGTGTTTTGTAAAATGTGTAATTCTGCTTTATCTTTAATATGCATGCGTATGTGTGTATGTGCACCCAGTCATGATGTAAACTCAACTGCTGAGAGTCAAAAATGTTTTTAAAATACTCAAATAGAACGTTTGCGTTTATATAATCTCTGGGGACTAAGATTTTCCATTTTTTTACTATGCCACACTCATAAAATAGGAGAATGTTTGTTCTTGCCGCCTGTTGTGCACAATAGTTCAGTTCTTCAAGCTCAAAAAAGCCTATAAAAAATATCATTTGGGGCTTCCCTGGTGGCGCAGTGGTTGAGAGTCCGCCTGCCAATGCAGGGGACACGGGTTCGTGCTCCGGTCCGGGAAGATCCCACATGCCGCAGAGCGGCTGGGCCCGTGAGCCATGGCCGCTGAGCCTGCGCGTCCGGAGCCTGTGCTCCACAACGGGAGAGGCCACAACAGTGAGCGGCCCACACACCGCAAAATATATATATATATATATATATATATATATATATATATCTCATTTGGCACACTTTTCCCTTACCACTTTCCTATTCCCATAGAGGAAGGTGAGAGTCACTCTAGAAAACCACCTACACTTTTTCTTGCTACTGGTTGTCCCTCCATATATTTCTCTTGTCAGTCCCTGACATCAAGTTACAAGTCCAAAAGCTCTGGCTCTCTTGGTGGTTATTTGCTTATAAGCACTGAACTATCACTTAAGGAGAGTGAACAAGCACACTGGATTTTCACCCAGAGTGTAACACCACTTATCAATCACAGCAAAAGTGAAGATTCAGAACTTGGTTTAAAATAGCTCCTCAACCTATCCCCTCTAGAACAGAAATGCTTTTCCTCAAGTTCTTTTTACGGCACATTTTTCTCAGCACCTGCTCTCCAAACGCCAAGTATCATCCCACATCTAATATCTAGCTTTGTCCAAGATTACCCCTACCTTCCTTTATCCCCTCTGCACATTTCTCTTCAAACTCAAGGTTATTTTTTAGTTCAGTCAATAATTCTTCCATAAATGCCTAAAAAAGAAACAAAAACTAGAGCAATCTTATCTTCAATGGCATCCATGCTGCATGGTAGCCACAAAGGCCCATCCGGCTTTCATAGATGAGCAAGGCACCCAGCTGTCACGCGTTCGAGTGGAAAAGGTCTACGTGGGACACCCACTTAAATCAGCCCTTAAAAACCTACCGAAAGAGGACTTTACTTTGGATTCTGTCCATTTTCCCAAGAGGTCATCCACCTCTCACATCAGCACTGTCTACCACACTATTTTCACGGTCAACTGTTTGAGAACATATGCAACAGGAGAAAGTTAGTGTCGAGGAGTCAATTCACCAGTGTTTGAGTCCCAGCCACACACATGGTACTGCAGGAGTCCTGGCTCTGCAGGCTAGGAAAAATTAGTTGAGATATCTTTCCCCAAAAAAAGAGGTGGCATCCTGAACTCCAAAAACAATCAAAAAAAGGAACCATATACGAAGAGAATACAATAGATGTTTGTTGAGTTCACTAAGTTAAAATAGCAAGCATAATAAAGGAATATCAAAAACAGTTCCTTCGGGGCTTCCCTGGTGGCACAGTGGTTGAGAGTCCGCCTGCCGATACAGGGGACACGGGTTCGTGCCCCGGTCCGGGAAGATCCCACATGCCGCGGAGCGGCTGGGCCCGTGAGCCATGGCCGCTGAGCCTGCGTGTCCGGAGCCTGTGCTCCGCAATGGGAGAGGCCACAACAGTGAGAGGCCCGCGTACCGCCAAAAACCAAAAAACAAAAAAAAAAAAAGTTCGTTCAACCTAGAGTGTCTTTTGTCCCTGGTTCCCAAACACACCTAAGGACTTATGTCTGGCATCATCTTCTCTTGCGACCACCTCCCTGACTGTCTAGAGTACTGGCTTCCTTTGCTCCTTTCACGTGCAACCATCCAATCATTCTCTCAGCAATTAAAAAACAATTTACTGACTGTGTGGTCCGGGCCAGGTATTATATTAGGTGCAAGAGATACACAGAAGATGAATACGACACAGTCCTTGCCCTCACGGAGCCCAGTGAGAGAATTTGAAAAGTTTTAAATTGGTGAAGAGAAATGAATTGTGTAGAACTTTAAAAATGGAGGAATGAATAACTTGAAGTCCTTGCCCTCAAAGAGATCAATCAAGTCCCAGAATGAGTAGTGAAGATGACCAAACCCTAAAAGAATGTCAAAAGGCAAAATCCAGGAAGCATTCTTGCTTGCAGTGACCAACCATTCTGAGCCCTGAAGGATCTGACTGTCCTCAAAAGTGGGAGAAAGAGGGATAGGACAGCCAAGGTTTAGCCTTATGATGAGAGAGCTGAACTCCTGCAACTCCATCAGGGCACCTGCGCTAAATCGGACCCTCTGACCTAGCCCATCCTCCAAAAACAAACTTCACCTGCTGCATGACCCTCCACAAAATTTGGAAAGGCTAAAATGTAAAGTCACTTTCCCAGTCACAGAAATAAAGGTCAAATACCCAGAGCAAACAATGAAGCAATTCCAATGGGCAAAGTGGAATGTTGGTCAAAGACTGAAACCCAAAAATCAAACAACTGAGTGGCGGTGGCTCTGGAGAAAAAAGCTCTCCTGGATCACAGGAGAGTCTTTTAGACATATAAACAAGCTCAGATTTCCAGAAACACATACAAGAGCACAAGAATATTATTCAACTGTGCAGCCGGTTTGAATACTGGGGGTAGGGGGAAATATTTGTTTCAACTTCAAAAAGGAAGCTGTTGGGTCTCCTATTAATTTTGAGAGCATAAGTTCAAGTAAAACTACCTTCTATCTGAACCAAAGGCTGTGATGTGCCGACCACACCAACTCTTGACGAAGCTCTTTCACAAGGGGTCTTTAATTTGGGTCTCTATTTGTCCCAATAGACAAATCCTGGTTTGTAATTTCTGATTCTTAAACTAGCATGGCAAGCAAGAGCAGTCTACGGCCAAGTAGTAAAAAAGAAGAGGTAAGTATTCCATTTGGTTCTTTTAAGAGCTGGAGTTGGCCACAGAAAGAAACACAAAGTTTTCACTCCAAGAGATCAAAGAAAGCATTTTGTACCAGGAAACCCAATTCAAATCCTCATTTCCAGGAATAAAGCCACAGTGCCCAATATTTGCTTGGGAAAATAAACCAGGAGACTATGTGGACTCCAATTAAAATCTCTGATGGTTTCATTTCAGAGCCTCGCCAGTTTAATGCCGCGAACATTTTAGCCAGGCACTGCTTTAACGTAAATAGCGGCTTCCCAGTCTGAACGGTCACACTTACACTGGGTAAAACCAAAAGCGTTTTAACACTTCATGACAGCGTTCTTTGCCCCATCCTGAGCACTAGATATATAAGACAAGGTGATGCTGAGAAATGCCAGCTTCAGCCCAGCCCATGTCTCCCATAACCGCAATCAGGAGAAACCACGCAACAGTCCATGCTATTATTCTAGTCACGATATTGGAAATGAGAGTGGAAGCAGGAGGAAATGGGTAGGGGGCAGGGGGGACATACCTCAATCTTATTCAGGTATGACAACAATCAGCTTGCTTTAAAATTATCACCTGGGGTCTTGTCAATCAGCCAACAGTTCTTGCGTGCCTACCTCACACAGGCACCAAGCTAAGTCTACGTAGTGCAGTGACATACTCCCCAAGTAATCATTATGTTAATGGTTATGTGTTTAATTTCCTTTATCTTTTTATAAAAAAGCATGCATCGTGTATGTAGGTTATAAAGTCTAAAAATAAAATCAGCACCCATGAACACATCACTTAATCCAAAAACCAGAATATCACCCAATACTGTATCATCTACCTACCTCCCCCACCCCACCCAAATCCCCAGGTCCCCGCAACACACACACACACACACACACACATACACACACACACACACACACACACACACACACACACACACACGGAATTCATTGTCCTGAACTTGGGTTTCAATCTAAGTACAAATGCATTGGGCTTCCCTGGTGGCGCAGTGGTTAAGAATCCACCTGCTAACGCAGGAGACACGGGTTCGAGCCCTGGTCCGGGAAGATCCCACGTGCTGCGAAGCAACTAAGCCCGTGCACCACAACTACCGAGCCTGCAATCTAGAGCCCGCGAGCCACAACTACTGAGCCCGCACGCCACAACTAATGAAGCCCGCGCGCCTAGAGCCCGTGCTCCGCAACAAGAGAAGCCACCGCAATGAGAGGCCTGCGCACTGCAAGGAAGAGTAGCCCCCGCTCGCCGCAACTAGAAAAAAGAAAGCCCGCGTGCAGCAACAAAGACCCAACGCAGCCAAAAATAACTAAATAAATAAATAATTTTTTTAAGAAAAAGTATGAATGCATCTTTAGGATTATTTCCTAATCATAACCAGTGAGTTGGCTTTCCAAATACAGCAGTGTTATATTGTTTCTTCTTAAAAGATGATGTCTTTAAGGGTTTTTTTTTAAGGTGAATCGTTGCTTTAAAGACAAATACTAACTAACTAATAGACTGAGACAGACTTAGCTATGGTAAACTCATGAAGACAGTGTACAAATGAATGACCTTTGGCAAACACTGGCAAGAATGGCCGAGAACATGGGTTCCCCAGTCCCACAAACTCCTGGTTCAAATCCCCCACTCCACCACTGACTAGCTCTACAGCTTAGGGCAACTTAATTTTGCCAAGCCTCTATTTCTTATTGTAAAGGAATGAAATGATAATAAACCATATGGTTGTTGTGAGAATATAATGAAAAAGTGCATGTAAAGAGCTGAGCACAGTGCCTGGCATGTTGTATCCAGTCCACCTCCTCCCCAAATCAACGTATCTCTCATTAAATTCACTCAAAACATATCAGAGGATTGTCCCACCATCAGTAGTTTACTTCTCCCTAATTTCTAACATGTAAAAATAAATCAAGAGTCAGGGATCCAACAGCAGAGCAAGCACAGAGGAGAGGTTCCAGTCCCAGCTCCTGTTTGCCTAAAGTACACTATTTACGCATCGATTCCATCTTCACCTCGTGACCTTGAATAGCAGGATCATTTTTCAAATCCATTTCTACCCCATCCCTCCCTCCCCTAGAAAGCTGGACTACTCAATCCAACCTTACCTAGAAGCCTATCACGATCATCACGGGACTAGTTCTGTGCAATCTAGGGTAAGATAGAGGCATAGTCTCTGTTTACTGATTCAATCACTATTATCCGTTCTGTCGACAAATGCACAAAATTTGGTAAATCACTGCTTTGGAAACAAAACATTACAGTATTATTAACGGAATTAAGTTCCTCACTTCTGAAATTAATTCGCCACATTCCTGAATATGGCATACTCCTCCATCTTTACTCTGCATCCTTAGGATCCTTTTAAATTACTTAGAGGTAACAAGGAACTTATTCGGATTCAAGTGATCACTCTCTTCCAAGGTACGAAAGTTGTAAAACTACTACCTATATCAAGTTTTATTTAAAACCACTCTCTCCATTACAAGTAAAACTTACCCATACTTCTAGAAAAGGAGAGAATGAACCCATCCCAGCCCTTGATTTTTTTTTTTTTACCATCTATGCAGAATTTATTGCAACATCATTCACCACCTTTGAGTATTTTCAGAAGGGGTGACAGCAGAAATGCGATTATCCAACACAAAATGCAATCAGTCTAAGGCCTACACATCTCAGCCTCAAAAGACTTCTGTTTTTTTAATCCCAGGACAGAAAACAAAAACAACTGAATCACAAGAAAGGAGACTTGGTCTTAGAAGCCAGGTGATCCAAGTCCTGACCAGGCCTAAGATAACCTCCCAACCCCTGTGTCCCCATCAGTGACATGGTGCAGATCCATAATTCATACTCAAGCACACTGTAAAACTGGGTGGTGAGGCCAGTGTCTGAGGTCAGCACAAGTCTAGTGTCTGCTGGCTGCCCGAGCCCGGGCCCCCTGCCAGCCACCCACCTCCAGAGACAAGTGCCAGGACATACTATAGTGTTTCCATTTAAGGCTCGCCACTTGGATCAGCCCAGCTCTTGAAATTTCTTACCACCACCTTTCCAGGAAGAATTTTTTGGGGGGAAAAGGGAGGTGGTGTCTATTTTTTGCCACCGCCTTTCCTTGGGCTGTCAGAGCAGTCTGCATCTGTGGGACAGGATTCTTTAAAACCACTGGGTTAAGTCCGTGTCTAAATGCCAGGGCCTCTTTTCAAAAATATACAAAGTACGTATGAGATCAGTCCCTTTTCTCATCATCATCGAACTCCCACCTCACACACTTCAAAAAAGAAAGAAAGCCCAATAAAATTTACAAACCCATTGTATTACTTTGCTACCTCTCTCCCAAAGCCACATTAAGCACAACTTTTTAACCAAGACTTTTCTTTTCCTACTAAGTGGAATGTTTTCTTCTCTAAGTAGCTTCTTCTACAGTTTCTCTCCCATGCAAGGAGCATTCAAAACTCCCGGGGAAAAGAAGGGGAGTCTGGGGAGAGTGGGAGACTTATGTGGCACAAACCGGACAGAGCTGAGGCAGTCTAGAACCCGACGGAAGTTAGGGAGTCCGGCAGCCCCAGAGGCCCACATCTCTCCCCAGCGCACCCAAGGGTCTAGCCTCGCTGTTTTGGTGACCGTGTTGAAGGAAGGGTTTTAAACTTGGCAAAGTACCGTGCAACATCTGTAACCACATTTGCCTTCTGGGGATCGGAAGATGAATCCCACATTCCTGGCTTTCAAGCTTTTTGAAACTGCAGCTAGGAAGAACGGAGGGAGGGAGGGCGTTGAGCAGAGTTTATTGGCTGTCTTTCCAGCAGAAAATTCCTCTTGGAAGAGACGGATATTTTGAGGGTGGGGGTGATTCGCCCATCCCTTTACTCTCTACCAAGCTCAGCTAGGAAGGTGAGCCCCGTGGCCAGGCGGTCAGATCGATTTACAAGTCAGAGGCGCGCACCCTGAAGGAGTTCACTACATGCACACACGCGCGCACACACACACGCGCGCACACACGCACGCACACACACACACACACACACACACACACTGCAAACCAGAGACCACCGCACTCCGCGCCTCTGCCCTCTGCCACATCCCACCGGCAGTTCAGGCCCACAGCAAGACAGTTTTGTTCCGCGGCGGCTTCCCCCACCGAGAGTGAATCGGCTTGGGGGAGAAAGGAATGAAAGCGAGGGGGAGGCACCTCAGACGCCCACCCTCCCACCCCCATTCCTGCCCCTTCTCCCGCTAGGCTCCCTCTTCCCTCGGTCCTCCCGGTTCCGGCAGACGCGGCCGGCGACCTGCACTAACCTCTGGTCCCGCGGCGGCGGGGGGCCGAGCCGGGGGAGGCGGAGTGCGAGCCAGCCGGGCGCTGCAGGTCGGCGCGGCGCGGCGCGGGGCGGGGCGGTGCAGCCGGCGAGGGAGCCCGGAACTCCGCGGGGCCGAGGGCCGGCGGCCGGCCCAGAGCGGCAACGGCGGCGGCTGCGGCGGGCGGCTGCGGCGAGCCGGTGCGGGGCGCCGGGGGCTTTCCAGCCCTGGGGCCGGCGCGGCTGGCCGAGGAGCAGCCTGGCAGCGGCGGCGGCAGCGGCAGCCACCCCGGGGAAAGAGCCGGAGGAGGGAGGGGAGGCGGGGTGAAGAGGAGGCGGAGAAGGAAGGGGAGGAGGGCGGGCGGAATAAACTTCCCGAGGCGCTGCGGCACGGGCTGGAAAGACGGCCGCGGGCGGGCCGGGTGGGGGCTGGCCCGGGGGGCGGCGGGGGCGGGGGGGGAGGACGGTCACTGGAGAGTAGAAAAGTTCCCCCAGCGCCGAGGGGGAGGCTGCGGCGGCGGCGGCTGCAAAGAGCAGGAGCCGGAGCGGGAGGAGCGGGAGGAGGAGGAGAAGGAAGTGGCTGCGGAGCGCTCGGCCAATGAGTGTCTGGAGCTGTGATTAACCAGGCAGCAACACATCATTTCCTCCCGGCGCGGATCCAGGGAGCCGGGAGGGAGAGGGAAGGCGACGGGGCGGGGCAGTCCCCGCGCCCCCTGCAGGCTCCTAGCCGGGGGCGAGCCCGCCGAGCCCCGCCGAGCCTGGCCGAGCCGCCCCCGGCATGCCTGGCGCTGTCTGGCCGGCAAGGAGGAGGCTGCGAGCGCGCCGCCCGCGGGGCTCCTCGGAGGCGGGGAGGCGGCGGGGCAGGCCCGAGCCGGGCTCCCGCGGCCGGGGTGGGAGGTGGAGAGGCTGCGCAGCGGGGTGAGTGCCCAGGTAGGCACGGGCGGGGCCGTCTGGACAGCTCCCGGGGGCGCGCGGGGCGGGCGGGCCGGCGGCCCGGCGGGCTGCCTCTCGGGCCCGGGACTTCGGGCGGCGTGCGGCTGGAATCCAGCTTGACAGACTTAGGCTGGATTCTCGGAGAGAAGCCTCGGGATTCTCATCCAGGCCATTTCTGACCTGTCTTCAGATCCCCTTCCACTTGGCTCATTTCCTCGTAAGGTCTGGGGTTATGCAAGAGCTTGCCATTTTTGCAGTCCGCCTCCTTAGTAATAAAAACATGCATTTGGGGCGGGGGGAGGGGGGTTCTGCGGTAATCTGGCCCTGTCCTAGGCGCCATGAGAGCTTACAGTGGATAGGAAGGGACATTCCCCGCCACAGGGAGGCTGACAACCTCGGTCCTTAGATACACAAAACACACCAGTGTGCTAATATTATCCAGAGCATCAAAAAGGCATGTGAGGATCAAATTTTGCATGGTGCCTGCTGAGTGTAAGGAAAGCACCAAGCCATTTTCTCTGCACTCTAGAAGTTTAGAATGCACAGTTCTATCACAAAGCCAAATAAAAGCGTGAAGCTAATAAATGGGAATACACCATAAAGTATTTTTATCTCTACAGGTTCATTCATGCAGCAGGCATTTACAGGGTGACTGTCTGCAGTACTGCAAAAGGCTGCAAAGAAAATGGAAGATCTGGTCCCTGCAGGTCAGGAGTTTACAATCTAATTAGAAACACAAGGCAAATATACGTGAAACCCCTAGAAAAGAATCCCCAGGTACTATACAAGCAAGAAGATGTAGAAGGCTGGGGGCATTTTTCCATAAGGGGAAGGGCTTTGTACCTGTATGACTGGTGAGAATCAGGAGAGGAAATTACAGGTCAGTCCAGCAAGAGTGCCTGTATGTATTCTGGCTGTGTAGAACAATGTGGCAGGTACCTCAGTGTCACTTGGCTGAAGCGTCAGCCCTGCCACTTACAAACTGTGTGACTTTGGGTCCATTTTGACCCTCTTTAAGAGGGAATATAGCCTGTCTCATGAGGTTTGTTGTGCGGTTCAAATGAGATTACACACATGTGGGAGCTTCTCAAGCTGCTGTGTGGAATATTCCTCAGTCAGGTCCATTTACAGCGTTCTCATGTTACTGACCTCTTCTTGGTAAGCTGCTTTGTAGTATCCTCTAGGCTGTAAGCTCCAGGAGGGCAGGAACCAAGTTTGGTTGTGTCCACCATGTATCATCATGCCTAGCAGAGTAGCACATGTGAGTACTCAATGAAGGTTTGCTGAGTAAGTCAATAAATGAACTAATGAATCCCGTTAAGCTTTTGACTGTTCCTTTTATCTCTAACTTCACAGTGGTCTTATTGTGTGGCTGGCTCAATGCAGAACCCTCTAACTCAACCCTCATGTAAACTAAGTTGTATTCCAGGAGACTCTCTGGGAGGATTCTGGGTACTTCTTGCAGCCTTGTAACAGAGATAAATTGATAGAGTGTGTGTGTGTGTGTGTGTGTGTGTGTGTGTGTGTGTGTGTATAAAACAGGAGGATACACAAGGATACAGCCCTTCACACAAGGCCCACCAACGCAAGGATACAGCCCAAATACAGACCTTTGGCTTGGATACCTTAATCCAGGGTTTCTCAGCCTTGGTGCTATAGACATCTTTGGTTGGATAATTATTGTGGGGTGCTGTCCTGTGCAGTGTAAGAGGTTTTGCAGCATCCTTGACCTCTACCCATTACATGTAAATAGGACTCCCTCCACAGTCATGACAACCAAAAATGTCTCCAGACATTGCCAAATGTCTAGGGAGGTGGGAGGAAGCAAAATCACTGCCCATTGAGAACCACGACTTACCCCAACGTCTAACCCACTGATTTAACTCTGGTGGAAAATCACACTAGTAAAGTAACTTGGAGGAAATACATCTTCTGTTATTCTCAGATTCCCAGATCTCTTCCATTGTATGTTTCAAGGAGCAGGACTCTTGTTAATTAATTGCCGGCTGCATTGTGAATTGGCAACTCTTCTGTTTTCTGCATATCCTCCTCCTTTACACCCAGATCAACATGTTCATTTCTAAAAGTCAACAGCTTTCAAAAACTATTAGGAAACAGAGTCTTGAGCAACCT
Source organism: Leucopleurus acutus (assembly GCF_964270905.1). Lineage (NCBI taxonomy): Eukaryota > Metazoa > Chordata > Mammalia > Artiodactyla > Delphinidae > Leucopleurus > Leucopleurus acutus. The sequence goes on from NC_139149.1 coordinate 45,618,904, forward strand.
AAGAGTCCTATACAATATTTTCCTATAAAATTGGGGAAATTTATTCCATAAAATTTTGCAGATTGTGATACAGAATATAAATTATAATTTTTAGAAATCATTTCATTTAAAATATCTAAGCAACTACAGTGAGTGATTTTCTCTCATCTTAAAGCCATTTCTTTTTGGCTCCCAGAGTGTTTTCCTTTCATAATCGTATAAAGGAACATGGCTTATTAAAACCTATAAAGCAAAATTCAGCTTAGTTATATATATCAACTTTTACAAGCAAATTCTTTAGAAGAATGTTGGTGGGATGTTTGAGAGCTGGTGTTGATGAGAATCATGATGGATTGATGTGCTGCAGTTCAATTTCTAGAGGTTTCTGGAAGAAAAATAAAGATTAGTGGTTGATTTGGGCATGTAGAACCAAAAAAAAATCCCTGCTCCCAGCAGGCAACAGTACCATGTTGACAATGCGAGCAGACATTTGTGTTCAGCAAGACAATATCATCTGTCTTATTAAATAGTTACTTGAAGCATTGGTTTTATAGTTTTGTTCATACTTAGTTTTGGTTGTAAAGTTGTGTAATGGTTACAGGCATATGGAGATTAGTTTACATCTAGCTGAGGGGTCATTCACATTTAAGTTGAGCGTTGAAGGCTGGGTAGGCATCCAAACTGCTTAGAAAAAGCACACAGTTTGAGGGCTGGATGTGGTTTATGGTAAAGCAATTCTCCCATTTCTGTTTTGTTAGACTGGAACTAGGACACATACTCTTAGGGGATCTCCAAGTTCTCTGTGAAATTTGTTCTTTTGCTTCAGTTACAATATTTTTAAAAGAAATTAATACCATATATATTTTTTTTAAATGTTGAGCCTTCTTTTAATTTTTTTTTTTTTTTTTTTAATTTTTGACTGTGTTGGGTCTTCGTTTCTGTGCGAGGGCTTTCTCTAGTTGTGGCAAGCGGGGGTCACTCTTCATCGCGGTGCGCGGGCCTCTCACTGTCGCGGTCTCTCTTGTTGCGGAGCACAGGCTCCAGATGCGCAGGCTCAGTAGTTGTGGCTCACGGGCCTAGTCGGTCCACGGCATGTGGGATCTTCCCAGACCAGGGCTCAAACCCGTGTCCCCTGCATTAGCAGGCAGATTCTCAACCACTGCGCCACCAGGGAAGCCCAATACCATATTAAAGTAATTAATATGATGCATATTCTGGATCATATAAATGTTTACCATGCAACCATGATTCCACTACCCTTTTTTGCTATGTACCTATAAAGAACATGAAGTTTATTTAAATGAAATTTTATAAAAATTATTTAAGGCATCACTGAAGGTCCATGGAATTTTTTTCCTTTTGAAGGTGTCCATACATTACTCAAGTGTGAGAAATACTGACCAAGCTGCATCATAACTATTCCTGGCGAATGATGAATTAAAAGACCCTGAGATCTAGAATTTAGTCCTAATACTGAGGCCCATAAGAAACCAATATTATGTTCCAAAGATTGAAATGACTGAATCAGAACAGTAAGAGGTGGAAGGGAAATCATAACCTGAAAGGGTCACTAAAAATCCTATCAGGACTGGCACCCTTTTCCTCAAAAGGTAAACTTTTAACCAGGTAGGACAGACACTTGTTTATCTTCCAGTTTAACTTTCCCAGGTATATGAATGACTCGTTAATTGTTCATTTCATACAAGACTTTATTGGACATCCACCGTATTCAAAGAACTGTGGGAGCTACAGCCACTTCCCACTTGGGAAAGTTCATCCAGTGATTCCTGGCACAGCGGGTTACATGCAAACCAGTGTGCGGCTATGAGCCAACCATGTGATAAAAGAGGCATTACAAAACCATTGCAGAAAGGAAAGATTATTCATTAAACAATGTTGAGGCACTTGGACAAAATCCTGTTATTGCATCTTCTCACACCATTCCTGAAAATATTTCCAGAAGGAATAAAGAGTTAAACGTATTTTTTAAATTATAAATTAACTCAAAGCAAATATAGGTAGATACCTTTGGATGAGGAAAGGACTTTTTTTTTTTTGGTTCCACCACAGGGTTTGTAGGATCCCAGACCAGGAATCGAATCCAGGCCCACAGCAGTGAAAATGCCAATTCTTAACCACTGGACCGCCAGGGAATTCCCAGAAAGGACTTTCTAAATAAAAGCTATGGAAGAAATAAAAAAGATTGGTTGGCTTGACTATGTAAATTTTTTTCCTTAAAATGTCTTAGGGAACAAGCAAACAGATAAAACGGGGTGGGGGGAGCCAAGTAGTGAAGCTACTTACAACATATACTCAAAAGGGTTAAAATCTTTAATATATTAAAAAAAACTTACCAATCAACAAAATGGACCTTTTAATAGAAAGTTGGGTAGATGTCATAACAGACAAGGAAAAATAAATTTTACATATGAACATTAGGAAAAAGTTTACTCTAAAAATTAAAAGGGTAGTGCAAACAAAACTGAGATAAAATGTTTTACACAATTTGCCAGCAAGTGAGCATCTTATCTGTTGGTAAGATTGACTTTTAAAGGACATTCAGTTGCTGTGGAGAGTGTAAACTGGAAAGCAGATTCTTGAAGATAATTAAATGATATGTATCAAATACCTTAAAAATATTTATACCCTGATACTTTAATCCCGTTTCAGGAATTTATTCTATGAAAATAATAATCACACAAAGATTTATATAAAAGAATGACCATCATCTAATAATTTTGGAAATGCCAACAATAAAGCATAAGTTGAAAAAATAGGATACCAAGATAATATTCCAATTCCATGACCCTTATAAACACACGAATCCCTCACACTCACATATACACAAACATGAAAGACTAGAAGGAAATTATTTCAGATGTGTGGTAATTATCTTTGAATCATGGATAGGGTTAACGTATTTTCTTCTTTACACATGTCTGTGTGTTGTAAGTTTTCTATATTACTTTCATAAGCAGAAATAATCATTATAAAAATAGAAATGCATATATTTTTAAAGGGTCTGACGATCATGGAACAAACCTAACTGGTGAGGAATGTATATGGACTTATATGTGTGAAGCGGGAGTTAGGAATTGGAGAATAGAATTCAAATTAGGCATTTTTGTGCTCTGCTGGTAGGTCCATATCTTTCAGAAGAAAATTTCCCAGAGGCCTCAGAGCCTTGTCTCATTCTTTGCCTGCATCTCGGTCTCTTTGTGACTCATTTCCTTGCAACCTTGAGGGCTAGATGCCCATCAGCCCTGTCCTCGGTCTTGCACACATTCTGAAGCTGCTTGAGTTTCTAATTCGCTTAACTATGGTTAATTTTGCTACATTGTAGAGATGTGGATTTTTAAAAGCTACTCTCTGTGGATGAATGCCCTCAGAACAACCAAATTAATTCCTTCCTCAAATTAAACAAATATATTTTGAATATAACTGTGTAGTTCTTGGTAGAATCCAGCCTTACAGTGGCTTTTTGTTTTTAAGGAACATTCCTTTGCCTGACTGGTCCCTCCGAACACCGGCATCATGAAGACATTTTCATGGATAAGAAATCAAATTAATTTTCCAAGTCCTAGTGTAGCCCTACTCTACCAATATCTAAAATCCAAAGGCTTCCTTTTTATTAACCTACTTTTGTTTAATGAAACTCCAGAGATCAGCTGCTAAGTAAGGTTAATTACATATAGCGGAGGACTAGCTATGTGACCTTAGGCAGGTAACTTCAGATTGCAGAGCCTAGCTTCAGCCTAGCTTCTCCTCAGGTGGAAAGTGAGGGGTGAATTGCATTTCAGAGGTCTCTTAGTTTCAAAATTCCACGACTCAAGTTAGAATTACTAAGAAGCTTATTATCTGAAACTGTTGATGCTGTGTTTGACATTTTGGGGGACGAAGAGCTTAAGATTCTCTAGGAACTAACAGAAGGCCAGTGGGACTGGAGTGAAAGGAGCATATGGTGAAGTGACCAGAGAAGACTGCGGTGGCCCAGCCCATTCATGCAGGTCTCACAAGAACAGAGCCAGGGAAGTGATTAAAGGGGTTTAAGCAAAGGAGTGAGTGACAAGTTTGCTCGATGTCATTTATCATTACACCCAAGACATCTGTACTCCTTTGTTGACAAGATTTTTCCCCTAATAATTATTTTGTTTAGGGCTTCCCTGGTGGCGCAGTGGTTGAGAGTCCGCCTGCCGATGCAGGGGACACGGATTCGTGCCCCGGTCCGGGACGATCCCACATGCCGCGGAGCGGCTGGGCCCGTGAGCCATGGCCGCTGAGCCTGCGCGTCCGGAGCCTGTGCTCTGCAACGGGAGAGGCCACAACAGTGAGAGGCCCGCGGTACCAAAAAAAAAAAAAAAAAAAAATTATTTTGTTTAAAAAAAAAAGATACAAATTATGCAAATACAAAAGGATATATTGTATAACAAAAAGTAAATTCCAGAATCACCATTTTCCCAGCCACCCACCCTCTTAATGCTTCCTTACAGAAACATTGTAGACATTGTAGACGTATGAAACACCCTCTTAATGCTTCCTTACAGAAACACTGTAGACGTATGAAACTCTTCTGTCCTTTGCTTCCTTTATCACCATATCAATAATACTAGGCCCTATTGTTAAATAGTCTTTGCTATCACAACGAAGTAATTACAAGTTTTACTACTATTATTGTTCCCCCCTTCAAGTAAGCATAGATTCACAGAAGTCTAAGACTGGAAGGGACCAAAATCTCATCTAGTCCCAGCTCTGCCTTTTACAAGGAAAAAGTTTATTGCTGAAAAGTCATGTGATTCCTCAAGGTCTCACAGCTCCTTAAGGTAAGGCTGGATTCGGAACTCTCAGCTGTCCTAATCACCTTTAGGTCCCTTTATACTTTCTGATTAGAAAGTTACACATGTTGTAATTAAAAATGCTTTTTAAATGATATGCATGGTATGATCTGATTTTTAATTTTTAAACAGATATGTGTGATGCACAGAAATGAGTTTGGAAGATATGGAATAAGATGCTGTCAGTGGTAATCTTGGCAATGTGGGTGATCTTTATACTTTTTTGATTTTTATAGCAAGTTTATTGAGGTTAAAGTCACATACCATATAATTAACCCATTTGAGTGTACAATTCAATGGTTTTTAGTATATTCACGGAGTTTTACAGCCATCACTACAATCAATTTTAAAACATTTTCATTACCTCCAAAAGATACCCTGTACACATTAGCTCACCATATTTACGCTTTTTATTCTTATGTAGTATTTCCTAAAAATTTTAAAGTAATTGGTACTGTTATAATAAAAACAAACAAATCTATTAGAAAGAAAATTAAAATAATGCAATATTCACTATGAAAATATACAGAGGAAATAGAGAAAAGTATTTCAAAGGAGATAAAATCACTTAATTTTACTATTTCTGATATAAATAGATATAAATTTGGGGAAATTTTCTCTTGGTCTTTTCTGTGCATATTTATATATTACAAGGAAATAAGCATAGTTTTCTCCTACTTGTCTTAGTTATATTATTAGCATTTTCCCAAGTCATTAGATATTCTCTGAGTATGATTTTTTTGCCTGATTTAAGCCTATGGATAGACCACAACCTTTTACAGCTTCTCATTATTTCCTTAGGATAGGTTCCTCAAAGTAGGAACCTAGATCATATTTCCAATTGCTAAGTAATTTGAACTGCTTCCAGTAGCTTGTCCATCTCACCATACCCTTTGCTGTCTTTGTCACCACACCCTCTATTATCCTTGCCAATTTGGAAATTTAAAAACTTCTATGTTTTAATTTGCATCCTCTTGATTGCTAATGAGGTTGTACCTTGCTCATAAATATATCAACTGTTTGCATTTTTCTAACTTTCTTTTCAGTTAATGCCCTTTACCTATTATTCCATTGGAATGTTAGTGTTATTTTTATTGATAAGAGTATAAAGAGCTTTCTATTTTTCTCTCTTGCTGAGCATCGACCAGGTAGAAATTCCAATCTATCAACAACTTTTAAAGATTGACTTGGTTTCCTCTTATTATTTCTCACATTTTTGCAATGGGACTGGCTGCCTTTCTTTACGGGGACTCTTTCCTATTTTACTTAAGAAATTGCTAACTTCTTTGAAGTTCCTTGCAGTTTGATAAAACAGTTCAACAATTTCATTCTAAAGCTCCCAAAATCATACTGTATTTACTACCAATAATATAAAAAACTGTTTTAATAAGCTTTGATTTTCCTAAGTTGTCAGGTAACTTGTGTTCAGCCCACCCCTGTAAAAGGTAACATCAACACTGGGCCAAATATACTAGGATATATAAAATGCACTCAAGTCGCACTCCATTTTTCTTTTTGACAAACATGAGTTTTTAAGCCAATGAACAGTCTGAATTTGTGTGTGTGTGATATTAACTTTCTTTTACTGTAGTAGAGTTGATTCACAATGTTGTGTTCATTAACAGCCTGAAGATTAACTCTGACTCAGTTCCTCCCAGTGCTTCACCACAGATTACAAAAGGTTCCCAAATCCTCCAGTTTCTAACACAGAGATCCAGTGTGGAATGAAGAAAGCAAACGTATCATTCTTTAGCAGCTAAAGATGTTATACTGATCACAGCTAAGAAACTGGAGTTTCAACATGTGGGATGTGAAAACATTTGAATCTCTTCAGGACCTTGGAAGGGAAAAGAAATACACAAACAGCAAGGAAAAAGTATGGATGACAGCGGTTATTCCTGGATAGAAAATGGCCACGTAACCCATTTGGTGAAGAGAGAGGAAAAAGGCACTTTATTGATCTGAGTGAACACACAGCAAAGGCCATTTCATGCAACCTCTCAAAGAGCTGAGATGAGCTTTCAATTTAGAAAAGCTTACTCTACTGCTGCTAAAGGTCGGGGTTCCCTGTTGACAAATCAAGCAAAGATTTGTTGACAAATCAAACGTTCATCAGAAGTTCTTCTACTGTGAATTGTCTGCTTCTACTTGATTTTCAGTTAATTGTGTAATAGGTGTCAGTGAAACGTAATAATCAGAACACAGCCTTAATTAGATACTATTTGATTTTGAAAATCAAAACAAAAATTGCTTTATATTTTTACAGTGATCATTGTTCAGACTTTGAAATAGAATGATGGGGTTTTCTATTTTGAAAAGAATTTAGAAAAATTTAGTACAACTCCACTTTTCTTGTTCTTTTTCCTGTTTTTTTTGATGATTTCATGATGTTATGGTTACTTTTTAATGAAAACTTTCAAACATAAACATAAAAGAAAAAAATAGAATAATAAGCCCCATATACCTATCACCAGGTCGAACAATGATCAAGATTAGGCCAGACTTGATTCATCTATTTCCCATGCCCTCTTTCACACCCCCTTTTTTTTGGGGGGGGGGAATGGGGTCTTATTTAGAAGTAAACTTCAGCCGTCATGTCATTCCATTCCTACAGATTTCAGCAAGCATCTCTAAAACATATGGACATTTTCTTACCCAACCGTAATGCCACTAACATACCTAACAAAATTAATGATTACTTGGTACATCCCCAGTTCAGATTCTAATTGCCTAGATTTTCTCAGAAAGGTCTTTCATCAGATCAGGACCCAGACAATACCTGCTTGTATCATGTAGTTGTTTGGCCTTTTATTCAGTCTCTTTTAATTTTGAGAATATTTAGTCCTCCCTCCCTACCCCAACCCCACCCATTTTTGTTCTTGGTGGTGGTGGCGGTGGTGATGCTGATGCCATTGATCTGTTGAGGAGACCAGGTCAATGGGCTCCACCTCCATCTTAACTTTTTAACTGTAGAGGAAATAGAGGCTTAAAGAACTTGAGTGAATTCCCCCCGAAGAGGTAGTTAATCAATATACAGTAGATTCAGAGCTCCTAACCCCATTCTACCATGCCCTTTCCCATATATCATGTTGTCACGCTGTTTTACAGTATCTATGATTTCAGTGTTCTAGTGGTTCAGAAAATATTAGAAACATTCAAATTTTATTTCTTCTATGTTTATTCACATTTAAAATTCCTACTATTTTCTAAAAGTTAGTCAGGATTTAGAATTTGCAGCTCACATTTCCCCAATGCCTGGCCCGTTGAAGTTGCTCTATAAATGTTACTTTCTGAAAATATACCAAAACTAATTGAAAGACTTAAGTTATCAAAAATCAAAATAAAATAAAAACTCATAGCAGATTAATAAAAAGTATTAGTGCTTTGAATTTGAAGCAAAACTAGTCAAACAAAAATGCACCAAAAATTAAGATCAGGCATTAAAAACTCAGAAAACCTCAAAAACAAATTGATTTACAAAAACCTATTTTAGTTAAGCAGGGCTTGTAATTTTCTACTGGTGATACAATTAGTACATGAGATAAAATGTGATCATTAGTAGTTCATATGTTCCCAGGAAGCATGAAGGTAGAGAGAACACAAGGGAAATGAGGGCCAAAAACATATCTTCCCTCATCCCTTTCTTGCAGTCTCCAGAGAAGATGGAGTGAAGAAACCAAAACTTAAATCCATTTTAATGGCTCCACCTTTGTCCTTTTTAATAAGTCAACCAACAAATCATTTTTTAAAAACTAGTTTTAGCTAATAAAGACTTTTATTTGCATATGCTGTATGCAATCTTCCTGAGTTCAAGAACTCTGATTAGGAATTGTTACTTTCAAACACCACAGCTTCCTCACATAAAAACGAAAAATTCTTGGCCACATTTTCCCCTCAGTCCTTATAAGGCTGTTAAACCAGGGGTCACCTACCACTCACTGGAGTTTGTTTATTTCAGTCCTTAAATATATCTGAAGCAATTTAAAAATATGTGTTACAGTGGAATAGATTCTGCATGGCTGCTGCTGAATCTGTTTTTCTTTCTTTCATTTTTTTTTTTTTTTTGAGAAGGAAGGAGCAAAAACACATTGTTTTGAAAAACATGTTTTTAAAATAATTTTATACATTGCAGATTTTGTAAATGATCATGTTAATTGTTGGGAAGGGGTTCCCAACCTTGTTAATGTCCCCTTCGCATTAGGCTTTTGTTCCCCGGCATTGAATATGTCATTTTCTCCCACAGACTGCATTTCTAGGGGTATAATTGCTGTCTCCATGTAAAAGACAACTCATGTGCATAAATTTCCAGTCACTGAAACAAGACTGCCTCCCCTAATTTTAATGCAGATGTGATCCAGGGGGTAGAGTTACACTTACTTCCCCAAGCAAAATGAAACAGATTACACATTAAATATTGTCTTTGGAACCAGGTGCATAGAAACAACCAATTACCTAGACAGCTCATCAAGTCCTGATATGTTTACCACATTGTTTTTTGTTTTCTCTTTAAACATTTGGCAAATTATTCTGAGGCTTTCATTTCTTTATAATGAACAGAATATGCTTATTAATAAAGGCCCCTTTTGTGTGATTCACTAACAGTTGACTCACAAAAGCCTTGAAAGCCACGTTTGAAAGTTTCTGAACTGAACTTGAGTTCCTGTGAAGACAAACCCTATTACTAAGAGGAGGAGCAGTTCTGGCTCTTCTGCTTCTGGTTCTTCTTCTTTATTACATAATTGATATCTAAAAATAATTTAAAGGAAGACAAGGGATGTGAATTTGTGAAGAAGAGAGATGGAGGAAGGTGCTTCTGCTTGTCCTTTAGATTTCTTTTTTTATTGTTCATACTTAAAGGTTACAGTATCCATATTAATTTACCAGGTTTTGGTCACTGCTCATTCTACCATCTTGAATTTTTATGCATATCATTACTTCTCTAAGGTTTTTAATTAATTGAAAATGCTGATGAATTCAGGAGCTCTTTCAAGGCTGGTTTCTATTATTCCAAGAGACTTTACCACTTCCTGAAGAGGGGCTGTTTTAGATTTCCACAGCCATTAACCTCCCAAAGAAATGTGAAGAAATAGAGTGGCATGGCAGCAAAGACGGAATTGGTCCACTAGGAAGGCTGGAGTCAGGGGGCTTTGTGGTGGGCGTGCCTGACAGTGGACTGAGGGGAGGGATGGTTGGGGATATAGGGAGAAAGAAGATGTTACTGGAAACTCCCGGAAAGGCTTAGTGGTAAGTTGGGTGGTCCACCAGGACTAACTTGCTGAGAGTCACTCCTTAAACCGTGTAACCTCTGAGCTTCCTTTGGAAGTTAGGGGGAGCTCTAAGCACAGTAGGTGAAAACGTGCAACAGGAAAAATTCTGTATATGTGTGTATGTGACCAGGGAGCAGAAACCAAGTGTAAGCCTTATGTTTTTCTTTTTACTGAAATAATTTGAGACATTTTACAGAAGATGAAACTTACATAATGTGGGAGTAGAAAAAGAACGTGAAATTATCAAGAATACTATTATTTACCCTCATGCATTATGGTCAAATTGGAAGTTGGGACAAGGTCTGTGAAGGGCAATTTGACATTGTATTGCAAAATTACAAATGCCCACACCCTTTGACCCTGCAATTCCATTCTAGGACTATTTCCTGCACATATCCTCACCCAACTGTGAAGTGATGTATGTGCAAGGTTTTGGTTGCAGTGCTATATGTAAAAATGCAAGGTTGAAAACCACCTAAATATCTATCAATAGGATAGTGAGTCCCTAAATTATGATACATACTTATAATAAGCCACTATGAAGCTTTAAAAATAATAAGGAAATTCTTGATGTATTGCTATGAACTGAGCTCCTCAATATAGTGATAACTGGGGTGGGGGGGAGCAAATTTCAGGAAATTGGATCATATACTACCATTTGAGTTTAAAAAGGAGAGATATACATCTATATTGGCTAGTATAATTGGACAAAAATTCTTGGAGATGGCAGGATGGGGGAGGATGGAAACAATAGAAAGACAGGGACAGGATAAGATGTTTCACTACTTTGAAAAGGAAAAAGTTCAGAGTTTAGAAGAAAAAACTGCTAGGTCTGGAGGGAGGCAGTCCTGGTTCTGATTACTGGTTCTAGCACTTTCTGACTCTATAACCTCAGTTTCCTCATCTGTGAAATGGAGAAGATAATACCACCTGCCTCATGAGGGAGTTGAGGATATTAAATGAGGGACACATATAACCCGCAGTGCAGGAGGTACAGCGCCTGGGATATGTTCATGAAGTGCAGGTGGTCACCATTACTCTTCTCAGTAATATTACCACCAGCTTTCTCACTAATAACTGGATATTTGGAGAAGAGGGTGGAAAATGGGTTATGGGAGTAATTTACTAAAACAGAGCATTTTCAGCTCCAAAGGAGTTTGCTGAAGGGATCAATATCATCAAAAGCATTTACAGATCACCTCTCTGATACCTGGCATGCTTCTCTGCAGAATTAACAAATAAGGACCCTTTCCTGAGTTTCATATCATGCACCTCTCTTTCCAAGTTCTGATGGAAAATGGAAAAAGACACTGATTGGTCTGGCTTGGGGCAAACAACAACATGTCTCAACTATGGAACTTTCTGTATTATTTCTGATTTTTTTTAAAGTGGGGCGAGAGAGGCTATTTTCTGTACTATCTACACAACTGTAGGCAGCAGGCTGGCTGGCTTTGCCCTGGGCAGGCAGTGAAGGAAGATGGTGTTCCTTGCAGAAATATAGAAGGTGTGGCTTAAAGGCTCAACTGACCTGTGAACTTAAGAAAGCAGAGAATGAGGTTGTCAAGCAAGTGGACACAACCTTGAATTTATGTGCCCCCAATCTCCAAGAGTCCAAAGATGGACTCCAAGTGGTCTTGAAAACGGAGAAATTATATGCAGAAGTGTGTTTGTATATGGTAATACGCATGTTCAGGGGAAAGCCATAACTACTCAGATTCTCAAAGAGGGCTGATCTCAAAAGGATTAGAAGCCCCTGCTAGATTGATGATGATAGTGCGATTCATCCAACATTGGGAACCTGAGGCCCACACAATAAAGGTTTTCCTAAAATAAACGTGAAGGATAAAAGAACGACTGCTCTTCTATAGTTGCTTCCTAAGCCGCTAAGCTTGTACTTTTGTTTTTGTTTTGCCATATTCACTTTTATTATTATTTGCTGAATATTCTTCTTTAAATTTGTTCACTTTGAAAACTTAAATGCCTAGTTTAGCCTCATCCTATGCAAAAATATCTGTGAAATCATGGGTATATCGTGCCATGTGCAGTTTTTTTCCTAGTGTATGTCAGAAGAAATTTATTACTTTTAAAATTTAATGATGTTTGTATCATTTCCAAAATCATTTATTGCATGCACAGAGGTGGGCTTACAGCACTTTAGAAAACCCTGTCTCTAAGTATTCTAAAATTCACATCACGCATTCAATTTTATAGGGGAGGAACCTGAGGCATGAGGCAATTAACGCAAATTAGAGATTCTAAGCAAATGGGGGAAAACTTTAAGTCAGGTACTGGGCAATGCTGTATCTGCTAATGACTCGGCCATGCTGTCTATCTCATTGCTATGCAGACAGTTTAAAGAGATTTTTAAATGCTCTCACATTTCTCCACTACCACATAAAGAGAATCGACTAGAGGAAAACCTTGATCAATTTAATACTCTGGTAATGATCCCAGTAACTGAGGAGGGGGAGGGAGGAGCCAGTGAGTTTCTTTCTACTCAAATTCCATCTCATTTTTATTTTCTCTTAATGTTTTTTGAATCCCAAGTTCCAAAACCTGTCCCCTATTATGCAGTGCAAACGAGAACAGATGGGGAAAAGTTATGTTGGAAAGGGCTTTGGAGGGCCACAGAGAAGAGAAATATGACTACTCAATGTGTCACACACCAACTTGCAGCTGCCACCAGCCCTTCGACAAGACATGCTGCGTGTGGAACCAGCCCGTGGCACTTGGAGAAGCAGGCTGACTATGGGAAGGGAGCGCAGTGAAAGAACAGTCGCTTTACTCGTGTTTCCTTGAAAATATGAATAAAGAGCGTAGCAGCAGCACAGCCAACAAAGGAGAAATAAATCCAGAGGCCAGCCTGGTAAACAGTGAGATGTACCCCCAAGCTTCCCAAATGTTGACTGAGAATCGGCTTTATCCTGCCTTTTTATATCAAAGCGATGCCTCAGCATTTTTCAAAGTCACCATTCAAGTGTTTACTCTGTCTAGGAATTCTTCTTGCAGCAGATCATGCTAGCTCACATGCATGATGGGGCCTTCCAACAAGTATTTTGCAGTGCTCACACGGTGCTTTTGAGTTCACTAAGTATTTCAAGGGTGAGGCAGCTGATCTGGTATCAATTGGCAGGTCTGCCAGGTACTAGCTGCAACACCTCAGGCAAGTCACCTTCTCCGAGCCAGGGGTCCATCATCTATAAAACAGCTAACACGACTTACTTCTGAGGGTGTTGGTATTCGAGGTAATGTAGATAAATGCCTGGCACAAGAGCATTGCTCAATAAATGGCAACTATTATTATAGTGATTATCAGAAAACATGGAACATGTTCTCTCTCTTCTTTGAATTCAGTATAAAGATAATGAGAATATATATATATATATGTATATATATATACACATATATGGCTGAGAATCTCTGAGAATCTATGTTGAAAGTAATTATAAGGTTAACATAGTTTAAATTATTTGATCCAAATGGTGATCCAGGTCAAACAGACGTTACCTGTGAACAAATCTTCATGTTGTAAATACCTGTGTTATTAAGTCCTGCAGGGAATTCCTCTGCCACCGTGCCCATCTTTGTAGAGTTAGTATGCAGAGACTTTATATCATAGAACACTGTTTTCCTCCCCAGGGTAGTTCATAAATTACCTAGATCAAAATCTCTATGGGGGCGGGGGGGGGGGGATGTTAAAATGCAGTTTCCTGGGCCCACCTCAGACTACAGTTTCAACATCTCTAAGTTATGGAGTTCAGGGATCCCAATTTTAAATAAAAATGATGGTGATTCTTTTTTTTTTTTTTTTTTTTTTTTTTTGCGGTACGCGGGCCTCTCACTGTTGTGGCCTCTCCCGTTGCAGAGCACAGGCTCCAGACGCGCAGGCTCAGAGGCCGTGGCTCACAGGCCCAGCCGCTCCGTGGCACGTGGGATCCTCCCCGACCGGGGCACGAACCCGCGTCCCCTGCATCGGCAGACGGACTCTCGACCGCTGCGCCACCAGGGAAGCCCGATGGTGATTCTTAAGTACACTGAAATTGTAGAACCTCTTCCTAAAGCAACAGGAACAATGATCATTCTAACTTTGAGTCATTTCCAGCTACCTTCCCTCTCCCACCACACACAGCCAGGCCCAGAAGTGCAGTAACTGCTTGTGAGACAGAGCTTTGGGTGTGGTTGTTCCAGCTTCTCTTCCCCATGCCTCTGTTCTCTTGCTTTGCATAGTGTTTAGTTAAGGCTGGACCATCATCAATACTCTCTTTGTCCACGAGAGACACTCGCTTGGTTATAGTTTGTTGTAAGAGGGTGGCCATTCATTCCAGTTTGCCTGTGGCAGCCCCAGAGTACCCAGCATAGTTATTAAAGCACATCTTTTCATTTTTAAAAGTGTCCCAGTTTGAATGATTAATTATATTATTATCTTAGGTCTAGAGGAACTTTGACTAGCACCTGTAGGACACGAAAGAGGACTGGCAAAATATCTTAGACATGTTATTCTCCCGTAAGAAGGATAACCTTAAATACCATCAGCAACAATGAGGAGGTGCTTTGGGCCGAACTGACATAGGAATGATCAAAGAAAATTGTTTTCTTTCAAGTTATTCTATAAATTAGCATCAAGAAAAGAAAGGCTTGGAAAAGCTAGAACTCTAGACTGGTTAATATCTCCCCTCTCAATGAAGCAGCTGAGCAAAAACTCACAGATCTTGGCACCATATACAGTTAGATATTATTTACCTTTCTGCTTACTGGCTGTGACCCTGGGCAAGTTATTCAATCTCTCCGAACCTCACTTTAATCATGTGTGTGAAAGATAATAAGGCTACTTCAATTGTGAGGATATCATGAAATATGTGTATAAAGTACCTGGCACCATGATTAGGTGCTCAATAGTGGTAGCTCTGCTATTATTCTTTCCATCATGGCCACTCCACACTGTAATTCCACCAAAGAGACATGACTTTTAAAGTAACGAGTCCTTGCAAGAGGAGTCATGAGGGTGCTGTGGAAATGGGAATAGATTCTAGGATATGAAAACTTTCTTTCTTCCTCCTTCCGTCTTTTTTTCTTCCTTCCTTCCTTCCCTTCCTTCCCTTCCTTCCTTCCTTCCTTCCTTCCTTCCTTCCTTTCTTTCTTTCCTGACAAACTCAAAGTCACAAATTTTTTTTTGGATGGAAAGAAAGTAAAGGGATAAAGGAATGAGTAGTGACAGAAGACTGATCAAGAAAGGCATATTTATAATCCTGGGTGAGGTGAAAACAAAGGAAGAAAGAAGAAAAGGAAGGGAGGGAGGGAGGGAGGGAGGGAAGAGAGGGAGGAGAGAAAGAAAAAGAAAAGACGGTGATGAGATGCAATCACTAGTCAGCCAAAACCTGACTAGAATTTGGCCTGAGAACTTCTGTAAGGGGTGCTGCTAGATTTTTGCGGGGGCGTGGGTGGGGTGGGACATAGTCCATCCTATGGAAATGATGCTACTGTTCATCTAACTGTTGCCTCTCAGCTATCCAGACTGCTGTTTGGGTGGGCGGGTGGAGAAATACTATTCTGTTAAAACTAAGAGCTTTGAAGTGGAGACAAACACAATCTGGTAGTATTACAGAGGCATTATTCACCCTGATGACTCACTCTCTTTGGCTCCTGCACAGCAGAGAGAAGAAGTAAAATCAGTGACCTTGAAGATGTTGGCCAAGTATAGATCCAGCCTTAAGGCCTGATTTTTCAAATGATCACCTGTGTGCGTGTGTGTGTGTGGGGGGAGTGAGAGTAGGGAATACATGGTAAAGAGTAAGAATGTATCGTGAGCAATTCTAAAAAGCCAATATAAAAACTCTTAATATTTAAACAGCTAACACAAGTAAATAACAAGTACTTACAAGGAAATAACCATTGTGTGAGTAGGTCTCAGCTCAAAGCATTGAAATGATAGTTCAGTGTAAGAACATTTAAAATAATCTTTCTTAGCTAGGAGTTGAATATGGAATCCAGTCCCAGTCCTGGATTCAAATCTCTCTCATCATTTCCATTCATCATGACTCCATGAATCCACTTTGCTGAAGGTAATGTTTTCTGTTTTCCAAGCCACACACTGCTCAATGCTCAGAGCCCTACAGACAAAATTCAAACAGATTCAGTCCCCAGGCCTTTGACAACATGCAATGGAAAGCAGAAAATAATAAAAGGATTCATCAGAACATACAGATGTGCAGGCAGCCGCACAAATGGCAAACAGAGTCAGGGCATTAGACCAGATGGTCCCTGTGGGCTAGTGAAAAATTATTGACATGGAACCCAGCAATAGTATCAGGTTGATAAAGGTAGGTAGTCTTGGAACGGTACATTGAATCCTCAAAGAAAAATAAAAGGAAAACCATGAAGTTACTTGAAGCTAATCCAAAAAAGGAGAACTGCAGGAGTTAAGTACTGAACAGCTAGAATAGAAAGGGTTTCAGTTACAGAGTGTGCTACATGGGAAAACCAGGGCATGTAGTGGATCACAGCATTGTAAATAAACCTTGAAGAATTTCAGACTGGTCACCATGTCTGTATAGACAAAGAGAGTTGGAATGAGAGGGTTATAAAAGATGGCTTAAAGGTAGACTTGAGACAACTAGCCTCATATAGCCCGTTCTTGGTGTAAGTTTCCCAAAGTTTACAGTTATGTTTTGGGTTATATTTGTCCTTCAGTGTTTCTACTTTATATAACATTTTTACTTCTCTTGGGTGCATATAAGTTACAGGAAGTAAGGTGCTGTTTGCTCAGAATTCATAACTATTCTTAAATAAAACACTCTTAGGGTTTCTTCTCTGCAATTAGCAGGAACCCAACTCAAAACAGCCCAACGAAAAGGGAGACTTTATTAAGAGAAAATTCATGCTTTTCCCAGATCCCAAGAACTGAAATGTAGGTGGGTCTCAAAAACAACTGGAACTACACAAATACCATGAGTGTTCTCTATCTTCTGTCTTTGTTTTTCCATCAATCTGCTTCACTCCATCCTCTCGCTGACTGCCAACCTGCTGATAGCGCTCACCATTGAGTTAACTCAGGAAGTACAATTGCCAACACCTTTCTTTCATTTTAAAAAGCAGCAAGACTGAACTTGAATCTCTCAGTCTAATTCCAAACTCCTGGGGAAGGACTATGATTGGCCCATTTTGGGTTTTAAGTACCCCCCCACCCCAAATGAACTAACTGTGCCCAGGGAGTCACATTATATTAACTTAGCTATCATCATAACAATCTTTGTTTAGGTATAAGGGACAGTCATACCTAGAAAAGAATGTTGTTGTCTAGACAAATGATATCTGTATATCAAGATGCTTTCAGCTAGAAGTAAGAGGATATTTACTACCTTACATAACAAAACAACTTGTCTGAAATTTGGTGAGTCTGAGATTCAAGTCAATTCAATTCAACCAATATTTATTGATCATCTTCTATGTGCCAGTATTTCTTTATGTGCTGGAGATGTTTGAGTGAATACAGCAGACAAAAATCCCTGTGGTTGGTTAATTCAGGGACTCAACAACATTAACAAGTTACCAGGGTTTTTGTTTTTTGGGTTTTTTTGTTTCTTTTTTTTTTTTTTGGTTCTCAGGCCTCTCACTGTTGTGGCCTCTCCCATTGGGGAGCACAGGCTCCGGACACGCTGGCTCAGGGGCCATGGCTTACGGGTCCAGCCGCTCCGCGGCATGTGGGATCTTCCCGGACCGGGGCACGAACCCGCGTCCCCTGCATCGGCAGGCGGACTCCCAACCACTGCGCCACCAGGGAAGCCCCTGTTTTTTTGGTTTTTTAACTCTGCCAAACCCAGCATGTCAGCTATAACAATCTCTGACAAGAGAAGTAGAACTGAGACACACAAGTTGTAGTCATTTACCTAGAGCCACACAATTACTAATGGAGGAATCATGAGCCTAGATGCTTAGCTGGTGTGTAGTGCCGCTTCTTGCCCTAGGGCTGGAGGGGTCCAACCTCCCTGATGCATATGGTTGCCTGACACCCAAACAAAATCAGGGGTCTATGAGCCAGAAGTAGGCGGGGGATGCTTCTAGAGAGGAACTACCATGACTTCTACAGCCTGTTGCATTGAGATTTCTTGGGACAAATGTATCTCTGGGTCTTAAAATTGACACTCTAATTATTATCCAATTATTTATTGGTTAGACGCTCTCCTAGAGGTCATGGTTAGGAGATCAGGAGAGAACCTGGGGTAGCACACACAGAATCAAGGCGTCCGTAATCAAGGTTTCTATTTGCAAAGGCACTGACCAACACGGAAGGGGTGATGGCCAAGTCAACAGGCAGTTTTCCTAAAAAAGAGAAGTTTGATATGGCAGAAAGCATGCAAAGGCTGGAATTTAGAGGCTCTGGGTATAAGTCCCTACGATGGAACTGTCAGAAAGTTCTTCAGGTATGTTGGGGCACCATTTTGGCAGAGATTGAGGAAAACTGTCTTCATTTGTCTTTAACCAAGAAAGGTGCTTTTGAGTCTCAAGTTCCCAACCTTGATTTAGGTGACTATTATTCAGGGGTGGAACCTAGGAACTTCTGGGAAAAACATAAATTTAAACAGAATTTAGATAAACTTTAATAATGTAGGAGGAAGAGGAATCATAGGTAATTACTTCTATGAAATACAAACTGGAGGCCTAGCATCCTATATAAAGAACAATAATAACCTTTGTATTAAGAGACAAGGAAGTCATCACAAAAGCTGATAAATACACAGAGAAGACTCAATCATATTTGCAGTGTTTTATTTAATACACTGAGTAGTGGGCACATGAGTGTGTGTTGTATTATTCTCTATGCCTTCTTTTATTATTTTCTGAAATATTTCATTAACAAAAATAAGTTTGGTATCATTTTGCTTGTTTGGAATCTGTTGTTTGTAATTTGTTGAGTTATCATTAGTGAGCAGAGAGGCGGAGAAGAGGATTTGAGGTCTGATGCCTCCCTTCTGCAAGAAGAAAGGACAAGGGCTTCCCGGGTGGCGCAGTGGTTGAGAATCTGCCTGCCAATGCAGGGGACATGGGCTCGAGCCCTGGTCTGGGAAGATCCCACATGCCGCGGAGCAACTGGGCCCATGAGCCACAACTACTGAGCCTGCGCATCTGGAGCCTGTGCTCCGCAACAGGAGAGGCCGCGACGGTGAGAGGCCCGCGCACCGCGATGAAGAGTGGCCCCTGCTCGCCGCAACCAGAGAAAGCCCTCACACAGAAACGAAGACCCAACGCAGCCAAATAAATAAATAAAACGAATTTATTTAAAAAAAAAAAGAAGAAAGGACAAGATCTTGGGTCCCTGATCTTAGATCATCATCGATATTCCTCATATCTTTGCAGTCATGGTGGCAGTCATGGTGCTGCCTTCCTCTCCCCTGTCCCCTACTCCCTTGCCATTTTTTTCCCTTTATATTTGGGAATTCGGTTGCATCCTACAATTTGCCACTGCCCAAACTGCACGAAGGAGTGGGTGTAGCAGAAATTCAATATCCACTGGTATGTGTCATTGTTCCTGAGTCAACTTTGCTTTTCAAAAACACAATATGTTATTAAACAAAATCTTTCTTCTGTTCTGAACAACAGACTAGTGGTTGGGTTTTTTTTAATACAGATTTAAGCAAATAGTATACATGCCTAGTCCACTCAAAGGCTAATCACCTGCCAGAGTGTATTGAGAGTTGTTAGGGTGGGTTCCCCCCTACTCCCAATACCAGTTTTTGAGTCATATAATGGCAACGTTTTGCTATAAAAATGCTAACTTCTCTTCTGTTGTGCTTCTGCTGTTATTCAAAAACAGCTAAATGGATGTTATTGAAATCCGGTCCCAAAAAAGGTTGAAATTGCTCCCCAGCTGGGCCTGAGACCCTGTGTGCCAAATTTCAGCCTAAAGAGAATTCTTATATTTGAGTCACTGTGAGCAGCTGAAAATATGAGGTTTGGGGTGGAAATGCTAACAGATTCTTAACCATCATTTTGCAAACCATGTGATTATAACACAATGCAAGCCTCCTCTGGAGCAACTCTCTGGCAAAAGCAACAGAAACAAGACGTCTGGGCCCCAAAGTTCTGCCTTTACAAGCTCTGCCAGGCTAGCAGCAGGCGGGGAAGGCCTGACGATGACATTGCCAACATTTCCGTTCTTGCTGAGGTTAGAAGATGGGCCCCCTGGTGAATTTCTGTTAAATAACAGAAGTGTGTGCAGCTCATTCCTTTACAGTGCTCCTTGGAACACGGGTTTATGGTCACCCTTGCTTGTTCTGGAAGTGTTATCGCCAACACCACGGTGCTTGGTTCCAACCAGACACGAATTGCTTGCCACCTCTAGCCCCATTGGCTTAGTCACACTTGCTCCCATTCCAACTTGGCAAAAATGCCTGCATGGCCTGGCCACTGGCTTCTATCATCTGGCATTTAAACGTGGGCTGAATCTCTCCTTAGTAACGTCCGGGGCCACAAAGATGCTTTAGCTCCAGGCTTCAAACACATGTTCCAGGTGATGAATGCCCAAATGTAGGTAGAGTCTCCAAAGGCTGATCCATTCATGGACGCGTCACATGATGGAGAGGCGATCAAAGCTTCTCAAGGGCAGCCCCCCAGAGTGCTGTTTCCAGAAGAGTCCCTCATCACACCTCCCATAACACTCAGCTCTCTCTAGGGAACGTGACAGAAAACTTTGCTCCCAAAGCCCAGTTAGAAGGTGGCTAATCTGTTTCTGCCACTTACCAGTCAGTCTACTTTGGGCAAGACATTTAACCACGCTGAGCCCCAGTTTCTTCACTATAGAATGGGGATAGCACCTGCCTTCTATCCAGTTGTAAGGATCAAAGAATGTGAGAGTATTTCCTAAATTGCAATGCACTGTACACACTTTTGGTAGTGTTACTATCTCCAGAATCTCATTATAATGTCAAAGTTCTAATCTGAGTTAAAACTATGTTTGAAGTCAATAGGACTGGATTGAAAAGATCTGCTCCCATTAGAAATAGCAGGCCACAGGTTCTAAGAATCAGTATTTATCAGATGCCTCATATAAGCTCTGTTCTCTGTTAGGGGCTACAGAGGATACATAGAAGTGAAGACATAATCACTCACTTTAAGAAGAATATAATTGAGCAGGAAACATAAGATATTTGATAAGTAGAGACAGATACTCTAGATATAGTATCAGTTCAGAAGTAGAGAGGAGTGAGGAGGGCTAGAGAAGTAGGGGTGGCTTCACCGGAGATTCTATTTGTATTTATCAAGATCCCTTCTTTAGTGGATTTGATCTTCTACCCTCCATGTAGTTTTAGCAGGTTTGCCAGTCACAATACCATTGTGGGATTATAACACAATGCAAACCTCAACTGGAGCAACTCTCTGGCTACAGATGAGGGCTTAGGCCCCAGGCTTGGCTACCACAGTAGCCCACCCTTCTAGCTGGAATGACTGAACGTGGGAATGGCACGGATCCAAATCAAGCCAATGAAAAATCCTTCCCAAGATATTATTATAGTCTATAGTGGAAGATGGTATTTAAGGTGAGGGCTTCAGCCATTTCGGCGAGTTACTCAGTTTTCCTGGGTCTCTCCTACGTATACATGTTATTAATCTTCTGTTCGATTTCTCCTGTTTAAAAAAATCAGGTGGGCTTCCCTGGTGGCACAGTAGTTGAGGGTCCGCCTGCCAATGCAGGGGACACGGGTTCGTGCCCCGGTCCAGGAAGATCCCACATGCCGCGGAGCAGCTGGGCCCGTGAGCCACGGCCGCTAAGCCTGCGCATCCGGAGCCTGTGCTCCGCAGCGGGAGAGGCCACAGCAGTGAGAGGCCCGCGTACCGCAAAAAAATAAAAAATCAGGTGACTGAAGGACACATAGAGCAGGATAACAAGTCAGTGGGGTGCTGGGACTGGCTCACATTTAGTGGGCTCATCTCTTCCCACTTCCTCATGCACTGACATCACGCAGTAGCTTGAAGTTGGCCGGCGTGGTAATGTTTACACCACGGAAATTGGCAGATGCTTTAAATCAGGTCTTTTTTTTTTTTTCCTCCTTGGAGAACCTCCCTAGTAAATGCTATTAAATATTTACCAGGATACTACTGGATAACATTCTTATAAATATTAAAATATTTAAAACACAATATACCATAGTAACCATATAAAGACAAGTATCTGGTGTGATAAACACATTCAGGATAATGAATACTTCTTGAGAGGTAGGAAAGGAATGTGACTAGGGAGGGATACACAAAGGCTTCAATTGATCTTAAAATGTTTATTTCTGGAGCAGGTATGTGAGTGTTAGTTATTTTATACTCTATGCTTTGCGCGTTTTTCTGAAACATTTAGTACATCAGTGAGATATGGAAGCCAGTATTCCCATACGATACAGTTACATGGGTAAGGCAGGGGGAGGCACTACACTTAGTCTCTATCCTTGTGCCATCCCGCTAGCTTGGCAGTGATGGGGGGATCTGTGGCTCTCAGGTTTGGTGACTGGGTGGACCAAATGAATCTGCAGTATCTCTGGGGCTGCATGCAGGTGCCACATTTGATTTTGAGGTTTCAAAAGAAAGGAGGAGTAAATAACACAACAAAGAGATGGGATGATCTGAGGGGACTCTTTCAGGTGGTTAGCATGATCATTTCTGGATGACCCTTAAGCTCTTTCTAACTGACCGCTACAGGCCACGCAGCAGGCTGAGGGGTATATTTGGTTACAGGCAGCAGACAGAACTTATATTGTTTAGGTGCCTGTTTCTAGTCAACTTGGGTCATAAAAGAACTCAGGTTCTTCTAGCAAGAGGCACGTGTAGAGAAGGTTAAGGGCAGATTTACAGCAAACATAAGTCAGGAGAAGCTAGGAGGGGATGACTGTCACTGGGGGAAGATGTCTTATTGGATTTCTATTTGGATTTCTGGCATGTTTTCATTCCTAGGTGAGGTGGATGAAAGTGCCTATTTTAGTTCCATTCCCTTTGCTCTAGAAAGCAAGTTAATAAAGCATTTATAGGCTGATCTGGATTTTGTACTTCACCCTGACCTCCCTCCTCTCCTTCCCATTTAGTGACACTTACAGTTTGCTAAACACACCATGCTGTTTCTGCACACACTGTTCTGCCTGGAATCCACTACCCCACCCACAGTCCTTCTCTTTCTTTAAGCTCCTCCTGTGTGAAAACTTTCCTCCCACCCCTCCACATGAGTAGAGTCTGTCTCCTCTGGCCCTGCGCTTCCTAAGACGTGCCTTCATCATTGTTCTTTTCACACAGCATGGTAGTTACTGTTCATAGGTCCAGATCCCCTACTGTAGTATCGAGCTCCTTTGTGACAAGGATCCTGTGTTATTTAACTTTCTATCCCCAGGGCCTAGCATCATCTCTTTTACTCGATCTTTTCTCTTTAAAATGTCTGCTAACACCCATGCAGAATTCAGTTGTAGGCAAAGAAGCAAGTCAAGGGGGGTGGAATATGCCAAAGACAAGGAAATGGACACTAGTCAGCACAGAATCCTAATTCCATTCATTTGCGGAACTTCACTTGACCTAGTACAGTTTGTGGAAAATACACCACCCAAGACACAAAGGCCTGAGGCACAAAGAAGGCAGGGGTGCAGGGATAATAACAAAGCTCCTGGTACCTCTCTTTCCCCTTCCTCTGTGAACTTCTGCTTCTTTTCTATGTCTCCTGACCTGGTCTGGAATCTCCTGAATTGTTGTCAACAGCTAACTATTTCATGTGTGTTATGCTCTGAATTCTGTTCTTAACACAACACTAGTAGGTTCCACTAATTAATTAAATTGTACTTCACAGACTTGGAGTCAGGTCGCTTGAATACAAGATGCAAATTTATGCAACATATGCAAATCACTCATGTTCTCAAATTCCATGAACAAAATCTGGTAGCCTTGAGATAAAAAAGCCCCTGCCAAGCATCATCTCTTCTAATTATTGCTTAATTCCACCCCCCACCCCACCCCCCTTTAACATTGAACTAACACTTTCAGGCTTGGCAGAAACTGGTAGACATACAATGAGAGTCAGTTATAAACACGACGTTCCTTAAGGGCAAAGACCCTGTCATCTATTTATTTTATGTTCTCCAGTGGCTCCTAATGTACTATCGAGCACACATAGTCTTGCACGTTACCACCAGTCCTGACTACTAAATTAGTGATGATGCAGATAAACAAAAGTCAGGAGCCCTGTAAGCTCTGCAGTGCATGGCAGTTAAGTCTAGGAATAAGGAGATGGTGACCTGCCCTGTTGAATACATGTGGCTATAGAAATTCAAGTTAATTAAATAAAATGTTCAAGTTCCGTTCTCAGAATAGCCACATTTCGAGGGTCTAGTAGCTACGTATGGCCAGTGACTTTCTTATCGGGCAACACAGATAGAGATCATTTCCATCATCACAGAAAGTTCTGTTAGACAAAACTGATCAAGATCCTTGCTCCTCAAAGTGTGGTCCTCTGGCCAGCGGTATGGTATTGCCTGGAAGCTTATTGGAAATGCAGAGCCTCAGGCCCTACCCCAGGTTCACTGCATCAGAATCTGCATTTAAACAAAATCCCCAATTCATTCACATGCATATTTGAGTGCAAGGCATTGGTCTACATCTAAAATAGAAATCAGGGGTTCTCACATTTTAGTGCGCATCAGAATCATCTAGAGGGCTGATTAAACACAGATTGCTGGGCATCAATATGAGAGTTTCTGAATCAGTTGGTGTATTAGTTTCCTAGGGAGGCCATAATAAATCACTATAAATCAGATGGTTTAAAACAAGAGAAATGTATTCTCTTAGTTCTGGAGGCTAGAAGCCTGAAATTAGTGTTGGCAGGGCTATGCTCCCTCTAAAGCCTTCCTTGGGTAGGAAAGAATCCTTCCTTGCCTCTTCCTAGCTTCCAGTGGTTTGCTGGCCATCTTTGACGATTCTCGGCTTGAAGCTGCATAACTCCAATCCCCACCTCCATCATCATATGGCATTCTCCTCTCACGTATCTGTGCCTCTGTGTCTGTCTCTTCTTTTAAGGACACCAGTCATATTGCATTAAGGGCCCATCCTACTCCAGTATGACCTCACCTTAACTTAGCTAATTTACATCTGCAGTGACCCTATTTTACATTCTGATGTACTAGGGGGTTAAGACTTCAACATATCTTTTTTGGGGGACACAATCCAACCCATGACAGGGGTCTAGGGTGAAACCTGATAGTGTGCATTTCTAACACCTTCCCAGGTCATGCTGACGCTGCTCAGGGACCACACTTTGAAAACCACAGGTCTAAAATATCCACAGAGCAGAACTACACAGAACTAAAAGTTGGATTCTATTATAGAAACAACTGTGTTCAACTTCCCAAATGTGCAGAATTCCATTTTAAAGCACACTTGAAAGATTGCCATCCAGCCTGTGTGTGAATACTTCCAATGACAGGGTTCTCATTACTAGCAGAACAGCCTTCTCCACAGCTATGCCTGTGAAAATTCACACCCTTTGAACTTTCTGAATATCTGATATATCTAGATATATCTAGATATCTGATGGCAGCTGAATGTCTCAATATTGAACTCTACATTTCCTCTGTGTGACAGAGTTCTCAGAATCCTCTAGATTCTGGCTTGCTCCTGAGGGCGCACTTGTTGAAGTTTTTAGGGGTGATAATCATACCTCCTATTGGTTATGAATTCATTAGAAATAGACACAGGAATCCAACAGACGAAGATCAAATGGTCAGCTTTACTTCCAGTAAATACACAGTGAGAGTAGAACCTAGACCTTGACCATAATCAGCCTTCCTACTAAGCCCCACCTAATTGAATTAATCTGACAGTCAGATGCAGAGAAGAAGGACAACAGAATCTACACTATTGGGCAGGGCTTTAAGGGTAAGAGTTATAGCTGTTACCACATAAAGAAAGGTATCACCGTTAGGAGAGGACAGGTTTTCCTGAAAGAGAAGAAAGGAAAGCTACATAGCTTCTCTTCCCCCAAACCCACACATCCAATAAGACTTTCCTTCTCCTCTGACCAGATTTAGTATCTGTTTAGCATTCATCTCCACTATCTTCCTCCTTTCAAAAAGAACCCCGATGTTACTTACATAAGCCCTTCTCTTTCACGTTGCCTAAATGTCTCAGGAAGCTGATCCTATTCTCAACTCAAGCCAGTAAGAGTAACTCTAATCCCCTTGGCAAGTGATTGGTTCCAGAATGTAAGCTTAAGCCAATCAGTTCATGGCATTATCCTAGAGCCTGCTGTTGGACCAGGGATGGGTGCATGATACAAACTAGCTTAATTAGACTGAGGGTGAGAAATTTTATTCACTGGTTGGAAGAGAGATTTTCTAATGAGGAAGCATTCTGTCCCAGGACTGATGGTAGCCATCTTCTAAGCACAGGAGGAGATGGTCTGAAGAAAAAGCCTCTACCCAGAGGCTGGAAGAGTTCAAAGTAGAGCAGAGATATAGATCTCTGGCTCCAATTATAACATGTTTGTGCTACCTTTGAATTTATTATTATTATTATTCTGAAAGACACTAATTTCCTTATTGTTTAAGCTAGTTATGTCAGTGTTTCTGTCATCTCCAGGTAAAATATTTCTTAACAATAAAATACTCAAGTGTTATTCCCACGGGCTAGAAGTTGCCTCATGGAAACCTAAAGCAATAGAATTAAGTCTCCACCTACCAATGCTCCACTTTAATTCATTAATGCTGCTCTTAAAGTTATGTGCCCTTCACTGGACAGATTACTCCAGACACTGTGCTACATCAGCTCCTAGGACCCAGCATGGTACCTGCCACAGAATACACTCTAAGCAATCATTTATTGAACATATGCAGCTGGAGACTGCATTAACATTTTTAGCAGACACATAATAGTTGTCATATTAAGTTCAGATGAAATAAAACTCCAGAACATTTTTTATATAAATTTATGTCAAAGCTGTCTGTCTCTACCCTGTATCTGAGCAGCTGCATTGTGTATGGAGTTTTTTTTGAAAAATTTTTCACCTAAATAAAAACCTTGATATTTATTGCTATTCAAATGTTTCTAAGAGAGTCCAGCCTGGGTCACACTCAGTTGAGATGATTTTTAATTGGGGCTCCATCGTTTATCATGTCAGCTACTCTTCCTATTTTGGTAACAACTTCAAAAGAGATATGCTTTCCTTCTGCATCTTCATATGAATGAAATAGCAAAATGTGGACTGAAACAGCAGCAAGAAGAGAGGACGGACTCGAAGTTCCTCATTGTTTGCCAGAAGTAACCACTCTATTTCTCTCCTTGCATTCCTAACTTGGCTGGTAAAATAAGAACTTCTGCCCTTCCAGAAATGTCAGGATCATAATAGCTACCACTTCTAGTCCACTCCATCTACCTCCAACCACGCTTGCTGAATTTTGGAGAAGGCAATGAAATGCCTGCCCAAGGCCTCTGAGTTCTTTGCAGTCTCTCTCAGTCTCTCCGCTCAGGACTCATAAAATCTCCTCCTCCACCAAGCTCTGAGCTGCCCCCTAGGGGGAAGCCCGCAGTGGTCCAGCTAAGCCTATGACTGGACAGGGATATCTAACTGTGTGAGCACTGGAATATTAGGAATGATTAGGGGATAGCTTGTGGGCACATAACCAGCCATATTCTCCCATCAGTTTTACCGAAAACATAGCTGAGGGTTTTTTCTCTATCAGGTCGATATCTGCATTTATTTATCTGTTGCTTCAGAATTTATACAGGTAAGAACAATTTATTATTAATAAACTGTTTCCAAACCTCAATCTTAAACAATGCTCTACGTTTGATTGTTCAACGGATTCAAATCCACCAAAATATATAGCTATTGAGGTCTTCAACCTAATCAAGATTAAAGCAGGTCTACGATACTCCCCTAATCTGACAATAGTCCACCTCAAAAGGGAAAAGATATGAATTCGGTATGGCTTATTTTGAGCAAACTCATCATAATTTGAAATGATTACTTTATTAGTTTGGACTGCTATAACAAATTACCATAGGCCGGCTGGCTTAAAAAACAGAAATTTATTCCTCGTAGTTCTAGAGGCTGGGAAGTCTAAGATTACAGTGCCAGCATGGTCAGGTTCTGGTGACAGCTCTCCTCCTGGTTTGCTATCTTCTCCTTATGACTTCACGTGGTGGGGGGAGGGGGGAGGGAAGAGAGAGAGAGGAAGATCTCTGATGTCTCTTCTTACAAGGGCATTAATCCCATCATGATGGCTGCACTGTCATGACCTAATTACCACCCAAAGGCCCCATCTCCAAATACTATCTCATTGGAGATTAGGGTTCCAACATATGAATTTGGGGGGGGGGGCGGGGACACATTCAGTGTATAGCAATTATTATGTTCTTTTAAAAAGTTATGAATCACCTGTTGATTAGTAAAATCTAAATGAGTATTAAAACAAATCAGCCTCCAAGTTACATATTCGTAGTTGCCATGATTCCCACTTTTCCCCCTTTCTGAAAAATCAGACTCCTTCTCCCATACCTTGTCTTTTAAAGCCACTCCCATGAAGCACAATTCCTCTGCGATTTCTGTGGCTGTGGAATAGCACTTGAATTCCCTTCAGTCCCATGGAATGGAATTCTCAAGGAGACACAGACTTGGACTCATAAAACCACCAGATGAACTCCTGCCAAGTCTTGTCTCTTAGGAAAATTAAAACAAACTATGGCAGTTATCACTCCGCATTTTCAACTCTCTATGAGAGACTCAGAGATCCATGGTCAGGAATTTGCTACTCTGCTGAGGCCCCTGGCTCTGGCTCACTCTCATGATGGTGAGTGGCGTCGGCGTGCCTAGCTAGTGACGGCCTCACCAACTGCCGCATATCCCCATCTCGTTTGTGTGTTTTGTGTTCTTACTCTTTACCCCATCACGGTGATTATAACTTCTCCATCTTTATGAAAATGATGCTGAACAAAAAGCTATCACCTATTGTTGTGATGGAAGTAAAAAAGGCTAAAAAAAAGAAAAAAAAAAGATGACATTCTTGAACTTGAAGGTCTTGAGTCAGATGCCTCATGAATGCCAGGGGCTCACGCACTTTGTGGCATGATGATTTATGGAAATACAGATCTGTGTTGTGCTCTCTGTATTTTTCTCCTCCCTTCATTCTAAAAAGGTGGTTCGGTTACTGGGTCTTTCGTTGGCTGAACCTAAAGCTGTTTCAGGATAATTTTCCTTCTTATCTTCCGTGAAAGGCTGAGCATGTTGAAGAGGTGGTACTAGGAGTTCTACAGGAAGATCAGAGAGAAGGAGAAATAGATTTCCTTAGAGGGAGAAGGGTTATTAGAATTGGATGGGTCCATGATGCCCCTTACCAGGAGAAGTGGCAAGACCACGAAGGGTATGGCTTCCAGCCTCATTAAATCCCACTGCTGTGACTTTATTGAAATAAAAATATTATAAAAATACATGTTTGTTGTAAAGATAATTCAAACAATCCACAAACATAGAAGTAAATATGAAAAAACCCCAGGGGGTCCCTGGCGGTCCAGTGGTTAGGATTCCACTGCAGGGGGTGAGGGTCTGATCCCTGGTTGGGGAACAAAGATCCCCCATGCTGCATGGCCAAAAAAAGAAAATTTCTTCAACTGAATAAAAATGAAAATACAACATATCAACTTTAAAAAATTATATGGGAAAAGTAGCAAAAAAACAAAAAACAAAAAAATCCCACTGCAACAGAGAGCACCAGCCTTCTTTGGACCACGTGGGGGTAAACAGAGAGAATAACAGAAAGAACCATGTGGCCTGAAAATTAGATATTTTGGTTGAGATTCCTAAGTTTCATCAGAATCTATTTTGCCCCTCCTTCCCAGGCACACGGGTCAACTCTATTTCTCTGCCAGCCCCCTTGCATCTAATAGGAGCCAACTGACAAAGTCTGGCTAATGCAATGGGGACTGAAGTAATGTACACCGCTTTTAGGCCTGGCCCTTAAAGTTGTCCTTATGATCTCTCCATTGCCACCTCCAACGCCCTTCTGGTCTGAGTGGCAGAAAACAAAGGACTGTGAAGCCTAGACAATGACTGGAAGAGCCCATGATGGAAGGGAGCCCAGATCCCTGAGGTACCGCCTAAGGAGAGCTGCCCAGGATGGCTTCCTGACCGAGAAACATCCACGTTAGACTGGGTAAGAAATAAACTTCTTATTGTAAGACCAGTGTGACTTGAAGTCTTTTGCCTAATGACTAGCTTTAATTACACCGCCTGATTCAGATGTCTTACCCCTCTTGCTCATGCAACACATATGCCTCCCAGATGCTGTAACTGAAGTTACAAATAATAGCTGAGATTGAATTTCTCACCGGCTCAATGGGATCCTGAAAGCTGCATTTCATTTGACTTAAAGAAAATACATTACTTAGAAACAAGACTTGACATTGTAGACTAAGAGTTTTACCTCATTTCTCCATCTGAACTCCTTTTTCTTCCTGGAAAAGACATAATTGAGGAATCTGGCCTTTCTGGCCAACAAGATTCCCCATCACACACCTAACAGTAATTCTTCCCACCAAGGTAGGCATCAGCTTCCTCAACTCCCATTCCCATCCTTTTATTTTCAGCCCTTCTCAGTCCTTCCAGGGTATGGACACGAGCCTTAGAGGCTTGGGTAGCAAAGAGTTAAACCTTGCCTTCAGGTCTTTTGCTTCTTCAGCCAATTAATTAGATTGAAATTTCAGCTTCAGGCTGCTTGGCTGGTCTCTAGCTAGTGCTGTCACCTAAAATACTGCCCACCACACACGGGCTTTTGACAGCAAGAGCTGCTCAAAAGCCTCTCTACGCCTCTATTCCAGGAATAATCCAAGGAAAGGGTTGATACCTGTGAAAGCTGAGTGCTGAGGTCCTCCTCTCTGTCCACCACTTCAAAAGAATTACTACCCTCAGCCTGCCTTTATTTTGTGCTATAGCTCTTCTTCTTCAATGAAAAGTCCCTGCTCTCTATTCATTATAAAGAATAAAGAGCTTTTCAAGTGTGAGTTGCTAAACCCAGAAGGGAACAGCTATTTTTAAGAGGGTTTCAACTCTGAGCTGTTACACCAGGCCAGCCTGCCAGCGCGGAGGTCTTCCAGGGAGGCCGAAGGCAATCACAGCCTCTCTTCAGGAGGGGATAATCAGGAAGGAAGCTCCTGGGGCAGAAACATTCTAGCTCTCTGGCCCACAGACAGCCTGGTGCCTTCATACCTGGCTCCTCCAGGCAAAACCTCGCAAGGGGGTCATGGGAGTATTTTTTATTCTCACTCGTCTGAGGTTTGCCTGCTGCCTTAGGTTTCTCACATCCACTTCCTCCAAATAGGAAACAATCTGCTCGATTCTCATCCGGGAGCACAGGGAGGAGGGGGGCCGCCTTTATGTCCTCTCCTATCTTCGTCAAGCCATATGCAACTGGCAGCCACCACGCTTCTCTCTGTGGGAAGAGGATAATCAGAGCTGGATTCCGAATTAAAGGAGGAACACGCAGAGTCGCCTGCCTCCCGTCCAACAGTAGTGGAATCCTTGTGGTCCGGGCCAGGCCAGAGCTCTTCTGAAGTCAGTGTGCTTCAGGGGTGGCGCTGGGCTCTCAGATTCACAGTTAGAGGACCTGGGTTCAAGTCTCACCTCTGGGAGCCTCTATTCCCTTAGGGTAAGATGAGGACAATACTACCATCCTCTCAGAGGTGCTGCAGAGAGGATTATCCATCCTCTTGTGGGTATGGAAAGGTTTGTCAACCCTGCCGTGGCATACGCATGTTAATCACTGCTCTGAAGGCTGGTGAGATATGCATTCTAATCTCTTTCAAGAGCAGAAAATGGTGCTGGATGACAGAGGAGATAGTGTGAATTTGATAGAAGCTATTAATGATTCAGTAGGATTGAGATTATGTTTTCTATCTTCCCATTCCATTAAGCGTCTCCACCAGAGAAAAGGGGCAGGGAATTGAAACTATTCCATTATTCTGGTAGCTTTTGGGAGTAAAAGACTTGAACGTATATTAAATGGGGAGAGGGAACAAAAGTGATCAACTTATTTCATACAAAGAATAGCTAAAGGAAATAGAGAAACTTATTTGATTATGATACACCTTGTACCGTAGAGGTACAGAGGTTACAGAGATATATACTTCAGTTAAAAACAATTTTTTTAAGGAAAAATAACAGCCAGGAAAACTACAGGCAAAATAGGATGATTAGACCAAAGGGAAAAGAGTGCACATATATGGAGGTGATAAGGTTATACTGTTACAAAGATGGGACAACCAATAAGGCTCTGAGCTTCCAGGAGGCCACAGCAAAAAGGGAAATATGATGTTACCAAATTTATATCCTATATGAGGAACCCCCTACTGCTACCAATTCCTTATCCTTTTTTATCATAAGACTCATAAGCATGGATATTTATCTTCAGGAAGAGAATACTTACGGAGTTTCATTATGGTCTTCTTCGTGTATTTGATGGGCTGCCAAGTACAAAAAGGAAAGATTGCTTTGGGTAATTCCAGACCACAAAACTAGAATCAATGAGTGTAAGTTAAGGAGAACAGATTTTGGTTAAAAATAAAGAACTTTCTAACAATTAGAGTTGTCCATAAATGGAATGAGCTGTCTGGCAAAGAAGTGAGCTCCCTGTTACTGGAAGTGATCAAACAGAGGCTGGCTAACCATCTGTTAAGGATAAAAAGGATTTGTGCATAATGAGAGAATTATGCAACAACATAATACAAGATTCTTCATGACAGTTTTATTTATAATAGTAGGAAAGAAAATAGGATCAACCTACATGTCCAACAATAGGGGATTAGTTAAGATTATTTATGGTACTCTCCCATGATTTATTTTCTACAGATTTTACAGATCAATAAAATAATGATGTTAGAAATGCTTATAATCTATCACTAAGTGAAAAAAACAGGCTACTAAAATAGCATATATATTGTGTTACCATTTTGTAAAGAAAATTTATGTACAGAAAAATAACACTAAAGAGTGCATATAAGAAAACATTAATAGTGATTACCATGAGTGTTTGAATTATGGGTAATTTCCTCTGCTGGGCTTCTCAGGGTTTTCCAAGTTTTCTACTTCAAACATTTACCACTTATGTTATTAGGGAAAAAAATGTAAAAAGAAAAAAAAAAACTCCCAAAGAGTCTCTTATTAGCTAGTAGTTTGAAATAGATGATCCCTATAGTTTTTCAAACCTAATATTTTATAATTTTAAACTTAGGTTGATTTTTTTTCTTATAAAATAACTTCTCTTTTAAAAAGATTTTAATCAAATATAAACACCTCCCTACCAAAAAGTATCAGCTTAAATTATGAGGTTTTGGTATAAAATCGAATGCATTTCTGATTGCTATGGCCATTTTCATCTGAACTCTCTTTTGGAAATTTGTGGGATACAAATTTAAAAGTCTGCACATTAGAGTAGAAAGAGGTTAAGAATTGGAGTCAGACACCCCAGGGTCTCAGATTTTGACTCTGCTGCATACCAACTCAGTTTCTTCAATTTTAGTTTGGGATAATAACAGCTAAGATTTGTAGAAGATTCTCTATGTGTCAGGCACTATTTAAGTGCTTTATGTGCAATGGAATCCTCAAAACAATCCTCTGAGGTGAACTCTATCCTTATTTTTCAGAGGATAAAACTAAAGCACAGAAAATTTCAATATCTTATCAAGTCAGGGCTTCCCTGGTGGCGCAGTGGTTGAGAGTCCGCCTGCCGATGCAGGGGACACGGGTTCGTGCCCCGGGCGGGGAAGATCGCACATGCCGCGGAGCGGCTGGTCCCGTGAGCCATGGCCGCTGAGCCTGCGCATCCGGAGCCTGTGCTCCGCAGCGGGAGAGGCCACAGCAGTGAGAGGCCCGCGTACCGCAAAAAAAAAATCTTACCAAGTAAGAAAGCTAGAAAATGATGGAGTGAAAATGCAACATCAGGCAGTTCAACCTTAGAATCCATGGTGTTAACCACTACCCTTTACTGCCTTACAGAGTTGTGAAAGGATTGATTAAATTAATATACGTAAAGTACCTAGCAGAAAAGTGGGCAGTCAGTATGTTAAGTTTCTCCCTAAACTTCTCCAAAGCTCTTTGGCCCCAGAAAGACTTAGTTATCTTCCCCAAGACTGCATTCAATCAACACATTGGGGGAAGTGTGGCTCTGTGGTAGGTAGTCTTACGAGCTCGCTATCAATGGCACTCACGTCAAACTCAGGGATATTAGAAACCATATCCCACAGGACCCTATTCTGGGACTGATTCTTTAATATTTCATCAATGATTTACATGGATAGAACAGAAAATAAGCTCCTAGAGCTGACAGATGATACATGCTGTTAGCAGATGACACCCATCGTCAGTTAGGAAGGCGGGCATCCAGGACAGGATTAGAATTCCAAATGGTCTGGCAAGATGGAGAAGAGGTGGAGTCAGAGAGAATGAACGTCATTAGCAGCTAGCACAGAGTAATATGTTTATTAAGAGGGAAAACATTATATACCAGCATAACAAGGGCAGTGGCTAACAATGAATGATTGTTGCTGGAAAGAGTTAATGGTTAAAGTTACTCATAAGCTGCTGGAAATGAGACAGAAAATCGAGTATGTTTCTGGAAATATATGAAAAAATAAGACTAGGTTGGGGTAAATCATTTTTCCCATTATATGCCATATTTTAAAAAACTCTTTTTTCAAGTGCTCTTTTTTTTTTCTTCAATATTGTTTTGGACATCTTAGAAAAGGTACATGAAAAGCAAAATAAAATTTTATGATTGCAAAATACAACCTGAGGGGGACAGTGAAGGAACGGAGACCTTTTCAATGAAGAAGACAAGAATTGCTGACAATTCATGTAAGAATTCTTGACAGAGCAGCATCTATGTGTCAGTCTTTGTGCTGGGTGCTGGGAGACAAAGAAAATCAGACCTGGTTTCTGCCCTTGAGAAGCTCAGAGACAAGAGGATAATCACTTTTAAGTTTATGAAGACTGTTATTTTGCACTCTGATATTTGTGCCATTCCTGGCTAACTCCTACACCTCTCTTTCCTGTATATCCTCTTCCTTCCCTTCTTTTCTCATTTCCTCTTCTTTTCTCTTTTCCTTCCCTTCCCTAGACTTTAGGTCTGTAATTGGAGCCCACCAGCATGCCAGGGTAGCTGGGTGTATTCAGTGGAGCCCCATTTGAGACTCTGCCAGAATACCAAGCCCCTCTCTTCTTACACTTCAAGGTATTTCTATAAATTTATCTTTCACTCTCTGTGAACTCCAATAAAACTGCAAGCAATAAAGCAAGGCTGGGAGAGAGAAAAATAGGTTCCCAGATGGTAAATAGATCGGTTTGGCTGGAGAGAATGCTAGAGTAGATATATTATGAATTTTATAATATTAAGGAATTTGAACTTTCTCTTGTTGATGACAGGAAGTCAATCAAAAGTTGTGAGAAAGGGAGTGAAAAGATCAGTTTAGGGTTTTTGGAAGAGTAACCTTATTGTGGTAGACAGAATGGGTTGTTAGGAAACATTCTGGAGGCAAGGGTCTCATCAAAAGGTGGGTATTATGCTATAAAAAATAAGGACCAGACAATTAGGCAATTTAAAGAGTTAGAAGAGGCAGAAGACATGTGGACATGAGAGACACTGTAAAAGAAAAATCAGTACAATTTGGTGCCTAAATAAATATGAGCATCAAAGGAGACAGGAATTGAAAACAACCCATAGGTAGTAGACAAGGGAGTCTAGGAAATGAAAACATCATTAACCAACATGGGGCAGTGGGAAGGTGAAAGTGGCTTGTGGCGAATGAATCATGATGGGTTCAGCACTATACAGGTTGTCTCTGTGTTGATGGAACATATAAATAAAAGCCATATATCCAACAGGGAGCCAGGAATAGATTTCCTAGGCGATCATCCTCACAGAGGTAATAGGGTGTTTCGGACACCTCCACCTGTATATCTCACCGACACATCACACTCTACATGGCTAAAACTGAGCTCGACTGTCATTCACAAGCCCAAAGCTTAATTTGCATTTCTCCTCAAGGCAAGGCATGCTTCTAAACACCCAGGCTACTAAACTCAGTCATCTCTGGCACCGTCATCTCCCACCCTTTCTGCTCCCACGAGCAACTAGTCACTCAAACAATCGATTCTAAGAGTTCAATATGTTGTGTATCAATTCCTATTGCCATAATCAATGCTTGCATGATTTGTCCCCTTAAGTATCACACAGTTTTATAACAGGTTTTCTTGCCACATAAGTCTGTATTTTTCCACTACTTACAGATTGAAATTCAAAGTCTTCCAGGAATGAACATACGTAACCAGCCTGATCCCTGAGCATATCTATACATACCCATCCTGAAAGCCCCACCATCTTCCTTGCCTTTCTTTAATGATGCCAGGCATTTCTGTGCCTGGGGTGCCTCTATTGATGCTGTTCCATTATTCTGGAATAACTTTTTCCACTTAAGGAGAAAACCTTTCAAGTTCTGAGTCACATGCTAGTCCCATTGTGAGGGCTTCCTGACCTCCCGTTGCTCGTCTCTCTTCACTCACATTGCTTTTTGCGAAAGCAAAAGCCTGAACCAGGAGCTGGGAGTAGACATGGGAAAAAGCAAAGGATGTCATAAAAATCTAAGCAAAGCATTGTGGGGAAGAGGGGCACAGAGAAGGGAGAAGTTAAAGATAAATGACAGTCTTGGCCAGCCCTGGTTTACTGGGGAGAATTATGGTGTGGGAAAAAAAAAAAGATTAATTTGGCTTTCAGTTTGTTTGGGTTGAGATACCAGCAATGAACCCAAATTGACCTGATAATTTTAAAACCCTTATAGAAACAAAAAAGGGTGGTTTGGCTAGAGAAAAATATTTGGAATTTACATGCAAAGAGATAGTACTAGATACATGGGGAATCGAGGAATGGAGGAGATCTCTAGAGAAAAGTCCGTTAGAGAGTCGGTTGGTCTGAAGACAGAGCTATAAACATGTTACCATTTCTAAAATGAGAGGAAGAAGTCTGACTAGCAAAAGAGCCAGACAAAGACTGGCCACTGAGGTGAAATTACATATTTCAGTTTTCCTAAAACGTAAATTTTGTCTTAACCTTTTATGGGAAACTTTTTTTTTTTTTTTTTTTTGACCCTGCTGCGCTGCTTGCAGGGATCGTAGTTCCCAGACCAGGGACAGAACCCAGGCCACACCAGTGAAAGCACCAAATCCCAACC
The DNA here is from genome assembly GCF_964270905.1 of Leucopleurus acutus. Taxonomy (NCBI): domain Eukaryota; kingdom Metazoa; phylum Chordata; class Mammalia; order Artiodactyla; family Delphinidae; genus Leucopleurus; species Leucopleurus acutus. Next base: position 45,656,201 of record NC_139149.1, read on the forward strand.
ACTAGACCATCAGGGAACTCTATGGGAAACTTTTAATTTAAGAGATGTTGTGCTTCCAATTTGAGGAAATTGCTGATTCTCTGCTCTAATTGGATCCCTTTGGATTATAAATGTTGGTATTCAGTGGTATGAAAATTAGTATTACAATCTTACATGAGGGTATCTAACTAAATATCTATCTATAGATATTTAGATATCTAATAAAACCAACAACAACCAAATATCAGGCTGTAGAATTTAAAGAGAAGCAGGGGAGTAGGGGCTGGTTTTCACATGGTCTGATAACATATTGGGGGTGGGGTAGGGGTCTAGAATAAGATGTGTTAAAATGGATTCAATTTGTCCAAATCATAGCTTTTGAAAGAACTTCTGTTTAGCGCAGGGGTTCTTTGTTGCTTTTGAGGAATTTATTGAAATAGAAGTGTTATAAAAATACACGTTTGTTGTAAAAATCATTCAAACAATCCACAAACATAAAGTAAATATGAAAACCCTCCCTGGGGAATTCCCTGGCAGTCCAGGGGTTAGGATTCTGCACTCTCACTGCCGAGGGCCCAGGTTCGATTCCTAGTGGGGAAACTAAGATCCCACAAGCTGCATGGCCAAAAGAAAAAAAAAAAAGAAAACCCCATCACAATAAACAATTTGACATATGCCCTTCTAGGCTTTTCAGAATACACACACAATCATATATGCATGTACCTTTTCTATATGTAACGTGTCCAACTTCCACCATCTCATTTCCCCTAAAAATAACAAGCTATAGCAATGAACAATTACATTAAAAAAGGTTACATCTGTATCACACATCCACACACATTATAGTTCACATGCGTTGTCTCTTGGATCCTCACTCTGATGTTCAGAAGTAGGCAGGGTGGGATTATTGGTGTCATTTTATAGACAATGTCATTTGTCTGAAGTCTCAAAGCTGTTGTGCTAAAGAATTTGCAGGTGGACTTGGCTCCTCCATCCCAAACAACATGTTTATTTCTTACATCATGTGTTTCCCACAGGGGGATTTCCACATCCAGGTCTCTCCAGCCTCAGCCAAAGTGCCCTACAGAGTTTATCAGTTTAAAACTTGGATTAGTATACACGTTTGTACATCACCACAAAGTTGCCTAGTAGTTTTCCTGAGATAGGAAAAATGTGGCCTTGCCAGCCTGATCTGCCATGTATCTGGATCACATCTTAAAAGTGATAACAATGGGGCTTCCCTGGTGGCGCAGTGGTTGAGAGTCCGCCTGCCGATGCAGGGGACGCGGGTTTGTGCCCCGGTCCAGGAAGATCCCACATGCCACGGAGCGGCTGGGCCCGTGGGCCATGGCCGCTGAGCCTGCGCATCCAGAGCCTGTGCTCCGCAACGGGAGAGGCCACAGCAGTGAGGGGCCTGCGTACCGCAAAAAAAAAAAAAAAAAAAAAAAAAAAGTGATAACAATGGAGGGTACAATGAGAACTCTACAGGACCCCACACTGATGTCCCTATATGTAACACTGATGTCTCTGTATGCAATCCAGCTAATAAATAATGCCGGAAATGGGCGCATATACTATTGAACAATGTGCTATTTAAAAAAAGAACAAGACTAATGGCCCAAAATGGAGTCACTGAGGCTAAGCCCCACGTCACCCAACTGAGACTTAACTGAATTACAGTTTCCGCTCTACCAGAAATGGAATTTTAAACCAATCAGGACTCTCTGATCATCGCTAGTTAGGTAATCTGCTTTATAGATCCCTGCCGTTCCCTAAAGAAAGTCACCTTGCGATAACCAACCCACTTTTTTGCCTAATAAAAAAGGCCCGCTCCTTTCTGCCTATAAAAGTCTTTTTCATTTGGTACAGCTCCTGGGAGCTCCTTTCTATCTGCTAGATTGGATGCTGCCAGATGCAAATCAATTTTTGCTCAAATAAACTCTTAAAAATTTTAATATATCTCAGCTTAACTTTTAACAGTTTTAATGGAGAGAAATTGGGGGGAGAGATGCAAGATGTAGTGTGGTGGAAAGAGCACTACTATATTTCATTTCTGAGAAACATATTTTTCCCCACATTTTAATACTTGGAAATAGGCATTCATCTTACAAACCCATGGGTCTTTGATTTGGTAAAGAGCAGTAAATGGAGACTTGTTAAAACTAGGTTCTTGTCTAAACTGCATTTCCCCATGGGCAGGTCATTTAACCTCCCAGTGTTGTGAACATGAGGTGACGTATATAAGGCACAATATAGGCTATACAGGACGTGCTCTTCATGATAACTACCATTTATTGAGGGTTTACCCTATTCCAATTACTATTCTTTGCACATTGAGAGGATTTTCTCATTTAATCCTCACAGTGAACCTCTAAGGAAAGTCCTATAAATATCCCAGTTTTACAGATGAGCAAAGTGAAATTTTAAAAGTTCAAATGAATATAGTTATAGGTTAAAAACTGGTAAGTGGCAAGGCTGGGGGTTGAACAAGGTAGTACAAGGCCAGGGACTCCCCAACTAACCCCAGTACTGTTGACATACTTGTGACCTATGATTTCACATCAGTGTCCTTTTATTTTCCTTCTTCCTTTTCCATTTCTCTGAAGATTTACTAGCTGATTTTGACTTATGATAAACTCAGATGTCTTCAGGATTATAAACATGGAGCTGGTGAGGGATGGCAGACGTTAGGGATGGTAAACAATATGATTCACAGCCTGTACACACACACACACACACACACACACACACACACACACATACCACACCACCTACCACACACCAGACTGACCTTTGGATTACCTTTTGCACAGTGGCAAAAAAATTAAACAACACATCAAATTAAACAAGCCCCAACAGAAAACAACAGCAACAACTACCTTGGACTGGCTCTTTATTTTTTTTTATTCATTTATTTTTTTTGCGGTACGCGGGCCTCTCACTGCTGTGGCCTCTCCCGTTGCGGAGCACAGGCTCCGGACGCATAGGCTCAGTGGCCATGGCTCACGGGCCCAGCCGCTCCGCGGCATGTGGGATCTACCCAGACCGGGGCACGAACCCGTGTCCCCTGCATCGGCAGGCGGACTCTCAACTACTGCGCCACCAGGGAAACCCTGGACTGGCTCTTTAAAAAGTAAAACAAATTAAACTTGTTAGAAATCCTTGCGATCTCCAAAAAAATGTATTGACTTCAGCTACCAGTTTGGGAACTTCTGCTAAGTCCCAAACTAATAATATATATTCTAGGTGGATTACAATAATACCTGAAAAAACTTCAATAAAGCTAAAGGAGACAAGGAAGAGGAGAAGCTAGCCCAGAACGGATCCATAACTTCCCAGAGAGGAGGTCTCCAAAATGGCATTTTGATTAAGTACCTCCGATCAAACACTAGGTATACTTTCTTTTCTCTCATGTGTCTTTCCCGCCCGTCAATTCTATATATAGAGGGTCCCATTTTACAGATTACCCAATTAAGGCTCTAGGGAGGGAATAACTTGTCCAAGGGCTTGCAAGCCTCAGCTTTTCTAGTATACTTTGCTAGGGGTCAGAAGCAGAGGTCCTGTAAGCAGAAAGAGTAGAGAGGGTCCCTGGAGAAAGAGAACCAGGCAGTTTTCTTGACATAAGAGAAGCCATTTTTGGCCTAAGCCATTTTGTTTTCCAAGCCTGACCACAATGCTTGCCTTTGAACAGGTCTCAGCAATTAATGATGGGAAGGGAAGTGAGGGAATACAGGAACAAAGGAAAAGCAGTCAGGAAACAATAGTTCAGCAATAAAAGAGTCCTAGTTACTCCTCAAGGGATATACATCACAATCTGATACATAGTTTTGAGTTCTGCAGGAACTAAGGCTCCCACCCAGGTGGAGGATGGTAACTACATGCTGAGACCCCAGGCTGGTCAGAACCTAAGATATGATGACGCTGACCTTTTCTGACCCTTGTGACTTCAATCAACTAAAGCCTGGATTCTGCCGACCTTTGCCCCAATTCTAACCTGAATTCTCAAGCCCTTTATGAATATACCTAAACCTCCCCAACCCTCTTCATGGATATGCACGTACCCTTAGCTTAAAACTCCCCCAGCTTTGCAGTTGAGGGAGACATTGCTTTGGGAAAGGTCTCCAGCGTCCTCCTTACTTGCTGCAAGAAATAAGTCCTTCCTTCTGATCTTTGGCTTCGCTGTGTCTTTTGGCTCGACACCCAACAGGAGGCGAACCCTGTTTTGGGGTAACGGTATCACGAAGCCAATGATGACCCTCAGTTGTTCTTTCAAAGCCTCAAATCTAACTGTATTCATAGTTTTGTGTTCTTTCTTAAAGAGAGCCCTCCAAGTTGTATAAACACTGTGCTCCCCCAAGCCCCAGATCCACACCTGTATGGGAGTTAAAAGGCTGTGATAACAGCCAACCTCTGATTCCAGCTCCCTCTGGAAGAGAATGCCACGGATGCCAGGATCTCTAGCCAGATCCAGGACAGTGGGACTGTATACATCCTGCATTTCTCCTGGAGGCCTTCCCTGTCAGTTTAGTGATTAACTCTCCTACGCCTGCTCACCACACAGAGATGCTTTGAGGGCAATATTGACTATTACAGCTTTCGTTTTTCTATTAATTGTGAAGTTGTCCCTAGCCTGGAGGAAATAAGATGCCAAAAGGAAGGGGGGTGGATCCCTTCCAGACCTCTACAAGGCTCAGACTATACTAAACCAGGAGCAAAAACCCTTTTTAGCATTTGAAAGGGAAGGCAATTGTATTACTAAGCCTCACTCAACCGCCTCCAGACTTTTCTTAGCCAGAGAACAAAGGGAAAAAAGCAAACACCACTTCACACCCTTCTTCACTGGAGGTTAAAAGAGACCTCCCACTATACAAAAGTCCTTCCAAAGGTCAGCTTCGGAGTGTACTGAGGAGGAGGGTACTGGCCAGGGAACAAACTGTTTACCATCACTCTGAGGCGAGCTGCTTCTGTTTTCTTTTCAGCACGTGCACAGGGTACATCTGTCAGAATTGGACATTTTCATCCTAATTTGCTTGCTGGTGGGCAAATTATACTCCCTTGGCCCTCCTCAGTCTTTTTCAGATTCTTGATTCCTGTTGAACTAAGAAAGCAAGGCCACCCTGAGCCAGGACAGCTCCCTGGGGATGATTATTCATTCATATTCATCAAGTCAACAGCTACTCATTGATGTGTAACATGTATCAAGCACTGTGCTAGGCGCTGGAAGGATGTAACAATGCAAGAGCTGTGGCAGTCCCTGAGCGCTTCAGTTCAATGGAGGCAGACTGCTATTAAACAATGAAACACACACGCTCCATTATTTAAGTACAACTATGATAAACTTTTGAAGGAGCACAGTGTGCAAAGAGAGCTTAGCACGAGAGTGGCTGACCTCACACGGGCTGTAAGAGAGGGGGCTTCTCTGAGGAGGTGAAGGGGTAGGAGTTAGCTATGCACCAAGGAGCAGGTAAAAAGTCCCTGAGGGGAAAAACAAGGCCTGGCACAGGAACTGGAAGAATACAAATGTGGCTGAAGCCCAGAGAGCAAACCAGAACTAGGCAGGAGGGGAACTTCGGTAGGGCTTTGTATTCTATGAGCTTTTGTCTTCTATCTGCAAAGCAATGGGGAGCTAGTTATGGAATTCAATGAGGGAAGTGACTTATGCAGTTTGCAGTACAGAGAGACAATTTTAGGGGGCAAGAGACTGATGCAGCGAGACCAGATATTGTCTTGTCAAAAGTCAAGATGAGAATTTCTCAAATTGGAATGAATTCCCTGGGGACCTTGATAACAAGCAGATTCTGATTCAGGAGGTCTAGGGTAGGGCTTAAGATCGGCATTTACAAGGCAGGTGCCCACGCTTCTGGTCCGTACAACAAACACTGTAGCAACAGAGTTTCAGATCAAGGTGTTTGCAGTGGAGATGAAGAAAAGCAGACAAATTTGAGAGCTCTCGTGTGGGAAGTCTCAAAGAGCTCTGACTTGAGCAACCTGGTGAAAGGGGGTGGTATTCACTTAGATAGGATGCACCAGAAGAAAGAGCGAGTTTGGGTGGGAGATGAAAAGCTCAGTTTTGGACATGTTGAGTTTGATGAGTCTTAGGAATATCTAAGTAGGTACATATGGATCTGAAGCTCAGGAATGAGGAGGAAGATACAAATTTAGGAGTTATCAATATGTAACTGGTAATTGAAGCTATGAAGATGGATGCTCTCAGCATAGGGAGAAAGTATACGGTTGGGGTCACAAACTCAAATTTGGCCTGCTGGCCATCTGTTGGTCTTCTTGTAAGTATGTTGGGACGAGAAAAGATCCACGACAAAGCAAGGATTTAACATCTGAGTGATCAGGAGAAGCCAGCAAAAATGTCTGAAGGAAAAAAAAGGCCAGAGAGATGGAAGAAAAACCAAGTTGCTACCTAACAGTCACTGCCTTTCTTGCTTGCTGACAGAACAGATTTTAGACATGGAGATGATTTGAAATCCAGGAAGGTAAACGCTCCCTGTAGCCTCAGTGGCTGAGTCATGGTTGATCTAAACTAGACATAATAATCTCATTCCATTTTGCCTGAAGGTTGGTCCAACAGTAGGCTCTGATCAATGAGACAAAAAAGGAAGTAGATTGGGGTGAGTGGGGATTCAAGGAAGGCATTTTTCTTTCTTAGAAAAAGGATAAGAACAGAGCTTCATAGTGACATTGTTTCCCTCTTTTTCCTGCTCTGAACCCAGCAGTGATGTCAGCAATGTCAGCCATCCTAGGGCTGAGAGGAGACAGAATAAGGGTGAAAATTCAACAGCTAAGAATGGTGAAATTAAAAAAGTGTCCATCTTGCTGATGATACAGCTGAGCTGCTCTGGAACTACCTCCCTCTAATATCTTTGTTAAGTGAGATGATAAATGCCCATATTACTTAAGCCACTGTTAGGGGGTTCTGTCACTTGCATTTCCAACTGTTATTTAGTATATATTGTATAGTGTAGTTCTGGAACTAGACAGACATAGTTCAGATAGATACAGTGCTTAACTTTGGACATTTTGTATGTTTCCTCATCTGCAAAATGGAGATAATAATAGTATCTATTCCAAGTACTTTCATATACTGTTGGTGGGAGTGTAAATTAGTAAAGCTATTTTGTAAAGTAATTTGGCAGGATTTACTAAAACTGAAAATACATGAAGCTTAAAGTGCAGCAATTCCACTTCTAGGTAAATCCTAGAGAGACTCCTGCACAATGCATTGAGAGATGTGTACAAGCTTATTCATTGAGGCACTTTGTACAATAGGAATTAGCAACAGTCTAGATATCCATTAGGAAAAAATTCATAGGTAAGGTATAGTATATCATTATGATAGTATACAATGGAGCAGTTTAAACAGATGAACTAGCTCTATCTATATATATCAACATGGATGGATCTCAGAAACTTAATGCTGTATAAAAAAAGCAAATTGCAGAGTGAGACGTGCAGTACGATCCATTTATATACATTTTAAAAGCAGACACTACGCTACATATTTTTGTGGATCTGTAAGTCTATGGAAAATAGATTGGAAGGACACACATGAGATACACTCAAGGATGAGGGATAAAAAAGATAAGAAAAAAGAGGGGTCATGTCTAGACAGATGATTATATCACGTCAGTAACGGAAGAGCGACTGATTGAATCAATTCAATTCTGGGCATCTGCAGCTCAACCTTAGAAACAAAACAAAACAAAACAGTATCAGTCTCCTAGGATTAAATGACATAAAACCCAGTGTCTAGCACATAGTACAGACTTAACAAATGGTGGCCATCGTAATTGTGATGTTCACCTGTTGTGCTCTGCCGTTTTGCTTTCCATAGGCTCTTTCTAGTAATCTTAGAAAGATGGGGAGTTTGGTTGGGTACTTCTCTCTGTACCTACATTTCTGTTCTCATTTATTGGTTTGAGGGCTATAAAAGCAAAATGCTTGGTTCGGGCCAGGGCTTGCTGTGCACAGAGCCTACTCTAATGGGTTAAAAAAAAGTGCTACCAGGCATACCCAGTGGCAGCCCCAGCCCTCCAATCCCCCAAATAACAACAAAGAAGAACATCTTACTAGTGTAACTCCTTGCATCTCGAATAAGTAGTTTATATTAATCAGAACTAGATAGAGCAAAAGGAAAATTTATTGGTGCATGTGACAACTGGGAATTTCAAGAAAAAGAACTGGCTCAACCTTCTCAACTGAATCGGGGAATTCCTACTGCCTTGCACCTACCTACTTCTGCTATTTCCACAGCTAAAAGCCTGTTCTTGCTGTGTCCACTTCCCGGTACCAATTTTTGAGCCACTTATGCAAGCAACTGAAAGAAGGTCTGACTCACCAAGTGGAAAACAGAATTTGTTGGAAGCAGACTTTATAGTTCATATAATTAAAGGAAATGCTGAGAGCCAGGGCTTGGGAAGAAAGGAAAGCAGGGAGCAACATGATCTTAGTAAGGAGTATATGCTGTTTCTTTAGGTTACGCCACGGGAACAATCCAACCCACCAATCTAGATTCCCACTGTCATTCTCCCTGAAGAAAGAGTCTGATTGGCTTAGTTTGGGTCATGGTGGGGGGGGCCCTATGATTGACAGTCCTAGTAAGACTCCATAGAATTGAGAAGTTGTAGTCCCCCCAAAAGACAAGCTTCTTCCAAAACAAGGGTAGGGATGCTGGCCTAGCAAAAACAAGAGACTTCTACTACACAGCTAAAAGTAGTTTGCATCTTACTAGAGGGTTCCAAAGGTCACAGACAGAAAGATACGATATTATAACTTCACTATCAGCTCACTTATGACATGGGAGTTTACCTTCACAATTCTATCCCTTCCCTCTCCCATACCTGTAAAATGAGGTTCATGACACATTCCATTCTTGTATCACCAGATGTAAGTCTCCATAAATTAATAATAACTCAGAGCTGGAAAGGGTCTCAGATCTCTAAAGGGAGTAATTCTCAACCTTGCCTTGGTTGAACAGTAAAATCACCCTGGACACTATCTAAAACGGCACACACCCAGAGATCCTGGTTTAATTGGCCTGGGAGGGAGAGCTTGGGCATCAGTATTGTTTTTAAAGTTCCCCAGGTGATTCTAATGTGCAGCCACGGTTGAGAAGCCCTGGGATAGGCTTTTAGGGATCGTTTGCTCTCATGCACTGTGCTCCTGCAGAAAGTTCCTGTCTATCTCTGAGAGGTGACTGTCAGCTTGTTTTAATGATTCCAGTGAGGGGAGAATCTTAGTTTGCTTCAGCTGCAATAATAAAATACCACAGGCCGAGTGGCTTAAACAACAGCAATTTATTTTCTCATAGCTGTGGAAGCTGGAAAGTCCAAGATCAAGGTTCCGGCAGGAATCAGTTCCTGGTGACGGCTCTCTTTGCTGCATCCTCACATGGTGGAGAGAGAACGAGTTCTCTGGTATCTGTTCTTTTAAGGTCACTAATCCTATTGGATCAGGGTTCCAGCTTTATAACCTCATTTCACCTTAATTACCTCCGTGAGGGCCATATCTGCAAATACAGTCACATTGGGGGTCGGGGTTCCAACATATGAACCCTTTCTCATATTTGTTAGGCCAACTGGCCCGAGGCAGGCGAACACAATCAGATTCACAGGTTGCATCAGAACGAAATTCTCCCGACCACCCAGTTCCAGAAACTGCCCTGGGGACTTTGAAACCAGCCCAGCCTTCCTGCCTTTCGAGGGGCGGGACTAACGGTCCCCCAGGTTACCCGAAAAGACCACCAAATAAGGAATACCCTGCGCCCTCCCAGATTCACCACACCCCTTTCCCTTCTTCCCGTATAAAGTCCTGCCCAACCCTCGCCCGGGCGCGACTTCTCTGGCCCCTTTCTCTCAGACCAGTGAACCTCGCCCGGGAGCGCTCCCTAAGAAAGCTCACTTGAAGCTTTCCTCTGTTTCGCGGTGCCGTTTGTTAAGATCCGACCTTACAATATTGAGTCCCAATCTGTCTCTTTCCAAATTCTTTCCACCTCTTAGTCTTAGTTCTGCAGAGAGGGTTAAGAGAAACAGGAGGCAACTAACACAATAAACAACCATTTTGCTGGGTATTTTTTTACATACATTTTCTCTCTCAAGCCTCTGGGAGGATACTGTGAGGAAAGTATTATGCTCAATTTACAGATCAGAAGATTGATATCAGAGAGGATGAGTAATCTGCCTAAATTCATAAGGCTGATCGGTGGTAAAATGAGAATTCACACCCAGGCCTCCTTTCTGCCTCCTGAGCCCATGCTCTTTCCACTCTTGTGCTGCAGAGTCGTCACTTCTACACAAAACCCTCAGATACCTGAGGGTAAAGTAGCCCATAGGCTTGAAAGCTACGTCTGACTCCTGAGAACATGCCTTGTCCATCCAAATGCTGCTTCTACTTCTGTGGATGTCTTTGCTTTTCTTCCTCTCCCTTTCTCCCCTTTATTTCATACTTTTATTTTTTGTGTTTCATCCTAGTTTTGATTTACTTCTCTCCCACATGATCTTACTTTTCCCCAGTGTCTTCTGGAACTTTCATTTTGCAGACTCCAGTATAGACCAGGCATTAGTGTAAGAATCATATAGAAGTAATTCCGATTGATGAGGTGAGGTAGGGATGAAGGACCTGCATTTCAAACAAGTTCTCAGGTGATGGTGTTGCCACTGGTTGGTAGATTCCACTTTGAACGCACCGGTATAGGTTTGTTTTTCAGCCTTTCTAACTAGCTGATCTGCAGAAAGGGTTTCATATACTTTTTTACTTTCCCCTGCAGAGGGAAGATCAGCTTGTACTTCCAGTGCCTATGATTATGACGGGCATAGACAGAAAAAGCTTTGAGAAGGTAGAGTTTCTAGGTCACGAGAGCAGGGAGTCATGGTTTGTACATAATGTGATATTTTTTCTGCCTACCATCCCTTCCCCCCTTTTCTACAACGGCACCTCTCTTTTATTTGGGCGGAGTGCTTTTATCCTACTCTGCGTGATCCTGGTGAGTCTGTCAATCATGTGGTCCCACAAATTCCACCGTGGAAATGGACCCAGGCGTCAGAAGATCAGGTCAGAATGTGTCCACCATTTACCTGGTCAGAGTGATTGCAATCTAAGTTGTTGTTCAGCACATGATCCACGAGGGGCCAGTCAGATTTTTTTTCAGAATTGCCATAAATGCTGGGCGAAAAGAGGTTTTCTTCCCTTGCTTTTGCTGGCGGTCGGGATGGTGCAGACCTGCTGATGCTGGTGGCTATCTTTGCCTTCAATGGAGAGGGAGAGAGAAGCCCCGATGGCACTGCATCTAGCTTTGCTGAAGCCTGTTTCTCCCTTAGATTGCCCATTTCCTTGAGTCAATAAATACTGTTTGGATTAATTTTGTTTGAGTTGAGTTTTTGCTTTTTGCAACCAGACTTAAGCTATGAAATGTGCCCACCTTGTTCAACACTGCATTCCCAATGCTTAGCAATCAATATGTGCTCACACAATACTCGCCAAATGAATGAACAGAGAGAGATCTCACTGTACAAAATACCTTCCTGGGTCTCAACATTCACAAAAGTACCACAAATCTTCCAGGTAACGTCACATGGAAACTGCTTCAGAATCTGTTTTGATTCCTGGGCTGTGGCAGATTTGGGGATGAGAATAGTGGTTAAGAAACGAGACTCTGGATTGGGCAGAATTGGGTTCAGATTACGGCTTTACAACTTGCTACTAAATTTAAAGTCTCTGAGGCGTGGTTTTTCCCCATCTGTAAAATGAAGGTAACATTATTTATGAAGCAATTATCACTTTGGTCTGGTCCATTCTTCTCTTAACTCTTTTTTCATGACTGAACCCGCTCTTCTGGCAAGGTGGGCTTTGTCCCAGACAGGGGCCAATGACAGTGGCTTTGTCCCAGCAACGTCAGATTAACTCTGCTTGGAATTCAAATTGCAAGTGAAAACCCACAGAAGTGGAAGGCAGCTTAGACAGTTATCTGACGACAGCACCATAGACTGAGGAAAGCACTAAGGGCTGAGACTGAGTTCCTCAGAGCTGTTGTCACTTCTCTTTCTTAACGCTACTTGTGCAGCTCTTCTGGTTGTGAGCCAGTCCAGAGGCCTTCTGATAAATCTTTTTTCTTGGTTTACCTAGGATACAACTCAGGAGCCTTAGCAAAATCAATCTACCTCCCAAGTCAGCTCTGAGAGTTAAACAAGACACACGTGAGGTAATTTGCTCAGTACTAGGGATATAATAAATGCTTAATAAATGTTAGCTACACTTTTTACTTCAATTTGACTTCTTATTTGGTGGATCCTACATGGTAAACAAATTAATCTCTGCTAATTATCCAGAAGTCAGCTATATGGAGTTGCCCATGTGAGACACAGTTTGACTGTGAACTGGAGCCTATACACTTGTGTCTACTGTTATGTCTTTAGTGAGGGTGAGAATCAGATGGAGAGATTCTGATTCAGTACGTCAGGGGTGGGGAGGAGGTGTTTAGAGCTCAAGTTTGAAACCACTGATTACTTCCTCTGTCCATGATGTCTTAACCCCTTCCGATTGGCAGATATATGAAACTCACATTTTCTCAGTCTGAGGCTCTAGAAGCAGATTGCTCTTCAAAAAGCCAGAGTCCCCAAAGTTGATTTCACATGTATTATGTATTTTAAATCAGTCTATCTGTAGTAGGCTGAATAATGACCCCCATAGATGCTAGGTCCTAATCCTTGAAACCTGTAAATGTTAACCTGTAAGGAAACCAGGGTTTTGCAGATGTGATTAAGTGAAGGATCTTGAGATGAGGAGATTACCCTGGGTGGGCCCTAATTATTATCATCTGGGTGGGCCCCAAATGCCTCACGTGTCCTCATAAGAGAAAGGCAGAGAGAGATTATACCCACACACAGAGGAGAAGGCAATGTAAAGACAGAGGGGGATCAGCGTGAGGCAGCCACAAGCCGAGAAATATTGACAGCCACCTGAAACCGGAAGAGTCAAGGAAAGGATTCTCCCCTAGAGCCTCCAGAGGGAGCGTGGCCCTACCAATGCCTTGCTTTCTGCTTAGTGAAACTAACTTTTGATGTCTGGCCTGCAGAACTGTGAGAGAATAAATTTCTGTTGTGAGAAGCCACCAAGTTTGTGGTAATTTGTTACAGCAGCTGCAGGAAACTAATACACCACCTTAAATACATTTGTCAAATGTATTGAAAATCTGTCTAACCAAAAGTTGTAAGAAACAGAAACTTCGTTCTATTTATATAGATTTTTTTTGGCCCTTTTCTATCCTGCTAACTTGCCAAAAAGCTGAGAAGAGTTGTTAATGCACAGATTCAACCGCTCCTGTGGTATCACTCACAGACCACCCCCAGCTGAATCACCCTTCTGTAACAGGCACCCAGGTTGATCTACTTCTGATGCAGTTTCTGTGCCCCTGGCTCTGAGTTGCCACTTGAAAGCCCTTAGGCCCCTTCTGAAGGAGGAATGAGAGTGTGGCTGATCACAGATAATAACCTTCTCCAGGAGCAGGAGACTGGTTCACTGCACGTGGCCTTTACCCATACCTTCCTTCTCCTTGGGATGGGGTCAAGTGAGGTCAAATCTCTTGGGGGGAATTCAGGAACATTGCTAAAGCCTTCTTTCAGTTCTCTCCCCCAAAGGCAATGATCACTTAAATTTTTCTAATACAAATGTCTGTAAAAAAAAAATTCAGACAACACGAAAGACTATGTAGTAAATAGTTCAAGTTCCTCTCTCCACATCTCCCCATTTTACTCCCTTCCATATGTTTAACCACTGTTAAAAGTCTGATATTTTCCTCCAGAAATTTCTTTAAATGCTCGCAAAGTCCATTGGCATGTACATGTCTGTGTGTCCAGTTGTACATGTATAGACACAGAGGCTTTTTGTTTTAAATTGACAGCAATAATGGGAAAAGGTTAAATGCTGAATCAAAGCAACTCTGTTATGCTAAGATCAGGGCCATGATTAGGAAAAAAAGAAAACTACACTCGAGCTGGAGACATGTGGGTAAATGTTATTTAAGATTTTGAACCCCAGACCTCTCTGAATCCTCCTGGCCTACAGAAGTGACCAGCCCTCTCCATTAAGAGCTAGCACTCATTCTTTGTTTGAAAACCAGGAAGGAAGGCATGATACACCTTCTTTATGATCTGCCCCCATTTCCCTTCCTGGCCACTAGGCCTATAAGTAGGATTAAGTTCCAACATAACATAGCTGGAGACATGCTGGGACTGATAAGGAATGAAAGGGACTCTACCCAAAGGAGTTGCAAGACCTACCTAGAATGTATCTGGAGGAGCTGGGACTGGATCCCGAGGCTGCTCCACCAAGCAGCTGGAACAATATATTGGATAGGGGAGAGTTTATTGATTTGTGGGCACTCTCTCTAAATATAAGATTTAGCACCCTGTCAAGGACCTGAGGAGATGGTGTGAACTCACCATTAGCATGGGTCTTAGAAGCATGGAAAAAATGATGTCTCACGCTAAATGAAGCTGAAATGCCAGAATTACTACGGTAGACAGTGGAGAAAGGGATTAAAAGGTGAAGGGAAATGGGCATGTGAAGTAGGTATCTCCGTAAGGCTGGAAGAGACACCGGATGGTATGTACCGTTGGAAGGACTATCGTATTCATCATTGCCAAGGCCATAGGTAATACACTGGTGAGAGGAGTACCAGACTCATTCAGAAGTTTATAAGACAGGGTTAACAGTAGAAGAGGCCATTACAGAATTAGGCTCAATGATAGCAATGGGGACATTAGGACTCCAAAACAATAGAGAGTAAGTAGTGGCACTTAACTGCCAAAAGCAACGTGGATGTAATTTTCTTAATAAGTGGCAGAGTCACAGGGTAGCCAATGGGGGCTGACATGCAGAGGGTAATGGAAATGGTTAAGAGAAGACAGTATTCCTTGGGGCAAAACAGATGGGCACCCAACAAAGGTACAATGCAGCTTGTACTGTCAGAATAAATAAAAGAAGGATGCCCACTAGACTGAGGACAATTAAATGTTATGATCGCTTGCTCAGCTCCTGGACCTGAGTTACTTTTTAGGTACAAAACCCATTGACTGAGTGGTCATTTATAGTTAGGTATACCAATCATTCTGGAGACTGTGGGAAACAAAGGACTAAATTGATATTGATATTCAGAGACCCAAAGTATCATCGCCATCTCCCTGTTAGAATGGAGGCTTATGGAGTCTTGACCAAGGTCCTGCTTACAGTGACTCTACAGGATCTGCTGATCCACCCAGCAGTCATTTTCATGATCCCCAAATGTATATTTGGGATTGACCTATGTAGTAGTTGATAGAGTTCCAACTTCGGGTTCTTTGCCTTTTGGGGATAAGAACTCTCAGAATAGGGAATTCCAAGTAGAAGCCTCTGAAAATACTCAATCATCCCCCCCAATCACATCCAAGGACCCAAACCAATATCACAACCCCAGGGTAGGGGGATAGCAAAAATCAGTGCTATCTTTAAGGATTTTTAAAAAAATGCAGGGATGGTGGACACTATCATATATCCATTGAATTTGCCAATCTGGCTCCCAGAAGAAACCAGATGGATCTTGGAAAATGATCGTTAACTATAAATTTAAACAAATTATTCCCCTAATTGCAGTCACAGTACTAAATATGATTAATATCTTTACTAGAGCAGATTAACATGGGTTCAGGTATGTATTACGTGGCCACTGGCTTGGCAAATGCATTCTTTTACATTTTGATCAAAAAATAGCATCAGGAACAGTCTTCATTTACATAGAGTGGATAATAATACATATTTACACTTTATTCCCAAAGCTATGTTAATTCTCTGCTTTCTATAAGAATACAGTCCAAAGAGATCTGGACCAACTGGACATCCTATAGAACTTCACGTTGATCCATTACATCAATGATATTACGCTAAGTGGGGCTAAGGAATAAGACATGGTCAGCACACTGGAGGACTTGGTAAGACATACATGCTCCATGTGAGATAAACCCTGTAAAGAATCATATCCGTGATGCCTGAGTAAAATTTTGTAGTCTTGGAGTCAGGGGTGTGCCAGGGCATACCTTCCAAAGTTAAAGACAAATCATTACATATTGTACCTCCCATACAAAGAAGGAACTCCTATGCCTGATAGGTTGATCTCAGTTCTAGGGAGAGCATATTCCACACCAGAGAATAATTCTCCACCCCACATACCAGGTGACAAGAAACGTTGCCAGCTTTGAGTAGGTCCTAGTCAAAAAAGAATTCTGCAGCAAATCCAAGCAGCAGGGCAAGCAGCCCTTCTGCTTGGGCCACAAAACCCTGCAGGTCCTGTAGTATTAGATATATCAGTGGCAGGAAAAGATGCATTGTGGCAGCAGGGCTTATGGCAAGCTCCAGTGGGAAAAATAACAGTGCGACTCCTGAGATTCTGGCGCAAGGAGAATTATATACTTAAAAAAAAATCCTAACTTCTGCATGCCATTGGGCATTGATGCAGATGGAATGCCCGATCATGAGACACCAAATGGCTATGCCTCCAGAACTGCCCATTAAGAGCTGGGTTGACCTAGAGCCCTCAAGTCAAAGCCAGGTTCACTTAAGGGTCCATAAGTCAAACCACTTGAGCCCTGTAGCAGTTTGTTGGAAAATGAGCATGAGTCCCAAGCATGAGAGGACTAGAGAGCAAAAACAAGCTGCATAAGCATGTAGCCCAGACCCCCATGGCCTTCACCACTGTGCACCAGCACCTCTCCCTCACCTCACTCTGATCATATCGGGAATCCCTTATCACCTGCTGATGGGAGAGCAAAAACTCCAAGCTTGGTTTACAAATAGAACAGCTTAGTATGTGGGTGCTTAAAAATGGGAGCAGCTGCACTGCAGCCTCATTCTGAAGTGGCTTTGAAAGACAGTAGTGAGGGAAAATTCTGCTAATGGGCAGAGTTTTGGGTAATGCACCTGTTTATCCACTTTATGTGAAAGAGGTGGCCTGAGATTACACTATATTCAGACTCATGGGCAGGTGCCCATGAAAGACTAAGATTGAAAGAATGGAACAAAGAGGCGGATGAACATATGGGAGCGGGAACAAAGTGTGAAAATCTTTGTATTGTATGTTAAAGCCCACGAGAGAGCATCAGAGAGAGCGTCAACTATGGAGGAGGGTCTAAATAGCTAAATAGACAAGATTATTCCACCAGGCCTGTTATCAGCTACTTCAGTGCTAGCTCAGCGGATACATGAATATCGTGGCCATGGTAAGGAGAGAGGAACGCTGTGCGTGGGTCCAACAGCGTGGGCTCCCACTTAGCAAGGCTGGTTTAATTGCAGCTGCCGTCAAATGCCCAACGTGCCAGCAGCAGACACCAAGGCTGAGTCCCTGATATAAAGCTCTCCTCAAGAAGGCCACTGGTGTCAAGATAACTACACTGAGTCTCTTCTATCCTGGAAAGGCCAGAGGCTTGTTCAAACAAGAATAAACACATATTCTGGGAATGGGTTTGCTTTTCCTGCCTACAAGTCTTCAGCCACCATAACCATCCAAGAACTTTTAGGATATTTTTTTCTCTGGGGAAATATCCTATATAACATTGTGTCAGAGAGGGGAGCCCACTTGACTGCAAAGGAGGTATGGGAGTGGGTCTATGATTACTGGATCCACTGGTCATATCACATACCATACAGCTCAGAAGCTACCTGCCTGATGGAGCACTGAAAAGACCTGCTGAGGACACAGTTAAAATGCTAGCTTAGAGGCAACCCTTCACAGGAAAAGCCATCCATCTTCCAGAAGACTGAATCAAAAAATTTATATAACACTGTATCCCTAAGTAAGATTAATACATAGGTCTAGGAATCAAGGGATGGAAGCAGGAATGATTCCAATTATCATCTCACCCAAGGACCCACTGAGGACTTTGTCCTTTCTGTCCACAATTCTAGACTCTGTAGGGTTCGAGTTTCTGGTTTCCAAAGGAGGCACACTTTTCCTGGGGGACCCAGCAAGTGTCCCATTGAAATACAGACTACCACCACCACCTAGGCACTCCAGGGTCCTTGTGTCCAGGGACTGGCAGACAAGGAGAGGAGTTACCATCTTGGCAGGGACCCTGCCAGAACCCTGGACCCTGATTATCAGGAGGCAGTAGAGCTGCTCTTACACTACGGGGGCAGTGATAAGTATGTATGACATCCAGATAATATTCTTGAGTGCTTCATTCTATCCCTTTGCTCGACTGTAATGATAAAGGGACACGTCAGCAACCCTGGCCTCAGGAAAGCATGGTGTCCAGGGGCTCATACCCTTCAGATATGAGGTTCTGGGTAATTCCATCAGATAAGTCACCGCAACCAGCAGCAGTTGTGCTGAGGCAGCAGTAATCTAGAATGGATATTAGAGGAGAAAGATGGTAAGTATCAGTTATGGTCCTAAGACCAGCTCTAGTGGTAGGGGCTGTAATTTGTCCCACTGACTTTTCCCTTCTAAGTTTCTTTTGGGAAGAGAGGTACATCAGAATCCTGGAAGAACAGCTCTCCAAATCTATATGTATATACCTGAAGAAATGTATCTGAGTGGCACATAGCGTGGACTGTAATGGATATGGACATGAGCTACAAGGATCCCTCAGCTCCTTCAGAGTTAATCCCAGCTGCAGACAATTGCCTTGCTCAAGAACACATCCTGTTCAGCATACCTACATCCAATGATTTGTCACGTGGTGGTATAAAAGCCTAGCCATTTGGGGTTGCTGTGGGACAACTGTGATTGTCTATATTCCAGAGCACCCAGTGAGGCTGTTAAGATTCTGCCAGAATTACACTGTAGTTCAACTTCTTCCTCTGCCAATCATACTTCCTTCCCCTTCTTTCCATGAGTGTTGATTTCTAATAGCTGATTCACATTAAACTCTATCTCAAGGTGTGCTTCTGGAGAACTCAACCTATAATATCTATAATACCACCCTTACCCCCCTGCTCTGAAAATGTGAGGAGGGTATCCATCCAGTGTGGAATGGAGAGTAAGAGCTAATCAGGGTGAGGAAACCGTATATGTGGAAGAAAGAATGAGAGCAGAGTTGGGAGATTTACTATACAGGAAAATTAATCAAACAAGTAAATATTTCAAAGATAGTGGAAGCCAGTTTTTCCCTTGTTGGAGAAGGGAAGTATAAACACAGAAGAAGACAAAATTAGAATAAACTCTTGATCTTGGGTTATTGGAAGCGTTGGTGTGAACTCTTGGTTTTTAATAGATTTAGACAGAGATAGAAATAAAAAATAGATGCACCTCTGTGTGTCCACTGAAAGGGACTGGGAACAGTGGCATGCAAATAGTAAGGAGCACATTTAGCACTCACATGTGGCTTTTAAACACCATTTTCCACTCAAAGAGAACTAGGATTCATTGAAGCAGTGGCTGATTCCAGAGCTGAGACAGGAAAAGTACAGGATGATCATAAAACATCTTGTTTTTCTGGAAAGCATGTGTTTGTTAAGAATTGTGAAGGGTCAGAGAGTTGACCCTGCTTGCAAACTAACAAGTTAGCCTGCCATGGTTTCATCAATGCTCACAGAAAGTTCTTTATATCTAACAGCAAGCAGCATGAACTTCATACTTGTGCCAGTGCCCCTGACCTCCCAACCCCTGTGGGACCTGACACAGGCAGTGAGTCTGTGTCACAGCTGAGGAACCCTGAGTTTAGGGAACCTGAACTTTTATAACAGGCCGTATGCAACCTGACTGACCTTCGTGCTGAAGGGAGACATTATTTTGATAACATTAGATGGTAAGCAAGCTGACCTCTGCTCTGGAGGAAGTTACTACCTTCCAAGGTCTTTGCTATATAAACATCCTTGAAAAGATGATCCACAACAAAAGCACAGTTAGAGTTTCTGCTCACAAGATGTACAGAAATATGAAAGACCCATGGAAGATTATCTTCCAACTATGCTCAAAGAATGGTAAAGACATATCAAAAGGAGGTTTCTCAATAAACTAAAAATAGAACTACCATATGACCCAGCAATTCCACTCCTGGGTATATATCCACAAAAAAACAAAAACATTAATTTGAAAAGATACATGCACCCCAATGTTCATAGCAGTGCTTTTTACAAGAGTCAAGACATGGAAGAAACCTAAGTGTCTCTCAACAGTTAAATGGATATAAAATAAATAAGTGAATAAATTTTTTTTATATATAAAAAAGAATGAAAATTTGCCATTGGCAGCATCATGGATGGACTTGGAGGGCATTATACTAAGTGAAATAAGGCAGACAGAGAAAGATAAATACTGTACAGTATCACTTATATGTGGAATCTAAAAACTACAACAGACTAGTGAATATAACAAAAAAGAAGCAGACTCACAGATATAGAAAACAAACCAGTGCTTACCAGTGGAGAAGGGTAGGAGGGGCAAGATAGGGGTGGGGGAGTGGGAGGTATAAACTATTGGCTGTAAGATAGGCTCAAGGATGTCCTTTTTTTTTTAATTTATTTTTTATTTTTATTTTTGGCTGCGTTGGGTCTCTGTTGCTGTGCGCGGGCTTTCTCTGGTTGCGGCGAGCGTGGGCTACTCTTTGTTGTGGTGTGCGGGCTTCTCATTGCAGTGGCTTCTCTTGTTGTGGAGCACGGGCTCTAGGGTGCGCAGGCTTCAGTAGTTGTGGCACGCAGGCTCAGTAGTTGTGGCTCACGGGCCCTAGAGGGCAGGCTCAGTAGTTGTGGCGCACAGGCTTAGCTGCTCCGTGGCATGTGCAATCTTCCCAGGCCAGGGCTCAAAACCGTGTCCCGTGAATTGGCAGGCGGATTCTTAACCACTGTGCCACCAGGGAAGCCCCTCAAGGATGTTGTGTACAACATGGGGAATGTAATCAATATTTTGTAGTAACTGTAAATGGAAAGTAACCTTTCAAAATTGTATAAAAAAATAAAGAGCAGACCAAAAAAAAAACAAAACAGGGAAACAGAAACCAGCTTGAAGGGATGTTCACTGGCTAAATTAGGAAAAAATCTGAGCATGAGAATAATTTATGCATGTAAAGGACTCTAATCCATTGAATAAAATAGAAAACTATGACTCTACATATGTGTAAATAAATAGCCTCTCTTTCTCTCCCTCTATTTTCTTCTTTACTTGCCCTTCCCTCATTCCTGTTCTGTGGGATTGAACTCCTTAATAATATAGTAGCACATAAACCTTGGCCTCAGACTGTTTTGGGGGAAACCCATGCTATAATGATACCCATTGTCCCATTTTCCCCTGAACTTGCTGTATTTTCATTTTGATTTGTAGTTGATCTTTTTTTTTTTCTTTAACATCTTTATGGGGTATAATTGCTTTACAATGGTGTGTTAGTTTCTGCTTTATAACAAAGTGAATCAGTTATACATATACATATGTTCCCATATCTCTTCCCTCTTGCGTCTCCCTCCCTCCCACCCTCCCTATCCCACCCCTCCAGGCGGTCACAAAGCACCGAGCTGATCTCCCTGTGCTATGCGGCTGCATCCCACTAGCTGTCTACCTTACGTTTGGTAGTGTATATATGTCCATGCCTCTTTCTCACTTTGTCGCAGCTCACCCTGTAGTTGATCTTTATCTACTAGATATACTAGATATTAATTTCTTATAATCTTTAGACTTTCTACTTGGTCATCTATGTACTAACTTGTCCAAGGTATTCTTTGTTCAATAGAAAGCCTCAAATTAAATATAATCAAAATCATTTCCTTTTTTTTTTTTTTGCTTTATGATTTGTGCTTCTGAAGTTTTGTATAAGCAATCTGTCCTCATACCTAAGCCACAAAGATGCTCTCTTATGTTTTATTCTATTAATTTATAGTTATACCTTTCATATTTATTCTTAAATCTACCTGGACTCCATCCTTTTTGTTGTGTTACATAAAGATCCAGTTTTATTTGTGTGCCTATTGCCATTGTTCTTTAGCGTCTACTGAGTTCCCTCATCAATATGTCCCTGGCACTCACTTCTGCTCCTTTTTGTCTCTGTTTGTTCTTGAACCAAACCACCATTACTGTGGTGGTGGTGGCTTTGTACTGTGTCACATTAGCTATGCTTGAAGTACATTTCCTATAATTCTCTTTTCTGTATGGTTCTGACTTAGTGTTGGCCACGAGAGACATTTTGTGTAATATTTGAAAAGTAAAAAATGAAAGGGCAGGGTTTCCCTGGTGGCAGACAGGTTGAGAGTCCGCCTGCTGATGCACGGGACACGGGTTTGTACCCCAGCCCGGGAAGATCCCACATGCCGCGGAGGGGCTGGGTCCGTAAGCCATGGCTGCTGAGCCTGTGCGTCCGGAGTCTGTGCTCCGCAGCGGGAGAGGCCATAACAGTGAGAGGCCCACGTACCACAAAAAAAAAAAAAAAGAAAGGGCAGCTTTTCTTTTTTTTTTCTTTCTTTTTAATGCTCTGAAGGTCAATGGTACAGTGACATCTTGCACATGCTGTTACTCATCTGCTAGCTCACCTTGTTAAATCAACCCAGACATCAGCTCCTCCAGCTCCTGTCACATCTTCTCCAAGCTCTGCCCCAAGTGCATGGTCAACTCCATGGTGAAATGTGCTACCTTCTTTTGCTGATCACTCACAGCATTGAGATTGAAGGTGATGAGAGACAGATGCTGGTTCTCCTTTGTCCTGTGGGTCTCAGTGTGTCCTCACCGGTTCCAGTTTTCTGCTCTCATCCACATCTAGCTTTCTTTTTCAGATGCTGGTTGATCTGACCAGTAAAGACTTCAGGCTCAACACCAGATGCAGATGCAACAGCTGTACAGAGTCTTCTACCAGCTCCCATAACTGCATGGAGTCTAACACTATGATAAATCATTATTGTATGCCACTAGCAGAGTTTCTGCATTTCTTTTCCATTCCTCATTCATGTAAATATCATCCTGTTCTTTATTGTTTTAAAATTATAAAGTTTTATTCTATTTTTATAAAGGCAATATAGGTATCTGAGGATATTACTTGTCCATATAAACTTAAGAGTATAAATTTTCTCACAAAATCTAACTGGAGTTTTGACGAACTGCATTAAATCTGTTGATTAATTGGGGGAGACACTGCATCTTTAAAATATAAAGGTTGAGAGCATGAAGTCTTTTCATGTATTAAAGTCATATCTACGCCCTTTATTAAGATTTTAAAATTTCTTCCATGGATGTCTTGTGTATTCTTGGTCAACTGGTTAATTTTAACAAAATATCTTGATTTCTTTTAAGATAATTTCCTTATGTTGCAAAAAAAAATGGAATTATTTAAAAAAAATTTTTAATTTAGTTACTGAGAGTAAAGGTAATCGATTTTCAGTACAGTCATGTTTCTGTCAACCTTGTTAAAATTCCTTATTAGTTCTGATAGTTTGTTGAATCTGTGTTGTGAGTATGTGTGTGTGTGTATGTGTGTTTTAAATAGATGATCACATCATCTACAAAAATGACAGATATTTTTTTCTTCTTTGAAATCCTTTATCTCTTACCTTTTTGTTATTGTTGTTCTTTATAGAGCTAGCTAGTACCTGCAGTACAATATGAAAGAATAATGGCGATAGCCTGTCTTATATTATGTACCTTTGGGGACTGTTTTGTAAGACAGGTATTACTAGAGTTTCAGTGAAGTTGGTATGACTAGGGCCCAACCTGCAAGGCAGGCTCTCACCACTACTGTTTAACATAACCGTATGCTATGCTCTTTCAAGTCTCACATCTTTGAACACACTGTGTCTTCTGTCTAGAATTCCTGTTCACTTTTCTTGATTTGACAGATATGGACTCACCTTCAAGACTCAGCTGAGATGTAAATTCCCAGTTTGGACTAAATGCCCATAATATCATGTACCTCTATCTTAGTACTTAGTTATTTAAGGATACGTCTTCCCTCCTAGACTGTAAGCTATTTAATGTCAGGGATTTATATTACTAATCTTTGTACTCCTCATGTTAAGTCCCGTACCTGGAACAGAGTAGTTACTCATTTAATGTATCTTGAATACATATGAATTGAAATGAATCAAATAAAAGAATCACAGTTGGTATGAAACATCTTCTAATTACCCAGCTTATCCTGGAGTCAGGACCAGGGGAGGGAGGTTTAAAAAGGACATGGTAACACAAATGTCGACCATTTAGAGAATGACTACATAAGTAATGGCACATTCATACTATGGAATACTCTGCAGTAGTTTTAAAAAGAGATGACCCTATATGTACCAAGATAGAAACAAAAATCTATGAAGTATATTAAGATTTTTTAAAAAGAACATTGAGATTGAGGCTAATATATAAAATAAGTATTAGTATACCTTTATTTGCAAGTCTGTGCACGTGTATACTTGTATTTGTATATGTATGCACGTGTGTGTGTTTAATTATGTGACAGACTCTGATGTTTGCCTACCCATTGGCTCTTTTACCTTCTCTTTTGCAGTAATATGTCTAATCCCAGGACAAGGATTATGATTGGTTTATCTAGAGATTTAAAGCAATCCCTATCAAATTACCCATGACATTTTTCACAGAACTAGAACAAATAATCCTAAAATTTATATGAAACCATAAAAGACCCAGAATTGCCAAAGCAATCCTGAGGAAAAAGAACAAAGCTGGAGGCAGAACCTCCCAGACTTCAGACAATACTACAAAGCTACAGTAATCAAAACGGCATGGTACTGGCACAACAACAGATATATGGATCAAAGGAACAGAATAGAGAACCCAGAAATAAACCCACACACCTATGGTCAATTAATCTTTGACAAAGGAAGCAAGAATATACAAAGGAGAAAAGACAGTCTCTTCAGCAAGTGGTGTTGGTTAACTTGGACAGCTGCATGTAAACCAGTGAAGTTAGAACACTCCCTCACACCTGACACAAGATAAACTGAAAATGGCTTAAGGACTTAAATATGAGACATGACACCATAAAACTCCTAGAAGAGAACATAGGCAAAACATTCTCTGACGTAAATCATAGTAACATTTTCTTAGATTAGTCTCCCAAGGCAATAGAAATAAAAGCAAAAATAAACAAATGGGACCTAATCAAACTTATAAGCTTTTGCACAGCAAAGGAAACCATAAACAAAACGAAAAGACAACCTACATACAGGAGAAAATATTTGCAAATGATGCAACTGACAAGGGCTTAATTTCTGAAACATACAAACAGCTTATACAACTCAATAACAAAAAAAACCAAACAACCCAATCAAAAAATGGGCAGAAGACCTAAATAGACATTTCTCCAAAGAAGACATACAGATGGCCAATAGGCACATGACAAGATGCTCAACATTGTTAATTATAGAGAAATGCAAATCAAAAGTACAATGATGTATCACCACACATAGGTCAGAATGGCCACCATTAAAAAGTCTACAGGTAATAAATGCTGGAGAGGGTGTGGAGAAATAGGAACCCTCCTACATTGTTAGTGGGGATGTAAATCAGTGCAGCTACTATGGAAAATTGTATGGAGGTTTCTTAAAAAACTAAAAATAGAATTACCATATGACCCAGCAATCCCACTCCTGGGCATATACCCTGAGAAAACCATAATTCAAAAAGACACATGCACCCCCACATTCACAGAAGCACTGTTCACAACAGCCAGGACATGGAAGCAACCTAAGTGTTCATCAACAGACGAATAGATAAAGAAGATGTGGTGTATATACACAATGGAATATTACTCAGCCATAAAAAAGAATGAAATAATGCCATTTGTAGCAACATAGATGGACCTAGAGATTATCATACTAAATGAAGTCTGAAAGAGGAAGACAAATATCATATAATACCACTTATATGTGGAATCTAAACTATGATACAAATGAACTTATTTACAAAACAGCAACAGACTCACAGACATAGAAAACAAACTTATGGTTACCAAAGGGGTAGAGTGGGGGGAGGGATAAATTAGGAGTTTGGGATTAACAGATACAAACTACTATATATAACATAGATAAACAAGGTCCTACTGTATAGCACAGGGAACCATATTCAATATCCTATAATAAACCATAATGGAAAAGAATATGAAAAAGAAAAAAAATATATATATATATCTGAATCACTTTGCTGTACACCAGAAACTAACATAACATTGTAAATTAACTATACTTCAATTTAAAAAAAATAATTATGATTGGTTTAAGCCATTATGGCAATCCCATTTCTCTCTCTCTTATTGGTCTAGGGGCATGTCACTAAGTTCTGCTCTGCTGAGAACTTTAGGAAAAGACTATTCTCTCAGATAAGAGAAAGGCATGAAAAGAAAGTCTCCTTTCGCTCACTCCTATTTCCTTCCTGTTTAGGTATTGATCAAAGCTGTTATATGAGATTTTGTGCTTGGTGTTCCAGCAGTCTCTATATGAACACAATGGGGGACTTCGTCAACAGGCTGAGGATGGCCCAGAAGAAAGATTGGGAAAGCCTGGACCCCTGACTACACCATGAGCTTTCAGACCAACTGGGGATCACCTGCCTCCAGATTGCTGTCAGTTGAGGAATAGTCTTAATGGTTAAGTCACCATTGGTTGAGTTTTCTGTCATTTACAGCCAAAATGATCCCATTTGCTAAAGTGTCAGTATACTTTCATAGTGATACTATTTGAGCACTCGTCTTTACATTCTTAATTACAAAATGTAAAAAATATCTTTTTTTTTTTTTTTTTGGCTACATCATGCCCAGCATGCAGGATCTTAGTACCCTGACCAGGGATCGAACCAGTGCCCCTTGCAGTGGAAGCTTGGAGTCTTAACCATGGGACCATCAGGAAAGTCCAATATATATATTCTTCTTCTTTTCCATTCTATACTTTTCTGCCTTGTATTTTACCCCTATACCCTTCACGAGTTTTTGTACTTTAGTTTTGGACTATTTTCAGAGGCAAAACAGGAAAGAGTCCACAATGCCAAAACCCTGTTAGATTCCCAGTAGAACCAGATACATCTCATTTCCCTTTATCTTCCACCTAAAATAGCTTTATGGGCTCCATTAATACCTGGGATATTATAATCTTCTAGTGGGTATTTATAAAGCACAAATAATCACAGATATGAAGCTATGATGAACTGGAGTCTGGGGAGTTTTAGACACTTGCCCAAGACTTAGGCTAGTCCAAGTGTCACACTGTGTTTCAAATTTCTCATCTGATTTTGCTAATTCTCTGAAACAAAATGTGTCTGGTAGAGCCAAGTGGAAAGATTCCAGTAAAAGAGGGAAGAAACCTTCATGTACACAGTAAGAGAGATGAGGGTGAACTAGTGGGGGCTGGTGATGAAGGAACGGGGGACTGGTGTAATTGGCTAATGACAGCATTTTAAAGCCCTGATAAGAGGTGAATATCAACTTCCCTTACTGTATTAAAGAAGTCTGCCTAGAATGTCAGGGAGCTTGATCCCCACCTTGTCAATTAATATTCCTGTGACCTAGAGATTTTCCTTTTTTTTCACTCTCCTCACTTACTTAGAAAAAGAAAAGGGTCAACAGGAGGTGTTCATATGGAAGTGAGAGCCACCTTTTTTTGTTTATTTGCGGTACGCAGGCCTCTCACTGCTGTGGCCTCTCCCATTGCAGAGCACAGGCTCCGGACGCGCAGGCTCAGCGGCCACGGCTCACGGGCCCAGCCGCTCTGTGGCATGTGGGATGCTCCCGGACCGGGGCACAAACCCGCATCCCCCACATCGGCAGGCGGACCCTCAACTACTGCGCCACCAGGGAAGCCCGCCACCTTTTTAAAGTTATTAACCTCAAAGAGGAAAGAGCTCTTCCTGAACATTCATAGATATTCTCATCTTCTTCTCTATCCCCCCAACGTTTTTTCCCAACATGTGAAACATATACTAGTTGATTAAAATTTATTTAGCCTCAGGAGTATGAAAATTTGGATTTGCATCCTAGCTCTTAACACTCACTACCTTCTACATGACCTTAGCCAAGTCACACTTCTCCTGTCATTCTTTCTCTAAGTCAGTAGGTCCTCCTTGTGTTCCCCCTTCAAAGGAAAGATGCCCCACTTCAAGAGAAGTAAAGCCAAATTCTTGGAAAGATGATTTCACACCATCCCCAGCAGGTACCAGGAATGGGGGCAGTTGGTAGAGGGGCAGGAACTTCTGTGATCTGAGTCAAACAGCCATAGGGTATAAACTCACATACTTAAAATCTACAAGCAGGAAATCCTTGCTGAGGGTCAAGTTTTCCAAACAACCAGGAGTTTTGTCTTTAGACATCTTCTTGTCATCTTAATAAGAAATACTAAACGCTATTTAACAATTTCTTAAAGATATGGAATTACCATTAAAACGAGTAATTCTTAACTCTCTCAAAGCCCAACTCCCCTTTTGATGATAGATATTTTATAAGACCTGCTTACAATTCTGAGATTAAATTGCTAGATTAAATTAATAATTAAATTAATATAACTTACATATAAACATGATTTCAAAAAAGAAACACAATGTCTATAAAGGAGTAATAAATGCGAAGTTGTTTATAATAAAATAATATGTATTTCAATCTGAAAATGTGTAGGTGTGACTGGTAGACATAATAACACAGTCAAATGGTTGTACCTATATGTAGAATGAGTACAAATGAGAACGCTATAAACGCAGACTGATACAGGTGTGTTATAATGGAGACTCAAAAACCATATGCAGCATTGCTGCTTGTGAGGTTGAATAACTTGCGGTAAATTTCTAACAAAATATTCCTAGAAAGTTTGGATCTATTAAGCATGTGCAGAAAATATTTGGTATTTGTTTGTAAAATGGAGTTAGGTTCTAAGTTCAGATAATTAAAAGCTCCATTTTTACCTAAATGTATGTCTTTGTGGGTGTCGAAAAGTATGCAGGATATGGGACAATTCTCACTGCATGAGCCTGTCCCATGCATTTTAAGAAATATTGTATTCCGCCCGGAGATGGAAACAACCTAAGTGCCCATCGTCGGATGAATGGATAAAGAAGATGTGGCACATATATACAATGGAATGTTACTCAGCCATAAAAAGAAACGAAATTGAGCTATTTGTAATGAGGTGGATAGAACTAGAGTCTGTCATACAGAGTGAAGTAAGTCAGAAAGAGAAAGACAAATACCGTATGCTAACACATATATATGGAATTTAAGGGGAAAAAATGTCATGAAGAACCTAGGGGTAAGACAGGAATAAAGACACAGACCTACTGGAGAACGGACTTGAGGATATGGGGAGGGGGAAGGGTGAGCTGTGACAGGGCGAGAGAGAGGCATGGACATATACACACTAACAAACGTAAGGTAGATAGCTAGTGGGAAGCAGCCGCATGGCACAGGGATATCGGCTCGGTGCTTTGTGACCGCCTGGAGGGGTGGGATAGGGAGGGTGGGAGGGAGGGAGACGCAAGAGGGAAGAGATATGGGAACATATGTATATGTATAACTGATTCACTTTGTTATAAAGCAGAAACGAACACACCATTGTAAAGCAATTATACCCCAATAAAGATGTTAAAAAAAAAAAGAAATATTGTATTCCAAGTATCAACCCATTAAATGGTAGTAGCCCCAAGTTATCGTAACACTATAGAAACCTTCCCACAAATGTTTAAAATGCTCTCAAATTATCATATGTATTGACAAATTCTGCTATAAGCAGTGCCTGGCACTCAGTATGTGTTTAATACATGCTTACTGATTGGATGGATGAATGAATGTATAAGTATTGTATTTCTAAAAATGACTAACTTTTGATGGCAAGTAACAGAAAACCCAACTAACTAATTGTAGTTTAGACAAATTAGGGTTTATAACATTTTTTTCTAACTAAGATGTTTAGAGTAATACATCCAGGGTTGGTGCCACAGCTCATGATGTTGTTATTGTTTATGGTTCCTATTTTCCTTCCATTTTGCCATTCTTGGCAAATCTGTTATTTTATCACTTCATGAATTAAAAATCATGTCAGCATCTCTGGGTCTTACATCTGTATTCAAAGCAGAAGGAAGAAGGAAGGATCATTGTCAGCAGACTTCCTCTTCTATCTTATTGGCCAGAACTGTATCACATGGCTAGCGCTGGCTGCAAGGGAAATTGTGATCCTCCAACTGAAAGCAATAATACTGCCATAGAACACGTAAAAAACAAATGAAGAAACAAACAAAAACGTTCAAACACATCACTGAGCTGCCAAGAAAGCAAAGATTCTAAGGCGGCAAAAATTGAAGTGAACATTGAACTCCTGGGAGGTGAGGAAATACCAGGGATGGCTTCTGCCATAGGCATATGTGTCAACTTCTGGTGATATTGATATTTCATTTTTAATGGTTTCACAGGAAGTAGGGGTTGGGGACAGATGATAAAGCTTAAGGCCTGCCCAATGTATGGAGTCTAATAGTAGAGCCCGATGTATGGAGTCTAATAAAATCTTGTATGTCCATACAATGAAATATTATTCAGCCATAAAAAAAGGAATGTGCTGATACATGCCACAACATGGATGAATGTTGAAAACACTATGCTACATGAAAGAGGTCAGACACAAAACATGATGTCATGTATGATATTATTTATATGGTATATGTCCAGAATAGGCAAATCCATACAAACAGAAATTAGATGAGTTGTTGTCAGCGGTTGGGTGAGGGGGAAGTGGGGAGTGACTGCCAATGGGTATAAGGTTTCTTTTTGGAGTAATGAAAATGTTTTGGAATTGGACAGAGGTGATGACTGCATAAGTACACTAAAAACCATTGAACTGTACACTTAATAAGTGGAGTATGTGGTATGTGAGTTACATCTCAATAATGTTGTTATAAAAACAGAACCAAAAACAAACAAACAAAACGTATGTAAAGATCACCACCATTGCCACCATTCCAAGATTACCACTGCCAGCCTCTTGGTGTACAGACTTCCAAACTCATTTCTGTGCATCATATGTACTTATTTAAAGAATAAAAACTGGATCATACCATTCAAAAAGTACTTTTAACTATCACACATATAACTTTAAAATTATAAAGTAATATCAGATTGGAGTGTGATTGTCTTGTACCTGATCTTAGGGGGGAAACTTCTCATCTTTCATCGTTACGTTAGCTGTGGAGTTCTGTTGAGTGGTTGTTGTTTGGTTGGTTTGTTAGCTTGTTTTTTATCATGAAAGGCTGTTGGATTTTTTTTTTAATTTTTATGTATTTATTGATTGATTTTTGGCTGCGTTGGGTCTTCATTGCTGCATGCGAGCGGGGGCTACACTTCATTGTGGTGCGCAGGCTTCTTATTGCTGTGGCTTCTCTTGTTGCAGAGCACGGGCTCTAGGGGCGCGGGCTTCAGTAGTTGCAGCACGTGGGCTCAGTAGTTGTGGCTTGCGGGCTCTAGAGGGCAGGCTCGATAGTTGCGGCGCACGGGCTTAGTTGCTCCGCGGCATGTGGGATCTTCCTGGACCAGGGCTCGAACCCGTGTCCCTGCATTAGCAGGCGGATTCTTAACCACTGCACCACCAGGGAAGTCCCAGCTGTTGGATTTCGTCAAATGCTTTTTCTGCATCTATTGACATGATCATGTGGGTTTTTTCCCTTTATCCTATTAATTTGGTATATTAAGCTGATTTTCATATGGTGCACCAAGTATAAATCCCACTTGGCAATGTTATAAAATTCTTTTATATGTTTTGCTGGATTTAGTTTGTTAGTATGTATTTGGTTGAGGAATTCTGTTTCTATATTTATAAGGATATTGGTCTGTAGTTTTCTTTTCTTGTGATGTCTTTGTCTTGCTTTGATACCAGGGAACACTGTACTCAAAAAAATGAATTAGAAACTGTTCCCTCTTATTATTTGTAAAAGTTTATGAAGAATTGGTGTTAATTCTTCTTTAAATGTTTGGTAGAATTCACCAGTGAGGGCATACAGTCCTGGGCTTTTCTTTGCTGGAACTTTTTTGATTACTAACCTAAGCTATTTATTTGTTATATATCTTTTCAGATTTTTCTATTTCTTTGTTAATCAACTTTGGTAGTTTCTGTTTCTAGGAATTTATCCATTTCATCTAGGTTATCTTCTTTGTTGACTTAGTCATCTCAGGCTGTCATAAAAAATAACCTAGACTGAGTAGCTTAAACAGTAGAAATATATTTTTCACAGTTCTGGAGGTTGGGAGGTCCAAGACCAAGATGCCAGCCAGTTTGATCTGGTTCCTGGTGAAAGCTCTCTTCCTGGTTTACGGACAACCACATTTTCACTATGTCCTCACATGGCCTTTCCTTGCATGCACCAGGGCTGGGAGTGGGGGAGGAGTAGAAGGGAGGGAAGGAGGGAGGGAGGGAGGGAGGGAGAGAGCTTTCTCTTCTCCTAAAGCCACTAGTCTCATCATGAGAGCCCCACCCTCATGACTTAGTCTATCCCTAATTACTTCCCAAAGGCCCTATCTCCAAACACCATCACACTGGGTGTTAGGACTTCAATATATGAATTTTGAGGAA
Organism: Leucopleurus acutus; assembly: GCF_964270905.1. Taxonomy (NCBI): domain Eukaryota; kingdom Metazoa; phylum Chordata; class Mammalia; order Artiodactyla; family Delphinidae; genus Leucopleurus; species Leucopleurus acutus. Next base: position 45,688,670 of record NC_139149.1, read on the forward strand.
TACAAACATTCAGTCCATAACACCTTATAATCTTTCTGTGTATGTGAGGTTGGCAGTAATATCCCCTCTTTTATTGCTGATTTTAGTAATTTTAGTCTTCTCTCTTTTTTTGCTTAATTAGGCCAGCTAAAGATTTGTCAATTTTGGATCATTTCAATGAACCAACTTCTGGTTTTGTTGACTTTATTGTTTTTCTATTCTTTACCCCACTTATTTTCACTGCAACCTATATTATTTTCTTCTTCCTGCTTGCTTTAGATTTAGTTTGCTCTTGTTTTTCACGTTCCTTAAGGTGGCGTGTTAGGTTATTGATTTGCAGTCTTTCTTCTTTCTAAATATAGGCAAATACAGCTATAAGTTTCCCTCTAGGCACTATTTGCATTGCATCCCATAATATTTGGTATGTTGTGTTTTCATTTTCATTCGTCTCAAAGTATTTTCTAGTTTCCTTTGTTTTTTCCTTTTTGACCCTCTGATTATTTATGATTGGGTTTAATTTCCGTGTATTTGTGAATGTGCCAAATTTCCTTGTTATTAATTCCTAATTTCATTTCACTGTGGTTGGAGAGCACATACTTCATATGATTTCAATCTTTTAAAATTTATTTACACTTGTTTCATGGCCTAACATATAGTCTATCCTGGTAAATGTTCCACGTGTGTACTTGAGAAGAATGTGTATTCTGTAGTTGTTGAATGGAGTGTTCTATAGGTCTCTGTTAATAGAATTATAATGTTGTTCAAGTCTTCTATCTGCTTGATGATTTTCTGTCTAGGTGTTCTACCCATTATTGAAAGTGAGATGTAGAAATCTCCAACTGTTATTATGGAATTGCCCATTTTCCCCTTCAATTCTGTTAGTTTTTGATTCCTGAGTTTGGGGTTGTCAGGTGTAAATATGTTTATAATTGTTTTATCTTCTTGATGGATTAACTCTGTTATTATCATATGTTCTTTTTAGTCTGTAGTAATACTTTTTGTCCTAAAGTCTACTTTGTCTGATATTAGTATAGCCGTTCTAGGTCTTTCAGTTATTGTTTACCTAGTATGTCATTTCCCGTACTTCAACTTCTTTGTGTCTCTGAATCTAAAGTGTGCCTCTTATAGGCAGTTTATAGTTGGATTTTGTATTTTTAACCCATTCTGCTAATCTCTGCATTTCAATTCAATCCCTTCTCATTTAATGAAATTACTGATAAAGTCATGTTTATATTTGCTATTTTCTACTTGTTTTCTATATGCCTTATGTGTTTTGGGGGGGTTCCAGCCTCTATTGTTGACTACTTTTGTGTTAAAAGGATATTTTCTATTTTATTCCCCTTATTGATTCTCTTACTATATTTTCTGAGTTATTTCCTTAGAAGTTGCTATAAGGATTACAATTAATAATTTATAAGAATCTAGTTCAGATTAATACCAATTTAATTGCAATTGTATACAAAAACTTTGCTCTTACATGGCTTTATCTTCTCTCTCCCTTCATTTGTGCTGTTATTGTCATGCAAATTACACCTTTATAGATTGTGTGTCCAGCAACAAAGAAAAAAATAAAGAATGCTTTAGAAATCGGTCATTCTTGCACAGGGGCCATGCTAGTCTCGTCTGTATTGTTCCAATTTCAGTATATATGCTGTCAAATTGAGCACAGCAGGATGGAATATTGCCATTAAAAACTACTCTGGGGGCTTCCCTGGTGGCGCAGTGGTTGAGAGTCCGCCTGGCGATGCAGGGGACACAGGTTCCTGCCCTGGTCCGGGAAGAGCCCACATGCCGCGGAGTGGCTGGGCCCGTGAGCCATGGCCACTGAGCCTGCGCATCCGGAGCCTGTGCTCCGCAATGGGAGAGGCCACAACAGTGAGAGGCCCGCGTATGGCAAAAAAACCCCCAAAAAACAAAAAAAAACTACTCTGGCTTCAGTGTAGAAAATTAATTAAAGAGGAGGCCAATCTGAGGTGAGAAGGCTAGATAAAAGATGCTGAAATATATCAGGTAAAAGATGATAGTGGTCTGAACTAGAGTTCAGTACTACAGTACTGGAGAAGAGATGCAGGCAACTTAACAAATTTGAAAGATATTAAAGAGATAATACTAACTACCTTTCGTGACTCGATATAGGGTTGAGCAAAAGAAAGGAGTCAAAAATGATTAATTCTCTGCATTATGTAACTGAGGGAATTATGGTGCTATTCACAGAGAGAGATTACACTGAAATTGAAGCTTTGGGTGAAAATATCATGAGCTCAATTTTGGACACTTTGTATTTATGATTATTATAAGATACTTAAATGGAAATAGGAAATGTTCAGTGAAGACGGGATACCTAGGTTGGAACTTAAGTGAGCAGTAGGAGCTATGAGTAAAGACTCGAGAATAATTAATATGTATACAGTAATGGAAGTCTTGAGAGTTTATTAGAATGTCCAATAAGATAAATAGAAAAATATAAAGTGATAACAGAAGAGGACCAAGGATGGAATCCTAAGGAATAATATTTTGAGTGTGAGGAAAAGAAGAGGATTCTTCACAAGAAGGTGAGAGTAGCTCCAGAGGTACCAAGAAAACCAGAAGAGTGTGCTGTCATGGAAGCTGAAAGAACGAAATATTGCAGTAACTGAGATGCCACATAAAATAAAAACCGCATTATTTTCACTGAAATTAGGAATAAGGAAGACCATTAATAACAGTTGTATATTAAGGTTGGCTGCAAATTCTTTCCTATTCCTCCCACAATAGAGGTGAAATCTATTTCCCTCCCCTTGACTCTGGACTGAATTGTGTTTGCATTGACCAGTAAAATGGGGCAGAAGTGAGATCTTTAACTTCTCAGACTGATCAGCTTCTACTTTCACAGGCTTGAAACACTCCCCCTAAAAACCCAGCGTTCATGCTGTGGGAACCCCACATATGGAGGTGCCATGAGGAGAAGGACTCGTGCTCCCGGCCAAGTGCCAACACCACCCACCAGCCCTGTGAATGAGCCACAGTAGAGGCTCTAGTCCAGTCAAGCCTCCAGATGACCACAGCTCCAGACAACACACTGCAGGACAGAATTACCCACTTGTGCCTAGTCAGTCTGCAGAGTCATGAAAAACGATAAACGATGGCTGCTGGTTTTTTTTTTTTTGAAGAGAAAATTTTCATTTTCAGTCACAAAGCCACAACAGACAAAACTGATACAGACAACAAGTGCTACGGTCATTCAAAGAAGGCATAGAATAGATACAACAAGGATCTCCTCTATGGCACAGGGAACTATACTCAATATTTTGTAATAACTTATAAGGGAAAAGAATGTGAAAAAGGAATCACTGTGCTGTACACCTGAAAGTAACACGACATTGTAAATCAACTATACTTCAATTAAAAAACAAACAAACAACAACAACAACAACAAAAAACCCGAAGAGGTCATAGAAGTTCTTATGAGATTCCGTTAGAGAAGCCAAATGAGGACGGGAGAGATGGCTTTTGAACCAATTCAGAGGAGACGTCACAGAGAAACTAGTCTTTGACCTGAACTTGAGTTTCCATTAAGATTGCAACGCAGGGATATTACAGATGAAGGTAATCACATAAACTTACTATACTGGAACTTGCAGAGGTTATGAGTGTTGTTCAAGATCCCAAAGCAAGTGCACCGTGGAATCAGAATTTTAAGTGAGGCCTAATGAACTAAAAACAAAGAAACAATAAAACAAGCCCTTCCTGTGATATCACGTTGCCTTTGAAGTCATTTTTTTGGTGGGTTGGTAGAAACTGGTCCCAGTGTTTCTTGCAGGAATGACTAGTTCTGTCCTGCCGCGGCCCCCCACCCCCGAGTTGATCCTCAAAGTTTCCATTAGAATGGACTTGCTAAAATGCAGACACACAAGTATTCATGACGCCTGTGTCCAATCATTTCTCCTGCCATTGCCTACTTCACTTCTGGATTATATGAACAATTCACTGTCTTCAATTATGCTTTTCCCTCCTCCAAGAATTCCTTTCTCCCTATGGGGCACCTGGGAAACCCACTTCATTTTTCAAAACTCAATTTACATATTATGTCTTTTGTGCAGTCTTCCTTTTTAGTGTTGTGATCCTTTTTGCTACCCCTGCACTTCTGCATGCCTGACTGTTGCACTCGCAATACTGTACTGTAATTGTATTTTTTACATATCTCTGTCTTCTCCTGGGCAACATTGCTTGGGGCCAGGGACTACCTTTTTTCATCTACTGACGTTGCCTTAGCATGTTACTTGTTGTGAAGTAGTTAGTTATAAAAATGAGATTTGAGTAAATTAAAAATTGTTATGTACATATTACTTATTATCACTTTACAGATACAACAGGAAAACACATTAATATTGGTGCTGAAAGTTCACTTCTAGTAAATGGTGGTGGTACTTGACTCCACTTATAATATCTTTCCCACTATTTTATATCTTTCTACCTGATATCTCTTCTTTATTTCCATCTATGTTTCTTTATTAGTAAACCAAGAAAAACAGGTACGAGGGTAGGGCTAGGCCATACTTGGCTGGAATAGTAAAGGAATTGTGTGGGTTTTTGGTGGGAAGATCCTGAGACATACAGGTCTGCATCTTCCCTTTGAGGCATGTGGAGGGGTCTGCTTCTAAAGAGTTGTTTGTTTGTTTGTTTTTGTTTACCGTTTTTTGAAGTTTTATTTTAGTATTCTCCATTTTTCATCTTTCCTTCTCCCTTTTTCTTCTCACTCCATCCCTCTCTGCCTGCCTCCCTCCATTCCTTCTTTCCATTCATCATCCATCTGCTGAGCATCTACTGAGTGCTTGGAACTAGTACCCATACTGGGAATGCAGTGATGAACAGGACAAATAATATCTGTGCTCTTAAGGAGTTGCTATTCCAGTGTGGGGCTGGTAGTCATAGACAATGAAAGAAAAATAAAGAAGAATGTATCAGGTGGCTAGCAACTATTGTGATCAGAGTGAAATAAATAAAATGATAGGCTGTGACTTTGTAGTAGAATTCTTATGGCCACCATGTAAGTTGGTATTCTCCTCATTTTATATTTGAATAAAACATAGAGAATTTAAGAAACCCATTCATTGTTACTTAAGGAATCTAAGATTACCAGTTCAGGTCTGTTTGACTTTGTAACTCATTTTTGTAACTCATTTTTTTGTAACTTTGTAACTCATTTTTGTAACTCATTTTTTTGTAACTCATTTTTGACATTTGTAACTTTGTAACTCATTTTTGCTCTTAACTACTGTGCTATACTATCTGTCATATGTTTACAGAGCAATTTTTTCTTAAATTTTAAAAAGTAGACCTCAGGTGGCTGCTGTTTTAAATGACTACGTTTTTGGTCTGTCTGTTACTCAGTTGATAACCTATTTTATGACCATCCTGTAACATCCGTAAGAGATGATGTCCTGTTGGAGCACTGCAGGTGTCAACTGCCGTGGGTTGAAGAGTGACTTGAAGGGTAGGAACTGGAGACAACTAAGTTGATTGTGAAAGAAAGAAGCTAGTTAGAGTGTTATATGTAAGAGTCAATATTTGATAGAGGTGTTATGTTAGTTTTTTTACTATGAACAATTCAAATGGTATTTAAGAATGTGCTAGTATAAGCAGAAAACACTGACGATACAGAAGAGTGATGGAGGGAAGTTCCTGAAGAGGTGGGAGAAAATGCTATTCAGGCTCCCCCAGAAAGGGTCTGATTGGTCTCGTTAGGTGTGATCCAGCAAAGAGGTCCTGATGGGTGGACTCTCATATCCTGACTCCTTGGCAGTTACCCTATGGTTAGCTGCTTTTGGCTCAGGCACTAATCATTTTTCTAAATAGTTATGGCTAGGGTCTTAGGTTGTATTAGTTAGGATTTGGGAGGCTGGTGCTACAGGTAACAGAAGATATGTTTCAAAGAGCCTGAAACATAAATCTGAAGTTTGAGGGGTGGTTAATTCAGAGCTCCATAGCATCATCAAGATCCCAGGTTCTTTGCATCATTCTACTCTGTCATCCTCAGACTTCTGTCTTACTCTCTTAGGTTGGCTCCTGTAATTGTCTCAAGATCAGTGCTGCAGTCCAAGGGGTCATATTCAAAAGGTCATGTCAAGGGACAGAAATGGGAGGTTTCTCCTTGCATGTCCCTTTCCCAGAAGTCCCACAGCAGACGTCTCTAATGGTTAGAACCTCATCATAAGCTCAGTCAACAGCAAGGGTGATTTTAGGTAGGTTGTTTAAACTTTCTGAGCTTCAGTTTTCTCATCTGTAAAATGGGTAGCATAGTACCTACCTCAAGATTATAATAAGGAATAAAAGAGAATATTCTATTAAGTGCATAGCACAGTGCTTGACTCACAGAGCCTCTTTTCGTCTACTCTATCCTCCACACTGTGTCTAGAGTTCATTTTCTAAGAAGCAAACTTGAGGTTCTTCTCCCATTTTTAAATGGGAGACCACAATCGGCCTAAAATAAACTTGATTCATCTTCTGGTGCTGGGGACTACTTTCCTGAAAGCACTCAGAAGAGAGAAAAGATACTTAGATGTCTGTTATAACGGAAAAAGCATGCATGGGAAACTTACAGTATCTACTACCTAGGACCAGCCATGTGTAAGAAACTGATCTGGTTGCTTTGACTCTGGGGATGTGAGGATTCCTGTGTGCTGTGCAGGAACCACAGTGTCAGAGTGTCCTGTCTCAGGTAAAGGGGAATCCAGTGCCCAGGGTGGGAATCCAGGCATAGATAGAGTACAGGTGCTGATGTCTGTGTTTGGGTGGTAAAGTGGGTGAACATTCAGAGTGATTTACTCTTTTTTTTTTTTTTTTGCAGTATGCGGGCCTCTCACTGCTGTGGCCTCTCCCATTGCAGAGCACAGGCTCCAGACGCACAGGCCCAGCGTCCATGGCCCACGGGCCCAACCACTCTGCAGCATGTGGGATCTTCCCAGACTGGGGCACGAACCCGTGTCCCCTGCATTGGCAGGCGGACTCTCAACCACTGCGCCACCAGGGAAGCCCCAGAGTGATTTACTCTTATCCCAACTATATCCCTCATAGAATGGCCCTGGGCTCCACCACAGCCCTGAGTCTGAGCCAGAATAATAAATCATAAAGTTCCTTGAGCTCCAAAAGAGAGTGCTAACATGAATACTAAATAGTATTTGTGTTATCATGTTACTCAGTAAAAAATATATACCATGCATTATTTTCAAATGCAGTATGCTTTCTCCAGAAACAATTATATTTCCTATCTAGACTCTCTTTTTGCTTATCTCAATAGACACAGTGCCATCTACTGAAAATAAAGCACCAATAACCATGGTACCCCCAGGGATTCCCAGGAGAGCCTCCCTCTCGGTGGGCTCCCTGTCTCACCCACCTCCCAGATGGACTGGAGGGAGTAGGCGGAATCCACAGGCTGTTCTCCTGTCACAAACTGTAATGCATCTGTTCCCTGGTGCTTTCCGTGAGCAGCAAGAGTAAGACGGTCCTGTAGCGACCTAAGGAGCTTGGCCAGAGATTTTAAATGTCTGTGAAAGCCCTTTTAGGCTATCCTTTTGCCTTCAACGGGGTATACACTTCAACTATCCTACATAGGCAAGGCACGTTTTTATATTAAAACGTAAAAGGATTATTGACATGTCTTCCTTTAGGCAATTATGATGTTTCTTTCCATGTAATAGTGTAGCAATGTATTAAATTTCTTTTACCTTTCTGTGAGATTTTTAGTAGGTAGAAGAGCTAAGAGGTGAATAACAGAATCCTGGAACATTATCAAGACTGCTATGTCTTTGGGACTTGTGGATAACCTAGGTTGCTAATGAAGTTCATGTATGCCAAATTCCACAGTCTAGTTAAGTGTGTCCTCTCCAGGTCACAGCGTCTCTTGGTTTCATAAATGGAGAAACAAGAGGAAGATTGTTGCTGACATTTAGTCACCACAGTCAGCAATAAAACAGAAAACTGAAGCTCTTTAAAATACACAGCCTCCTGCAGGAGGTACTCAACTCCTGCCCTCTCCACCTCTCATTTTACCATTCTTCCTCCCGAGGAATCTTGGCTCCGCCTGGCGGGTAGCCCTTCAGGGACCATTTATAATTTAAAGCTCTGGTTTGAATTGATGCTGATCTGGCTTTTGGTAGTCAGGCCTGGCTTCCCTTCCATTTGCCTCTCCAAATCTGGCCCCATTTTCTCTAGCGCATTTGCTGCTCATTCTTTCTGCTTTCTTTTTATTAGATTTTCCAAAGCAAAATTTCCCACAGTTAAGTTTGTGGTCTGGTAATTTATCATGAATATTCTTGAAATTGCCTCATTAAAAGGGGCATTTGAAGCTGAAACCTAGGCATCTGTTACCACGGTAACGAACAACAACTATTTAGAACCGCCTGCTTAAACCAGAGAGGTAAGGGTCGCTGTTGGCAGGAGAATATTGAAGGCAGGCAACAAGATACTATTGGGGGGAGTAAAAGGCCCACAGAGCCTGATGTGGAATTCTCAACCTTGAGTTGGAGAGCCTTCCATGTTGGTGCCATGCTCCTGAATTCTCTGCATGTTCTTGAGCCAGTCATTCACCTGTCTGTGCCTCAAGTTATCAATTTAAAAAATGGGCGAAACATTCCCCATGTCACCGGGGTATATGAATATCAGTGAGGTGATAAAAGTGAAACCTTTTTGTACACAGGGTGCTGCACCCACGCAGGCTGAAATCCGTGCTCTGAGTCTACAGCTGCTCTCTAGAACCCCTTCTGGTTGCCATCAGTCAACCTTCTCTCTCAAAGAAAAGACAATTCCTTCAATAGAGAGTAGTGTCAAACTAACCTCATTGATTGCCTTTCCAAGCCAGGATTCTCTCGGAGTTCCATTATCCACTGGGCCTGTAAAAGTGAACACTGGCAGTTAGGCATGTCTTGAAGTGCTACAACGATGGTTATTAAAAAAAAAAAAAAGTGTATTTGATAAATAATGAAGGTTACAAGAAGTGCAAATTACCTTCCTTCACCTTCTTTTCTTTGCCTTTCCAGCTGCAATTTTGGATAGAATGTTAAAGAGGTAATCATGAGTGGCAAGCTTTTTATTAAAAAAAAAAGAAATGTCAAGTCAGGCAATGTATATGGGAAAGGCAGGAAAAGATATATACACACATAAGTGTGTATATACGTGGCAGTACTTTGTATGGGTCAAACTACATATTTTGTTAGTACTGCTTTCCTGGTAGAAATATAATGCATTGAATCAATAGGATTAAACAAACATGATGAGAGAAAAACACATCTTGGTGAGCAAAGCATGAAGGGATATAGACGTGATAAAGAAGAAAATACTGCATAGCATTGACATTCTTAAGACCACAAGAGAGCGGGGTGAACTGGGGTGGAGTCTTGGTAGGAATTCTTATGGAACACAATAACCAGGATCATATGGAGGAGGGGTTGAGTTGTAGATATAAGTGGATGCATTAAATCTGCCAGATCTACAAATTCTTGGGCACTGCACCCTTTTGTCATTTTTCTTATTAGCACAACTGCCATCAGCATAAATAACTGAAGTGTTAGTGAATTTTTGATGACTCATTCATGTACCTGCATGAAGGGACTAGGTAGGCAGAGCTCATTCCTCAGGAGGTCATAAGTAAGCAGTCTGCTACCTCAAATGTTCTAAATTCCTTTCTTGTCACCAAGTGGGTAGGGAATCAAACCTTCCCAGAGATAGGCAGGGTGTGGAGGAGTTCCCAGAATGTTGAAAATAGTCGGATGTTGGAATCAGAATGGGTTCACCATCAAAGAAATGTCTTGTGTGTGTTTTGAGGAAGGATAGACAACATAATTCCTCACAAAATTGCTAGTTTTGTGGTTGCTAATGAGAAATCTCCAAAAAAATACCTTTTACTGTTTACCTTTCAGACCCTGTAAATCATGAAATGTAGTTTCAGTTCGTAGTGTAAGACCTATACAGTAACATGGTTATTGCTGTTAGCTGTAAATACAGTTCTTTGTTATGGTTGCAGCTTGCTCTTCCTAAAATAAAATGCAGCATTTGCTGAATTTAAGTTTAGCTTGGCTTACTTTTCTGCCAAATAGAATATAAGTATACTGGATATAATACTGTGTTAGCTTTCTTTTCAACCCAAAATTTGAATGTTCTTATCGTTTATTATGAAACTTACACGCAAAAACAAAATGGGAAATTTTAAGAGCATAATCTTCGGCATTAGATAGACCTAGTTCAGATCTTGACTACGCCACTTACTTGATCGGTATTCCTCACTTATCTGTAAAAAAACTGGATGAGAAAAATGCTTATCTCATATGGTAGTTATGAGACTGAAAGGAGCTCATAGATGTAGATTGTATTGGGGTATTTGCATAGCTTTTATAAATACCCATTCTCCTCACCCAAGTCCTGAACCAATTAAGAAATAGGCAAAGAGTAAGGCAGACAGCAGACAATATCATCAATAACGCTGACACTGGAGAGTATAGGCTTCCTGACCTGGAACACCAGAAATAGATTTACCACCTGGTCACAGTCCTAGGCAATAGGTCTCCCACTGGGCAAAGGTTTTTGCTACGAAGCTTACAGTTTCCCTGAGATCAATTGGGAGCACATGCTCCCTGTGGGGGGATTTGCTACAGAGAAAGGAAGAGGCTAGATTATAAATACCCAGTTTCTTCCAAGCTCACCAATGAGATAAATCACTCTTCCCAGGGAAGGTAAGTGAGGAGGTGGACGTATCCAGGAGGGTTACAGCTCATGGAGCTCCCTCTCATGGGAGACAACATCAGCAGCGGACAATGAGTCTTCCTTCCAGCAGAATGTTTAGCACAGCGCCTGGCACAAAGAAACATTTATTATATGTTCCAGAAGACAAATTGAGATATATTAAAAATTTTAAGAGTTTATTTGAGCAAGAATTGGTTTGAATTGGGCAGCATCCAATCTAGCAGACAGAAAGGAGCTCCAAGGAGCTGTATACCAAATGAAAGATTTTTATAGGCAGAAGGGAGCAGGCTTTTTTTACTAGGCAAAAAAGTAGGCTGGTTATTGCAAAGGTATTTTCCTTTAGGGGATGAAAGGAGTCTATCGGGCAGATTACCTAACTAGTGATGATCAGGAGATTCCTGATTGACTGGTTTAAGATTCCATTTCTGGGAGACTGGAAACTGTAATTAACTCTTGGTTTGGTGACCTGGGACTTAGCATAAGTGACCCCATTTTGGGCTTGCTGTCTTGTTAACATATGTCACCTATGCTTATTATAATTACTGACCCTTAAGGAAAAGTGAAAATGCTCACAAATTATATTTTGGACCTTGATACACGTGTGAGAGTGGTAGGTAGCAAGTCTAGAAAAGTGGGTGAAACCCAAACAGCGAAGGTGTTCATTGTCTATAATATGCATTTCCATTTTGTTTCGTAGACAATGGGTAACTAAAAATAGTTTTTAGTTTTAAGTCGGGGAGAGACCCTCAAGGTTACATTTTAGAACTCTAACTGTAGTATGTAGGACAAAAAAAGACAAGAGTGTCCACAAGCCAGGCACTATGCTATACACTTAGTATAATGTTCTCTCTTAATCACCACAATACTCTTGAGAATGATACATAATCATTATTCCTATTTTACAGAGGAGAAAACTGAAGCTTTAAAAGTTTAAATAACTTACTCAAGACACTCAGCTTGTAAATGAAAAACCTAGAATTTGATGTCATGTCTACCTGACTCTAAGCCTCAGGACTGGCTTCATGGGCATGTGACCTGTGCATTCATACCGGGCTCTGGGCTTGGTATAGTGCTCTGCTGTCACCATCTTAAAATTCTTAGTAATTTTAGAACAAGAGGGCCCACATTTTTATTTTACACTGGGTTTCATAAATTAGGCAACCAGTCCTGCCAAGACTTCTTTCATTACCCCAGTCACCACTTTCACCAAATCTGGAGGATTCTGCACAAATAAAACTCTCCTTTTAATCAAAGAACTATGGGAAATCAACTACTGTAGGTGAAATATAAATATGTGGACAATTAGATATGGATGCTTTTGCATTTCTACATACAAATAGCCACAATTCAGAGCCAAATCTCCATCACCAGACAATCCTTGCTCAGATTTTCTTTGGTTCCTGGGACCTCCCCAGTGCTGTAAGTGGGAGCCAAGCCAAGAAGTGGTGAGGAAATGGTATGAGGTTTAGTGGGGGGTAAATACATTCATGTCTAAACACATGTGTCTGGTCGTGTTCCAAGTCCAAGAACAAATTAATTTAGGATTATCTTTCTGATGCTTTCCATATTTCAGCTCCCATCAGTTGGCACAAATAACTAAGGGATGATGGAACACACATTGGCACAGTTTCACAACTTTTTTGAGGCTACAGGCCACTGAAAGGCAGGCAGCTATTATAGAAGATGGGGGAGGGTATTTTGGAAGAACATGCTATGTGAGCAGTACTGCACTGGTGCCTTGTTTTTAATCAGCTTCTTTAATCATGAATTCATAATACTCTGAGGTAGGTGGCTACTCTGAATCTTTTTAACAAAAATTTTTTTTTTCATTACAGAAAAAATTTTAAATACAAAAACTCTAGAAAAATTATTCTAAGACCTTCCTGAGCATTAATAATTTTAAAAAACCTTTAACAGTTTTCTTGGGCATTTCCTTTCTTTCTTTCTTTTCTTTCTTTCTTCCTTCCTTCCTTCCTCCCTCCCTTCCTCCCTTTCTTTCTTTCCTATGAAGACCATTGTAAAAAAAACTTATTTTCTTAGGCTAAAGTGAAATATCCTATTCAAAGGACATGCATACTTTTAAGGCCCTTGATGTATTGCTAAACTGCCCTACAGATTGGTTTTACCAATATATAGTCCCAGTTCAGTGCGAGAATGCCTGTTTGCATGAATCTTTTTTTAAAGTTTGTATCTAAATCTATTTAGTTTTTAACTGCTTGTCAAACCGAGGTGCACCTTGTGAAACTTGGGTGAGCAGGAGATGCCTGACCATAGCACCACACCCATTATGTCCACACGATTGTGGAGGCAATAATTCTCTCTCCTTTTTTTTTTTTTTTTTTTTTTTTTGACGATAAATGCATTTCATCATTTATTTAATGTTTAAGCTCTCGCACTAGATTTTTACAAGCTGGTGAACACTGACAAATTATTTCTCCCACAGAACTATAACCACATGTTCCCGGACAGTATAAATATATGATTGAGCTGACATTAATACACATCACCATTTTATCAATCACATAATAAAACAAATTGTCAAGTATCCAAATATTAAGTTACACAGCTCAAAAGGCATATAAAATATTAAATGTCTGCTCAATTCATTAGCAGAAACCCACTTTTTTGTTTTTTGCAAGAAAGGTTGGGAATCCCACTTCAAACAAAAATAAGTTGGTAAACAACTTCAGGTAAGTTTGAAAAAAAATTACAAGAATTTCAGAAATTTTATGATTAAGAATTGTTTTAGCTACCATAACAAAGTATTTCTACCTTTTAAAAAAATATTTACTAAATTAAAGCGCATATTCTACATGTTCTGCACAAGACAAAGGCAACATTTTACTAAAAATACTTAATAGCCCCCTCCCATTCCTTTTTTCAGGCCCTCCCTGTAAGTTGCACCCCAGAGTGCAAACATTAAAATTAACTGTAAGGCTTTTTTGTCTGGAGACATTAAAGACATGTGCTTCTGTACAATGTAGATTTTCAAAACGGAGGTCTTCCATAACAGCACAAAATGAGATTTATAGAAAGACATTAAATAATCACTGGTAAGACTTGGTTAATTAAAAAAAAACAAACGAGCAAATCTGATGTATACTGGTATGAATGTGGAAGATGTAAACATATTGTGATCAAATAACCTTATAGGCCCTACTTTCTATATTTGAAATGATGGAAAGAATAAAACACATAAGGTCCAGAGTTTTCATAGTTCCTGGGATTTTAGTTCGATATGATACTAAAAACAACAAGAATTGTGCTGGGTATTTTGGCACCTAGTCTTTCTAAATTTCTTATATACTGATAAGAATCTGGCATGGAAACACATTTAAAGACATGAATGACGCCATACTGCATGATTTCAGGAAAAGTCAATTGGTACAAACGATAAGCACATTTTAAATGCTGAACAGCAAGAATCCTTTGCTAAGTGTCCAAGTAGGTTGATCATAACCCAAACAGAGGGTGCAATTCTGCCAGGCTTGTGGCCTGGTAAAACTGCGTTTCAACACTCCTATGGAAGCTTCATCAGACTTCACCAAGCCAACATGCTGGCTAACATGTACGACAAATCCCGTCCTGTCTAGGTTCCACTTCCAAGCAATGGCATCAGGCACCCCAGTTTTATTGAATGCAACAGTTGTTTCTATGACCATTAGAGTCTTTGAAGCGCAGCCGCATTTTAGGACGATACTTCTCCAAATACAAAAGTTGCTTGCTGTTAAAAGCTCCACGCCGCTTTTGTCTTATGAACTGTACTGCATCTTCGTATTTCATTCCACCTTCAATTAATGCTAGGGCGACAAGCACTGGAGCTCTCCCAAGGCCTGCAACACAATGAACAGCAATACAACAACCAGGGTCTTCACGAAACTTAATTTTCACAAGACTTAACCAATCATCAACAATCTGGTTAGATGGTGGTGCGCCATCATCAAAAGGCCAATTGAGAACATGGATGCCTTCTTTCTCCACAAGACTAGTGTCGTAAGTTGCTTCACATACTCTTACTACTGTGGTAACTCCGTACTTCTTAAGTTCCTCTATAAATTTGTTTAGGGTCGCATTAGTTGGATTGTGTGTAATAAGAAATCTCATGTTCTTGTAAGTGATTTCCACAGGAGCTGGGCGGTTCATTCGAGCCATGTTAATTTAGTTAAAAAACACTCAATAGGGTTATGAAAGAATTTAAAAGACTGAATACAGAAATGATGCAAAGAAACTGAGTCTACTTCAATATACTCCACTTGAAATTCTCAGTGCTTTTGAGTATGAAGTTGGGAGTAATGGGAAATGAAATGAACCTCCTGACAAGAAGCAGCAATTCTTCAATCCAGTAATACTGAGGCAAGAGAAAGGAAGTGCACTGAGGTTTACCCCATCCAGGTCAGAACTCTTGTAAAAAATGCTCTGTGGATTTCAATCCAACACTTCTGTGTCCAGGTTCACCACTCTTATGGGGGCTTCTTGGTGGAGTAGTAATGAATTTCTACAGTTCACTTGTCTGCATAGAGGTCGTGCTGTGCCTGGCAGTAATCTCCACTGCCCTTCAGAAACTCCATAAATGTGTGACCAAGAACACCACAGAACTGCCTCTCTCCAGCCTGTTCTCTTGGTGTAGGTTTGGTTATCCCAAGAAAGGTCCACTCTTGTAGCTTCACTCTCAGGGCGCCGAATGCCTCTCCTTTGAAGAGAAGAGCTTTTCTTCGTGGCTTGCCATAGCTTTGGCTATACCTTTATTTACCATAGCTCTGGTTAAGAGACATGACTATTCCCTGAACATACTTTTTAAAAATATCTAGGTTCGAATTTTCTCTGAGCATTTCTTTTCTTGCTAAATGATTTTATGATTAATTTATTCACTCACCTATTGCCCACAGAACTCGTTTACTCTTTACCAAATAAATGAATGGTTTCCAATATGAAGTCAGAGTTAGTCACATTGTTGCCTAAGTTTGAACCCCTAAAAATGACTTGTAAATAAGAAATAGATCCTAAAGAAAATAATTCTTTCAATTAATTCTAAACCTTTGAAAGCCATTTTTATGGTTCAGTGGTGTTCTTTGAGGATTTGCATGGCTATCAAATCCTTCTCGAGCTTTCTAGAATTCAAAATAGAAGAAGCAGCCTGAAAATCAATGTTTTGGGTAAGTTCAGCTAGTACTCATAGGGGTTCACTTTTCCAAGTCCTAGATTTGCTTTGCTGGAGGCCATGCTGATCAGGGCCCGTATCAATGAGAAGTTTAATAAGGAATTATTATAATGAAGCCCTTTCTGGCCAGAAAGTGACTAAGTAACTTTAAGGCAATGTGATATGCTTTGAGTGATAAACTGCATTCTGAAGAGATATTTGTTCAGTCATATTAATAAAGTAACCATAATTCTTTTCATTAATTGCTTGCATCTCAGCAAACATTTTTAGTCAACTAAAGGACCAAGAGAATAGTACCAACTTGACCTTTAACTTTTAACCTCAGCAGTGTGTCCTCACACCACTGTAGTAGCAGAGTGCTGCAGGCTTTATAAAGAAGGGCTACATGCAGAGATCCTTCCCTATTGTTTTCTCATAACATTTCTTTGGAATACTGCCCTAAACACTAAGGGTAGTTTGTCTGCCTATAACATCAGGAGGACTGCTTCTCTGTTTGATTAGTAGATCAAATAGGAGGATGAACTGGAGAACTTACTAGGGAACTAATAAAACATATTCGGGATGCCACGTAATATTTTGTTTCTGGCTCTCCTATTTTTTGTTCTGCTTCCAGGTACTCGACTGCTCATTTTGGGCATCTTTGCTCATTTCTCTTATTATAAGGTAATCATTTTACAATATACAACATTGAACATGTATAAAGATCCCCCACATTTTTAGGTAGCTAAAGTTGGAGTTCTATGTTTTTTAGAACACTGTTTCTTAGTAGTAATGGAGAGAAGGCTATTAGCTATTTTAAAAATAGTAGCAAATTCTGGTTTCTCTAGAGATAAATTTTTGAATTCCCTTTTCAGGATCGATTGTTCCTTTATTCCTGCTCCTTAGGTTTCAGATCTATGTATATTGGCTATGGGGGAGATGCCATCATTTAATGGTCACCGATTCAAAGCACATACAGAACACCTTTGCAGGCTGTTGTCTCTCAACTGCCACCATACGTGAGTCTTTGGTAAGCCATTCTAGCTTTCAATAGCCCAGCCTTTTCTAAGTAATGGGTCTGTGGTAAGGCCATGTATTTCCATGAGCTTTTAGTCCACTGTTATACTTCTTTTGCTAGGAAAACCTTGTGATAATTTTCTCTGGGGCAAATGCCTTGAAAGGGGATGTCCATTCTCTGCAAAACTTACCAAAACCCTCCCCTCTTACCACTGAACCTGTGGACTGGGTAAAATCCAGCACGTTCCAGGGAATGGGTACGCACTATGATCTAGGAGAAAATAACTTATACCCCCAAGGACTTTCAAGGCCTTGCTAATTATGTGTATCAACAGAAACATGGGGAACATTTGTAGTGGTGCATTTTAAGGGCATTTGTCCAAAGAAGATATAACAGTAGATTGGGTTGAACTCATTGATATAAGAGCACTTCCCTAGAGATTTTAGATTTAATGTGTTAGCTTGTGCAGCTGAAGGTGACTCTAACATCTTCCTTGGTTGACTGACTAAAACTTGGACTTGGTGGTGGCCTACATTTAATGAGATGACAGGCCAGAGCTTCCTTGGCATGATGTGGAGGAGGGAATCCACGGGCTTAGGGAGATAAGACTACTAGACTGAATTTATCATGTGCAACTTACATATCCATCCCCACACTTCTGTTCCACTAGATGGCCCAAAATTCATTCGTTTCATTAAGCCACTGAGTGATAAATTAGTGATATTAAGAATATCTGGTGGGCTTCCCTGGTGGCGCAGTGGTTGAGGGTACACCTGCCGATGCAGGGGACATGGGCTCATGCCCTGGTCTGGGAAGATCCCACATGCCACAGAGCAGCTGGGCCCGTGAGCCATGGCCACTGAGCCTGCGCATCCGGAGCCTGTGCTCCACAACGGGAGAGGCCACACAGTGAGAGGCCCGCGTACCGCAAAAAAAAAACCACACACAAAAAAAACAAAAAGAATATCTGCATCTTTAAAACACTCTGTGGTTGCCCTCATTGGAAGGCCAGGTATGACTGTCAGGAGTGCTGCCACTGAGACAGGCTCCCTGATCTGATTATGATATGCTTTGGTATGGGTTCTCCATGCTTCTTTCAGTTAGGGTTTACTGAGTTTCTTAGATCTGGATGTTTACATTTTTCAACAAATTTGGAAAAATTACAGCCATTATTTCTTCAAATACTTTTTTTGTCCCCTATTCTCTCTCCTTTCCTTTGGGGACTATAATTACATGTATAGGAGGCTGCTTGGGCTGGTCCCACAATTCACTGATGCTCTATTGATTTTTTTTTTAGCCATTTTTCTCTCTGGGTTTTATTCTGAATAGTCTCTATTGACATATCTTTGAATTCACTAATGCTTTATCCTTCAGTGTCTGATCGGCACTTAATTCCATTCAGTATATTTTTCATTTTAGACTTGTATTTTTCAACTCTAGGAGTTTGATCTGGGTCATTTTCATGCCATCATCTGTTTTTTTCCCCTAACACATTTATGGCTTCCTCTACTTTCTTAAACACGTGGTTACCACACCCCTGACTACTTAGTTCTATTATCTGTGTCATTCTGGGTTAGTTTTAATTGTTTTTTCTCCATCATATGGGTTATATTTTCCTACTTCTTTGCATGCCTGATAATTTTTGATTGGATACCAGCAAGTGTGACCTTTACATTTTTAGATGCTGCATATTCTTGTATTTCTATATGTATTCTTGAGCTTTGTTCTAGGATATAGTTAATTTACTTAGAAACAGTTTGATCCTTTTAACGCTTGCATTTAAGGTTTGTTATGCAGGACTAAACACAGTTGAGGACTGATGTTTTTCCCTACTAACCATGTAATACATTTCTGAGTACTCTACATGGTGTCCCATGTATCAGAAAGTTTTTTCATTCTGGCTTGTGGGATCACCAACTATTTCTGAATCTATGTGGGCTCTGAGGATGGTTCCACCTGCTCCATTTGAGTGTCTTTCCCCAACCTTGGGTGGTTTCCTCACACACATGTCTTGATCACTGCTCAGCTGAAGGATCTCTAAGTAAACCTCAATATATTTATAGGATTTTTTTTTTTTTTTTGCAGTATGCGGGCCTCTCACTGCTGTGGCCTCTCCCATTGAGGAGCACAGGCTCTGGACGCGCAGGCTCAGCAGCCATGGCTCACGGGCCCAGCCGCTCCGCAGCATGTGGGATCTTCCCGGACCGGGGCACGAACCCGTGTCCCCTGCATTGGCAGGCGGACTCTCAACCACTGTGCCACCAGGGAAGCCCTATAGGATATTTCTGATGATAAATAACAGAAACTCAGCTGACATTAAGTAAAAAAGTATATATTTTTTGGCTCATAAGAAAAACCTAGGGATAGAAGCTACTTGACGACAGTGGATGCAGAAGGAAATGAGGTCATCTCTCCTGGGCTTGCTCTTGGCTTTCTCCATCTATCTCTTCTCGTGGTTCTCTTTGCATAATACTGTATGATTTCTTACTGGAGATGGCTTCCTCCAAGCCTAGGGAAAGGTGGCCACGAGAAGTGGCAGCTAACATCATTATCCTTCTAGCTCTTTCCCTAAGTTCATATATCAAAACTCAAGGAAGGGGACTTCCCTGGTGGCACAGTGGTTAAGAATCCACCTGCCAATGCAGGGGACACAGGTTCGAACCCCGGTCCGGGAAGATCCCACATGCCACGGAGCAACTAAGCCCATGTGCCACAGCTACTGAGCCTGCTCTCTAGAGCCCGCGAGCCACAACTACTGAAGCCCATGCGCCTAGAACCCATGCTCCACAACAAGAGAGGCCACCACAATGAGAAGCCCACGCACTGCAACGAAGAGTAGCCCCCGCTCTCCGCAACCAGAGAAAGCCTGTGCACAGCAATGAAGACACAAAGCAGCCAAAAATAAATAAGTAAATAAATTTGTAAAACAAACAAAAAAACCCAAAAACAACTCAAGGAAGATTTACTTGTCTGTCTGGGTTACATGTTCATCACTGAACCAAATATTGCACATGGGGGGTGCACTCTGGCAAGGCCAAAGTTAGCCCTACCTAAAACATGTAAAATGAGTTCCTTGCAGAAAACAGTTTTGTTACTGGAAGATGTTGAGGGAGGGATGCTGGGTAGACAAAACAGCAATGATCAATGCACCCAGTTTTCTCACCCAGTAAAGTGGGTGAAATAATCTAAAATGTAATAATGTATTAAGAGCATAGCACAATGTCTGGCCTATGATAAAAGCACAGTAAATCTTACATTATTATCAATAATCTGAGCTTGGTACCTCCAGGTGTCAGTAAATTTATTCACTTCTCTGCATCACTAATTTTCAATAAAGAAGTTTCTCCTTTGTCCCTCTGTGTCAAGAGTAACTTAAATTCCTACCTGTGGGGCCTCAATTTCCAGGTAGCTGGGTCCTGATCATCTCCCATTACAATTTTCCAAAATACCTGTTTCTGCCTTGCCTAAGCAGAGATCTTGTGTAAGCATCAAATTAGTCGCAGGAAACAGATGGTCCACTTGAGTTGGGTAATTTGACAAGAGTTTAATAAAGGAATTATTAATAAAGGTGTTGGCAGGTTATAGGGAAATCTCAAGGGGTAGTGCAGTAACCTGGGCTAATAGAAGGGTACTATTATTCTCCAAGGCCTGAAGCGACAAAGGACAGAATGGTGACTGAAACCAGAGAAAGAAGACACATGACAGGAGCTGGAATATTCAGCCAGTCTGTGACCCCATGGAGAGGGAGCCAGTGAATAAATGCCCTGACCTCTACCTCTTCCTGATCTCCTGTGTTTCCCACTGGGTGACTCTAACAGGAAGCCAAAGGGCACAGGAGCCTGTCATTCCAGTCCAAGGCCAGCCTGCTGCCTGGGACACGGAGAAGGGTGGCGAAGAGTAGACTAGAGCAACAAATGGAGAATGTCCAGCATGCCCTAGGTTGCCTTAGTTTGGATGGTTCTCTCTGGTTGTTGTGTATCACACCTATTTGACCCTATTGGTTGATTTCCCAGTCCCTTTGGACTCATCATATTGTCTCTGTTCTAAGAATAATCTATTCCTGGTCATGATCACAAAACCTATGTCTTTTCAGGATTTCCCCGGTCCTAAGGTAGGGAACACTGAACTTCTATAACCTGGAATGGGGTAGAAGACTGCTAGATACAGTCCGTATTTATGACAATGAGGTCACAAGTGCCTGGAAATTTGCAGTCTCATAACAGGAGGTTTTGTTCGTTAGTTGTGAACCTTGAGTGCATCCTCAGTCAAGCCATTTCTTGAAAGGGGCAGCTTTACTGGTGGACTGGAAAGAATTCGCATCAAGAAAGGAGAGCTGTCACCTTATGTGGACTCAAGTGGGAGGAGAAAACTGGGGTTAGGTTTAAAGATCTGCCTCTCAGCCTCTTCCACAGACACAAAATTTACCTGGTTTTCCAAAGTCCTTAGAGAGGAAGCCAGGGATGTGGGCAGAGGTAATAAAAAATAATGATACAAGTAAAAGAGAGGGAGATGAGGTAAAAACACGTTGTTGGAAAAATATATGGATAAAAATGAAGTCAAGGGAACGAGCAAAGTAACAACAAAACGGGAAGGGAGTAGAACTAAAGATAAACTTTCAACTCAGGAACCACAGGCAATCCTGCAATTACAGAGAAAGAGCAGGACTTAGCCTGGCTTTGGCTGCGGCAGATGAACCAGAGGCCAAGCAGCTGCCTGTTAACGCAGTTAGAGGAAAATGCAGGCCTGGCCCGGGTGTCTGCTCTTTTTTGCATCTGGCATGTTGCTCTCTGAAACACCTTGGAAGCAACTCAGCCAAAGCAAGTGAGGAAAAGAGGAAGCCCAGCTGTCTGGCTGACCACAAGCTTTGCTGAGCCATTTGAGATTGGAGATTGGTGGGTGATCTCAGACTGGTACCTCAAGAGATGGTCCCGGGTTGGTTTGAATATTTTAGATATATTACCTAATATTTCAAAAGAAAATTCATAACCTAAGTGCCCCCTGGCTCAAGTGCATGTTTATTTTCACAGCCTTTGTCTTTCAGAGATCAGCACTCTGTTGCTGTGTTGCTATTGTAAGGATGGAAGAAAATAGAACCATTTTAATGTTGTGCTGTTTGCATTTCCCGACAGTTAAGAAGCAGCCCATTATTAGCTGGCAACACTGTTGTGACATCAGTGGTGACTTGGCTGCTTGCGATTCAGCTCATGAAATATTTTCCTCGCTGATACAATATTTTTTTCCTTTCTTTTTTCTTCTTCTTCTTTCACCTTCCATGCTTCATCCTCACGCAAATGACTGGCTAAATGGCCATCCATGCTTCTGTTTTTTTCAAAAATGGGCCACCAAGATGCTAACACATGTTAAGCTTGACCCAGTCTCAAAACTTTGGATCCCCAGGAGCTGCTTTCTTATGGCTACCCCTGAATGGGCAAAAGGGAGCTGTCCCTGCTGTGTTGGGGTTGGCTGGGGGCATGGAGTGTCACATTCTAAGTGGAGTAGGGAGAGCCGGGCACAGAGGAAGGAGGGTCTCAGAGCTTTGTGCTGGTAGGGGTGGTGGAGCCTGGGTGGGAAGGAAAGGGGGTACAGGAGGGGCTGCTGTGGGGTGTGAGAGACTGGTGAAAGAGAAAGACATCCTTGCCAGGGATGGGGACAGTAGAAGTGACAGGAGGTTGGTTATATGCAGGGGATCAATTTAATAAGAAGTATATTGAGGGGTTTCCCAGGTGGCACAGTGGTTAAGAATCCGCCTGCCAATGCAGGGGACACGGGTTCAAGCCCTGGTCCGGGAAGATCCCACATGCCGCGGACCAACTAAGCATGGCCTGTGGTGATCCCACATGCCATGCCACAACTACTGAGCCTGTGCTCTAGAGCGCGCATGCCACAACTACTGAAGCCCGTGCGCCTAGAGCCTGTGCTCCGCAACAAGAGAAGCCGCCACAAGGAGAAGCCCACGCACCCCAACACAGAGTAGCCCCTGCTCACCACAACTAGAGAAGGCCCACGTGCAGCAACGAAGACCCAACACAGCCAAAAATAAATTTAAAAAATTTTTTTAAAGTTAAGAGCTAGTAATAACCAATTAGTAAAAAAAAATAAAATAAAAGTACACTGAGGACAATTGAAGTTAGGATTCTTATTATTGGAAAAGAGAAGTAAATATATAAAAGGAGAGAAAACTAAAACTTGATATAAGAATTGAATTATAGGGACTTCCCTGGTGGTCCAGTGGTTAAGAATCCGTCTGCCAATGCAGGGGACACGGGTTCGAGCCCTGGTCCGGGAAGATCCCACATGCCGCAGAGCAACTAAGCCCATGAGCCACAACTACTGAGCCTGTGCTCTAGCGCCCACGAGCCACAACTACTGAGCCTGCGTGCCACAACTACTGAAGCCTGCGCACCTAGAGCCCGTGCTCCTTAACGAGAGAAGCCACCACAATGAGAAGCCCGCACACCACAATGAAGAGTAGCCCCTGCTCACCACAACTAGAGAAAGCCCGCGCACAGCAACGAAGACCCAATGCAGCCAAAAGTAAAAAAGTAAATAATAAAAATAAAATTCATTATAAAAAAAAAGAATTGAATTATAGATATTCATATGAGCTCATGGTTTTTAATATATGTAGATACAGGGTAAATATACGTAAAATGTACCTGTATGAGTTTGTGTATACTTTGCATGTTGCAACCTTTTTCTAAGTTTGGGCTTGTTTCAAAATAAAAACTAAAATAAAGAAAAACACTCTTTAAAATGGAGGTATTGTACTAACAACATGATATTGTTAAACAAATTAAATGAGAGGGTATAATATAGAGCCTGGCACATAGTCAGCTCTCAGTAATTATTCTTATTATTATCCCCTGGGATAAAAGCATACCATGAACATTATTCTGTATCTTGGGGTTTTTTTTCCACTAAAAATATATCTTGGAAATCTTTTCATAACAGTTCATACCTTGTTTTGTAAAGTTAATAAATCTAGCTTGTGTTCTTCATTATGTTATTGTTA
The DNA here is from genome assembly GCF_964270905.1 of Leucopleurus acutus. Classification (NCBI taxonomy): domain Eukaryota; kingdom Metazoa; phylum Chordata; class Mammalia; order Artiodactyla; family Delphinidae; genus Leucopleurus; species Leucopleurus acutus. The sequence continues at coordinate 45,712,532 of NC_139149.1, forward strand.
TAATTAGGAAAACAAAAAACAATAATTGTTGGGGGGATAATCTGCCTCAGTATGTCATCTGCTGATGACTCATAATTTAATTAATTCTCATTGCTAATGGAAACCTCTGGTTGAACAGGCACAGTTATATTTTAATAGCAGCTCTTGAGTGGAGAGTATAAGAAAAAATATCCAAAACCACATCTGTGGACACAAAGATATTCACACTAATTTTTCCTATTTTTGTAAAGCTCGGAATCAAATGCACTGAGTAATTAGAGCAGCTGTCAAAATTCATTCTTTCAATCATTTCTTCAGTCCGTGGACAAATCCCTATTTAAGGGCTGCTGTGATCAGTCACTGTTGGATGTGCGAGGAAGGCAGCCGTGAAGTAAACAGTGCCCCTGCCCTCACGGGGCTCTCTCATTCTAGTGAGAGACTGATAAGAAACAAACACTCAGTCTTATATGATACATTATTTGGTGATAAGTTAAACACGAGATCAGTCCCTTCCCTTCTTACCTTAAGAAAGGTAATTTGGTAATTTTTTAAAGTGTGTGCCTTATCAATCATTTAACTTTTAGTAAACTTTTGAGCCTGGGTTTCCACATATGAAGGTCCAAGAGGGAGGGGACATATGTGTACATATAGCTGATTCACTTCACTGTACAGCAGAAACTAACACAACATTGTAAAGCAGTTACACTCCAACAAAAAAAATTTTTTAAATGGAGATAACAATAATTATAAGTTTGCTGTAATCAAATACGTTAAGTGCCCAGCATAAAGACAGCCCCTTAGCAGGTACCTGATAAACAGAAGCCATTATTAGGTATACGTTGTACAATTTGGGATCTCGAATTTGAGACTAAGAGAAAGGGGGTGGGTTTGATTTACAGGGAAGCTGTTTCCTACCCCAGGTTGGGTGTATCACCAATATGTCCCCAGACCTCAATAACCTGTTCCCACGACATTAGTCACGTTTTCTTTACTGTCCTATCATACCTCCCACCCACAGGAATGGGGAGTCCATTCTTCCACTGGGTCGCCTTCCGGAAGGAATCCCAAGAAGCCTGTCATGGTCTCTTGTCACCTGCCCAGCAGCCCACACTTTGAACAGTCACCTTGCACTGCCCTGTAATTGGGTCCCAGGTCACTCTTCTCAGAGGCCACAGCTCGCACTAACCTCTCCAAAGCATGTCAAGTCCAGACCTAGCCTTGCAGAATATGCTGAATCTTTGGGTCTTTATCCTGAAAGCACTGAGGAAACTGAAAAATTTTAAGAAGGGAATGACTTGGCCTCAGTTATACTGTAAAATGAATTCTCAGGTTGCTGTGTAAAGAATGGGGATTAAGAGTCAAGAGAAGAAGCAGGGGGGAGTGGTGGCGATGCTCCTGCTGTAACCCGGGTGGGAAATAGTGGATGCGGGGTCAGGAGGGCCGAGAGGAAAGGGAAGCAGCACAGGTTTGAGACTTGGCTGTTTTGGAGGCAGAACTGATAGTACTGCTGATGGATTTGATGCTGGAGTGGGAAGGAGTAGGGAAGTTGCCAGCTTGAACATGTGGGTGAATTTATATGGCTGTGCCATTTATTAAAAATGGGAAAAACCATGATGTTTAATAAAAACTTGACTAAGTGCTAAAGGAATCTTAAGTTGAGTGCTTGACATTGCAGGGGCCAATGGGTACTTTTGGGGCTTACAGCTGGCCTAAGACAAACCTCAGGGTCCCAGGCTAGCCCCTGGAGACTTCTGCGTGGCCAGAACCGGCTCAAACTCACCTGTAAAATGTCCTCAGTTCCATCCCTAAGCCATCAGTCCCCTTGAAGCAAAGCAGTTTCTCTCTTCTATTCTGAGGCATGTGCATTTCCATCTCAGGATGGTTAAGGGTGGGAAAAATCATCCCCCACAGAGGATGGCCTCAGCTACACTGCCCAGCTAAGGCAATCAGCAAAAGGTCCCCAAGTACATTTTACAAAGTCTGGGCTCTCCACTTTGAAACTACAGCAAGTGGAGGATAGTCCAGGTTATAAACATTTTATGGCCAGAAAAAGTGCGCTGGAGCACAGTCCAGTTAAAAATGCCCATAATTCCCATTACAAAGCAGAACATTTCACATCTCACAAACTGTGGCATCTGTCTTCAGATGCGTGGAAACCTTACCACCTTCTCTAAGAATAAGAGAGAGGGACTTGCTTCACATTTTTGCAAATAAAGGGGCCATTTACATAAATAAAAAATAAAAGTAACTTCCGAGTATCAGTTGTTTGGATAAACAAGCTAACAATCTCCAGTCAATGCCCTACCATGTGTACCTAAGGAAGCCTTTCTATGGAATTAACTTTTCACTCTCATTCTTATTTAATAAATGCACTTGTCAGATAGCTGGGTCTTAACCAGAACTTCTGCTTTCCAAAGCAGCTGCTACCAATGACTGGGCTCAGAAGGTATCTCTAAGACAGGGTGGGGATGGGTGGACATCCCTAGAGGAAAGATTTAAGTGTCCAAATAAGCCATCAGCACATCTCAAGCGTAGTGAGGGGAGTCCTCACCATCCTGGCTCCCTTTGCCTTGCTTCCTTCTCCTCTCTGACTTCAAGGTACCCGTTTATTTCCTTCTCTGAGGCAGGCACTCAGCTCCACGTTGCCAGCTTCTCTGGCCTCAGCAGCAGTAAATAATAATAATAGCTCACAATATCTGTTAAGTCCCTTCCGTACACTGGTAGGCAACGTGGTAAGCACTTTACAGGCATCGTCTTATAACCCTGTATCAATTCCGGGAAACAGTAATATAGATCACTGTACTCATTTTATACACAGAAAGCACCAACCATGAAATGAAGCCCTTTGCCTGATGTGACACACTTCGTGTCAGAAGTCAGGTTTTTGTGACTTCAAGGCCCAAGCTTTTTCCTCTTTGCATTCAGCCATTTCTTGTTGCTTTCCCTGATTTCTCCTGGCCAGTGCTTCCGGTTACCAGCCTCTCCATTCAGCTAATTTCCTCACAACAGATTGATCTTGCCCCGTTCCCCAGTGCCCTGAGGGTTCCCTGGCAACCACCAGGCCTTGAGGTTCTCAGCTAACCCGTGCTTTGCAAGTGCTCTCTGCCGCCCTCACCTGGCAAGTCTTAACAAGGATTAGCTCCTTGGTCAACACACATTTGCTAAGAGTAGCGTGACTTTTCCGTATACGTCTGTTTCTATGAATCACACGCTTATGTATTACTGTTTAAATTAAAATAATAATGATAAATTGTCAAGACCAGAATCTTAAGAATATACTTAAGGCCTCGAAAATGGATTAAAGAGAATGTAAATTTAACTTGTAATTGGATACATGGATCCTCAAGAAAAGTTAATGGGAAGTAAGAATATTTCAAATTCAGAATCCTTTGAGGCTTTTCCTAGAGATGAGAAATTATAATTTTTTTAGAGAAATTATAATTTTTAAAAGGACCGTATCTCTTTATCCTGCTTATACAGTAGTCCCCCCTTATTTGCAGGGAAAACGTTTCAAGCCCCCCAGTGGATGCCTGAAACCCTATATTATATTTTTTCATACACATGCATACCTATGATAAAGTTTAATTTGTAAATTAGACACAGTGAGAGATTAGCAACAACAACTAATAAAAAAATAGAACAATTATAATAATATACTGTAATAAAAGTTAAGTGAACGTGGTCTCTCTCTCAAAATATCTTGTACAAACGCAATGCCTTTCCCAACTTAACTAAGCACTTACCATGAACTGTGGCGACAACTTTTGCAGTTTGAGGTGCGGCAGCAAAACCAGCACGAGTTTCTTTTTCCTTCTTCACAATTTCACAGAGAAGATTCCGTCTCACCACAGGCCTTAGCTACCTCAGCACACGGTATTTTCCCTTTCCTCATTAAGCTGAGGACTTTCACCTTTTCAGTTAAAGGAAGCACTTTACAGCTTCCCTTTCGCATAACTTAATTGCCAGCATCACTACTCTTGCGTTTTGGGGTCATTATTAAGTAAAATAAGGGTTACTTGAACCCAAGCACTGCAATACCCTGACACTTGATCTGACAACCGAGAGGTTAACCCAATTACCAACAGGTGATACGCGGGCAAATTAAGAGTCAAGTCCCGGGCAGGATATCGCGAGATTTAACCACTACTCAGAACATCGCGAGATTTCATTATGCTACTCAGGATGGCCTGCAATTTAAAACTGACTAATTGTTCACTTAACGGAATTTTCCTCTTGCTATTTTCAGACCACAGTTGACTTTGAGTAACTGAACGCATAGGAAGCAAAACCGCGAATAAGAGAGGACAATTGTACATATGTCTGTTCATGACGCTTTGCCAAAGTGTTTCAGGAAAGCCAGTCTAAAGTGTAAATTTACTATTATGAGATCATTACTTCTTAAGCTTATTAGAAATAAGCCAATGCGAGATAAGTAATTATCTTTCGGAATGCTAAATTACTTGTTTGATTCTGTTGGTGCCAGGCATACAGTAGGTGTTCAGTCAGTGTCTGATGAATTATAAAGAGTACCTAAATAGCTTTTACAAATTCCGGAGAAGTGGAAAGGAATGTTGTTTGACTTGGGTTAACACTGGAAGTTTTCCTAAACACACAGTTGTTTGAAGGCTTTACTCAATAAAATACTGTACTAGTACAATGAAGTAGTGGGTATCCTGTTTCCCCAAAGTTAATGACTTTCTCAAGCATTTGGCCTTCTTACCATACGATTAGCACTATTATTTCTAGGCCAATCAATAGGCACAGTTCCAAGATTAAGAGCAATTTGGACCATTATTCTCCTTTCATCACATATTCATTATTTTCCATTTGAATAAGACCTGTAATCAGTGTTATTTACCAATCTTTATGGTGAAACTTTAAACCACTGATTATTCCTGGCTTTGCAGGTATTAAACGCCATTTCAAATATCCTTTCAATAATTTTTTAGTAGCTAATGAAGTCCATTTTTCCAGATTTTTCAGTCCACTGAAGGCACATTGAACCCCCAAGAGTCTTTAAAAAGTATTTGTTGTTTAATTGGTGGCAGCTGTTCCTTAGAAAGTTACCTAAGTATATAAAAGTGTTTTTTTTCCCGTTTAACAGCTCTTTAAAAAAATCAGTTTAAGTTATCCTTGACATATATATGGAGTACATATAAAGGCCCCCTGAAGTTCTTTGATATTGAAAATTTCAAATATTATAACTCAAACATAGGCAATAAATTATAGGACAGTATCCTGTAATTTTGGATTTACTTACTAAAAATTTAAAAATATATATTCTTTTGGTACTCTGGATAGAGTTCTTAAAGAGAAGTTACTAATTTATTGTAGTTAATTCTAAAGCATGTACATTCTGTCTTACTTGAATGCAACATTTTCCTGCTCTGTCCTTGAATTCTTTCCAAAAATCATTAAGTACTGGATATATACAGTAATAGCAGACATGCTTAAATGTCACTATTAATCCAGTTTATAACCTCTAACATTTTATGGGAGAAATTTCAAATTGAAACCCTTACACAGACATCTAATGTCCAAAATATAATGATTTTACAGTTGAAGGATAGCCAAGATGCAGATTTTCTGAGTGTGGTTTCACGGCGAGTCTGCACGCAGATGAAATATGGCTGTTAAGAACATAATCTTCATGGAAAAGGTCTTTCTTGTCATAGCACTGGGCTGACTTTCAAGCCAAGGTCAAAGTCCTTTCTGCAGATCTATTTTTAGGTTTCCCATTTCTCACCAGGACGTTCCGGGTTTTGAGTTAGTGCGACACAGACTGCATCGTGCTGTAGAAAGAGGAGGGAAGCCTCCTCTCTGCGGTTTTCCTACTTCTGTCCGTAGACTCCCTGCTTCGTGCACCCCAGGGGTGGATTGGCACCATCCAGCTAGGCGCCCCCCTGTGGTCACCTTGCCCTATTAAGGAGGACGGTCCCTGCGATAGCAAAGGCATACTCGGGGCTCTCCCTCCTTTTGTCTATTTTGGATTTTCTGAGACAGTGGCAACCTTCTGTTATCGTTATTAATCAAGAATTGTCTAGATCTTCAAACTGTAAACCTGAAGGAAAAAGTAGTGAGGTCAAAGTGATTTAAATTAGGTCGAGATGGAAGAGACCCGGAAACGAGAGCATGCTGATAGAAAATGTCGAATGTCATTCATTTATTTTTGAAACTGAATGCAGAGCACATAGAAATCTGTAACAGAAAAATAAATCATTGCATAAATAATAAATAAATAAAAATCATGCATTTCCGTTTCATATTATGGTCTTTCACTGATAGAGACAGAGGAATGAAGATGAAACCAGGAAGAAAGCCAAGCAAGCAACCTTGATGTGGGCAGAATCTCCGAGGGGAAAATATCTAATGTAATAAGCATGTATTTTTTTTTCTAAAAAAGAATCACTTGGTTTTCAAAAGGAGTGTTTTCTAAATTTGTTATAAGCAGTGCTTTGATTTTATAAAAAGTTTAGAAGCATATGCATCCATAAAATAATTTTTCCTTAGTTTTTAGTGAGGAAAGATTTAAATATTCGGTTCTGGAAGTTGGACGATATTGCATCGTCTCCTCGCACCCCATAAAATTTTACTTTCATTGTGTAGCAGCCCCATCTGGTGGTTATTTGTAAACTTTCCACTAAAGATACGTTGCATTTTCACAGTTACGGGCAGAAGTGGGATCCTCTCTTTTAATTTTCGCTGTAGGCTGGATGAAGTTAAGCAGGAAAGAAGAGAGAGCATGCATCAATTCAGTTTAAAAGGTCACAGGCAGGAGAGGGGAGTACATGGAAGGGAGTCACTAAATGCGGGTTGAATTGATGATGGGTGAAGGGAGAGTTGTGTTAAAAGCTGAGAGGGAGTGCGATAAGGTCCCTCAGAGGGAGCACCGTCAGCTCCCTCATTAACCTGCGAAAGCATTTGACCTTGTGCCTGTCTGCTTCACTGGACTGGGGAGACTTTCTTATCCATCTCTGGATCCTTACCTCTTAACACAGAGTTTTGCAATGCCAGTCCCCTGCCCTGGGGAGAACTCTGATTTCACATGGCTGAAACACAACTGGAACTAGCATCCGAAGAACAGGAAGGTAACAAAACAGCCAGAGGGACAGAAGAAGTGGTCAACTCAGGGAGAGCTGAAGCAAGGATCTGAATGCCAGCAGAACTCGTTTTCCATCTGGTGTGTCTGAGTATCCTTGCTTGTTGCCTCATTTTCTCCTCTGCTTCTTAACTGGCTCTTTGCTGCTTTCAGGCTCACATCGTCACAGCTCTCTAACTGCTCGCAACAGGCACTCAATAATATTAGTTCTTTTTCCTGAGGAGACGGGTGCTTACCTATTGGTCTCCTAGGCACCTTTGTATTTGGACAAAAACAGCTTTAAGCAGCAGCCAAGGGAGCTGTGAAGGACGAACAGCAAATGAGCACACGCACGGGAAGGAAAGTTTTGTACCGCTTGTTTGTATGGAAGGCAAGCCCAGGGTTTTTCTGGTTTTTTGCTAATAAATTTATTTTATTTATTTATTTTTGGCTGCGTTGGGTCTTCGTTGCTGTGCGTGGGCTTTCTCTAGTTGTGGCAAGCGGGGGCTCCTCTCCGTTGTGGCGCGTGGGCTTCTCATTGCTGTGGCTTCTCTTGTTGCGGAGCACGGGCTCTAGCCGCGGGCTTCAGTAGTTGTGGCACACGGGCTCAGTAGTTGCGGCTCGTGGGCTCTAGAGTGCAGGCTCAGTAGTTGTGGCAAATGAGCTTATTTGCTCCGTGGCACGTGGGATCTTCCCGGACCAGGGCTCGAACCCATGTCCCCTGCACTGGCAGGCGGATTCTTACCACTGCGCCACCAGGGAAGCCCAAGCCCAGAGGTTTTATTTTATGTTGTTTACGTAGGAAAGTCACAGACGGGGGCTTCCCTAGAGACTGTCTTCTGTAGCCACTGTGTGCTCCCAGCAGTTCCCAGAGCTCTCTCTTACTCCCACAGCTGGCAGAAGTGTGCTTCTGCAGGGTCCCTGATGTGGAAGAACTGAGCTATTTTCGGAATGAACAGCCCACCTACTGTTAAGTAATGTTCTGTCTCTGACACAGGCTTTCCACAGCGGAAAATGTGCTGTGCACTTGGCTGCAGCCTCTACTACGCATCTGCTCGTCAAGGCTGAACCGCAGCTCTGAGATCCAGCTCTGAACCAGCAAGTGGTCTCAGAAGACTCTGCTGGCATTAAGAGGCAGACTACGGCTGGAGACGGGTTGGGGTGACAGCTAGTCTACTAGGAGGGTCTGGTGGAATCAATTAAGAAAGTTAAGCAGGGGAGCCCATCAGCGGGTGCCTGCCTCTCCTAGAACCCCATCTAGCAGTCTTCCCCAGAGTTATTCAAGCAGTGGTGGGCCCTGGAGCAGAAGCTTTGCTGCAGTATTAAGCTGGAAGGTAGTAAAGTTTAGTAAAGTTATTTAGTATTTAGTTAGTAAAGTTTAGTAAAGTTATAGGCTTCCCAGAATCCAAGCTAAAGCCACAGTTTCCTGAACAGTTTTCCAATAGCACTCCATCTCCTATTAAAAGTATAGTTAATCTGGACCTTTTTTTCCCCTTCATGTCAGAAAAGAAATGTGTTTCTGATAACAAATGCTCCCTTTGCTGCACAGCTAAATTTCATCAGGACTGTGGTTGGCAAATTGCTGCCGCATAGTATAAAACTAAGCAATGAAACGTAAGACATGGGCCTCGTATAATTTGCTACAGGTGGTTACAGCTATTCTCTATTATCAAAGCACAGAAGCAGCCCCCCAAGCAGGACCAGATCAAATTCTATCATACCTTCCACCCCGACACAACAAAACAGCCAAACCATTGAGTTTCCTAGGGAAATTTGGTTTCCAGGTAACTGCTGGGTCACAAATTCTTTTGAAAATGATGCTTATATTCCCAAAGAATCCTTGGGTTATATGGTGATAGAGTATCTTGGAATGCTTAGCTAAGTTGATTTGTAGGAGGCAGAAAACCTGGTCTAGCAACCGTATGGATAATTAAATTATCCACATCGCTATCCCGTAGGGAATCTTCGGAGCATCGTCTAATTTATCTTGATTATGGTCATTAAAAAAAACTAACAATTTTTTTTTCAAATGAGAGATCCCTTTTTAAAAATGTCAATTGAGAAAAGATTTTTTATCAGTCCTTTCCATTAAAACCCTCTCTTAGTGTCCTTGGTATTTGCTGAGTACCTCGTAGGGATCTCTTAAAAGGCTCCAGCTGTGCAGAAGTTGATGGGAGATCTATGTAAGCAAAAAATATTCTAGTGAACTAGATAGTGCTGTGGAGTTCTACACTGTTTGTGTATTTCTGCCACTTCATTTTTTAAAACTGAGTTCGATAAACAAATGCTACGGGCCTAGGTCTCGATTACCCAGCCTATCCCCTCTTCCTGTGGAATTTGAACTTGAGATTAGCTCAGGCAACGTTGATGATTGCTAGCCTTCACCTCTAACGCTGAAGCGAGAGCAAGGATTTCTCAATAATTAAGTGTAGAGATGGTCCTCTTCCCTCCTCACCTCACAAGCTCAATCAGGTGGTCGATGTTTCAGGTAAAAGTCCAGTCCTCTTCAATTTTTCACTCGGCACAAAAAGGAGAGCCAAGGAGGAGTGACTAGACTTTGTAACTGCTCATTACGGGGACATTCATTACACTTTTTCGTATGCAATATGTTAATAGGCCGAGATATCATGGCAGAGGGTCCATAACTAATCTACCGTAATAAATAAGAGTAACGGCAATGGCGCCAGTATACTCTACAACATAATGTGCTGCTGGCAAAGTGTGACATTTTGAATAAACTTTATTCTTGAGGTATTTAAAAAACATAAAGGCAGTAATGAAATATGGAACACAACATCAGTTGACACAGCAATTCCTGCCTCCCAAGACCCTGCTAAATAACCACAGTTTAAATCTTCATCTCGAAATATACAGCTCTTCTATGATTTTAAGTGAGCTGTAAAACTTTTATGGAGTATGCCCTAACTTTATTTTTAAAATATTCTCCACTATTATAGTAAAGGTGACCCAGAAGTACCTTGTGAATTATAGAATAACATATTTAAGCTATTAAATTCACCCCTCTAGACAATACATAAGCCTTCTTGGTACTCACATGTCTCCTGGAGGGAAGGAGGAATACGGAAGAATCTAGAATGGACCATTTACCCAAAACATACTGATTTTAACTCCAGAAGTGACTGAATTGTACTTCAAATGGGCAAACTTAAATTTTCTGCCACCAAGTTGAAACAAGGATTCAAAAGCTAACACCACTTATTATAGAAACTTAGAGAAAGTCAAATATTTGTATACCTGAGTGTTGAAACTGTGAAAAGTTCATACCCCCAACACCTGGTTTAGAGATGTTGTTTTTGGACATACAAAAGCTGATTTAGGCCTGTGGGATGAGTTTGTTCCCACATAAGGGGAACTAATTTTAAGTCCAAAAACTAATTAAGATATTCAAGTATGGACTTCCCTGGTGGTGCAGTGGTTAAGAAACCGCCTGCTGCAGTGGAAATGGGTTCGATCCCTGGTCTGGGAAGATCCCACACGCTGCGGAGCAACTAAGCATGTGCACCACAACTACTGAGCCTGTGCTCTAGAGCCTGCGAGCAACACCTACTGAGCCCGCGTGCCTAGAGCCCGTGCTCTGCAACAAGAGAAGCCGCAGGAATGAGAAGCCTGCGCACCGCAACAAAGAGTAGCTGCTGCCCGCCTCAGCTAGAGAAAGCCCGTGCCCAGCAATGGAGACCCAACGCAGCCAAAAATAATTAATTAATTAACTAATTTTAAAAAAAGATACTCAAATGCTTTTTATTTATTGCCAGTCTCATCACTGAGTTGTGGTTCTCCGATTATATCAAGCTCCTGTACATTTCTTAGTGAAGCACAATTTACTTTCTACCTTTGTTTCTTCTTTTTAAGCTTACATTCTTTGAAAATAGTTGTAGTCTACTAAATATATTTATATATATATATATAAAGTACATACACACACAGTAAGGCCTTCAGCTTAACGCAATATGTGTAATCTTGTTTGGATATAATGACAATAGTGTTTTAAAAATGAGAAAGTGATTCATCTATTTATTTCTTCTCTTTCCCACTGAAGTCACCTACGATAACTAGACTGTGTCATAACCAATGAAAGGTATTTAGTAAACAGTTTCGTTTACGTGGTGCTATATGAAGCATTATCCAAAGGACACTAGTCTAAGTCACTAACCGAAAGTTCTGTGAACTCTCATGAAAAATCTACTTCCAAAAACATTTAGTAAGAACGCAACTGTTTACTGAATTCAGGGGTCTGGTTAAGACTAATACCCTCTGGGGACTTCCCTGGTGGTCCAGTGGCTAAGACTTCGCACTCCCAATTCAGGGGACCAGATCCCACATGCCGCAACGAAAAGATCCCGCATGCCACAACTAAGACCTGGCACAGCCAAATAAAATAAATAAATAAATATTTTAAAAAAGACTAACACCCTCTGTTTCAGTATTTATAGAGGGCAAGGCACGTGGCACTGTCTTTTTTTCTCAGTAGGACTCTACTGTGTGAGCATTAGGTTCCTTTTTATCTGTACTCAGTTGCTCATCCCTTCTCTTTTCTTTCTTAACCCCCAGCCTCAGTTTCTTGCTAAGGGAAGAAGTCAAGGGGGGATGCAGCCAGATGAGTTTAGTGGCTGGAAGGCTGGAAGGTTTGGGTTTGGTTATTTTCCGTGTGGCTTCGGGGGAAGTGCGTTGCTTAGTCTCTCTGGCTGAAAAGCAGGTGGGCAGTGCAGACAGTTGCCCTTTATTTCAGGTAATGTTAGGTGAACAGGAAGTCTGTATTAGGTACAGTTTTAGTGGGAGGAAAAAAGGAAATCCTTTCCATTTTGTCAATAGACTCTTCCATTCCCATCATACTCACCAGAGGAGTAGGAGATACAGAAAATCAGAGAAGAGTGGCAAAGGGAAGGAAGAGGCAAGTAGGTGGGATTTACAAGGTGGCGGGGGAGGGGGAGGGCGAAAGAGGAAGAGAGGAGCAAGTGGAGAGGCGCCAGGATCCGGCGCTGGGAGCGGGCTGGGGGCTGGCAGCCCCGCAGGTGGGGCAGGAGGCAAGCCGCCCTTCGTGGGGACTGTAGGGGGCGCTCACAGGCCTCCTTCCCGCGGCCACTTTAGGCCTCACCCCATAGTTCACAGGACTTCTCTAGGGTCTTCTGTCACAATTTGAAAATAGTCAAACCATCATTTTCCTTTAAAAAATTATTGAAAAAACTCTTTGACGATGGCCTGTGCCAGATATTTCTCAACAATTTAAAATCCTCCCAAGTGGAAGGAAATCAAATCCCTTAAGACACGCACACACACACACACACACAGAAATTCTGTCTTACAAGCAAAATTCATACTTTAGTTTACAAATATCCCTGTAGTGTCATTATTTTTGAGACCATTTCGAAGGGCTAGCGTTAAGCAGCTTTTTGGAGTGATGAATCTGTATCCTGAAGGTGGTTACACAAATCTATACATACATGAAAATTCATAGAGCTATATACCCAAAAAAGTCAATTTCACTGTATTATAATTTTTAAAAGTAAAATAAAATACATTTTACTGCGATAAAAAAAAAAAAAAGCCCAGCTCCCTTGTAAGATCCAAGGTGTCTCTTCCCTCCTCCTCCGTAATTAGCATAAAGGCTAAGGTGGCTGTTTGGAAGAAAATAGATTTACTTGAAAGGTCCAGACTCTATTAAAATGCTAATGCACTCAGTTAAACAATACTTGTTAAACACTTGCCGTGGAATTCCCCAAAAGTCACTTTCCTTGAGGAGCCGGCGTTTTGTTTTTCCCTGAGGGTGTTCAGATAGACTCACATTCAGCAGGTCTGTGCTCTCCTTCTGACATTGCATCTCACTCTCCTTGGACATCAGTGGTCCTCCTTTGCAAAGTGGGGGTCATTCCTTTTCTTTCCTCAGATGGGTTGGTATGAGGATCCCCTCAGGTGAGGTCTGGGGAGAGAGCTGTGTAAACCACTCTGTGGATGACAAGTGTGGATATTATTGGGACCAGCTCTGTGTTCCCTCAAGTCCAAAGACTGGATGGTAGGCTCGAGGTGGCATCTCTGCTCCTTTGCTGGAAAGGAGAAAACAGAAACGGAGTTGGTCTTCTCTGAGTTCCCCAGGAGACTGTAAGTGTTGACACTCCCAAGCAAGCTCTAAACAGCCCCATTGCTGACACCCTGATATCCCAGGAAGAAGGGAGGATGCAGCAGGGAGTGATGTCCGGAGAGCTAGGGAAGCCCAGTGCAGCAGGGATGAGAAGGACTCCTGGCACAGGGCTGAAGTTTGGATGGCATGCACCAGAATTGTCTGTTTGCAATTGTCAGCCTGGTGCTCCACCAAAGTTCCATGGTGTTGTGGGCAGAGATCATTGAGGCAGCATAAATAAGTGGGACAGCCTAGTATAAGAATTCCAAGATCCTCTTGGTTCGTTTCTCTTTTTCCAACATTTGAAAAAGACACGATTACAGGGAGCTATTTCACGACTCTTGAAAAAGCGTCAGTGCAGTGGAAAATGGAAACAAATGCACAGCCTCAGAGCAAGTAAAGAATGACGTGAACGGTGGCCACTGATATAGGTAAAGGGGGCAGATGCTCTTTGGTTATAGACTTGGGGTTCTTAACATTTATTGGGCCCCTTTGGAAGCCGGGTGAAGCTTCTGGATCCCATCTCAGGATGATGTTTTTTAATGAAATAAAATATGTAAGATTACAAAGGAAATTAATTATATCAAAATGCAGGAATCCTATAGATCTAGGTTAAGAACTATTGTCCCTGTGCAGCAATAAGGGCCTCGTAGTGCCAAATATTTTGATTTTCTTAAAGAAGCCAAGTTCTAAATTTTTAAATGAAGCTTTCTGAGTTTTTGAGTGTCAACATTTTTTTCTTTTTTAAGCACTGAGTCAGTCTACCTAAGCACATGTCTGCTGGTCACCACTTCGAAACCTTCTTATAATATTAGAGATGGTAGGAGACTTTTTGTAAACAAGATCCTGTATGATTCAACAGATAAGACTGGGGACAGTGTCTTGACCAAACCAGGGATAGGCTAACAAATGGCCATTTGTCCAATGGAAGAGGATAAAACATGGTGGAGAGGATGTATGTATCCTGTGTGCTTGGATTCAAGTTCATAGCAAGGTCAGTAACTGTTTTCTTCCTTTTATGATTTTAATTTTAGCATCTCAACTTTCCACTGTGATCTCCCACTGAGATATTTAGATAGACTTTTTAAAAAAAGTTTGGCTTTGGATTTAAGGTTTTTAATTTGCTTTTATCATTTCTTTCTACTAACTCTTAGTAGAAATAGATTTTTCACCCCAATGGAAAAGAGGGGAGAGCTGGTGTCATGCTATCATCATAGAAAGGTAATACATGGGTAGAAACCAAAGGAAAAACAAGGGTAAGGTCTCTTTCAGTAAAAATGTCTTACAATAATAATCTCTAGAAAGGATTTTTACCTGTTCTGGACATAACTGAAATAAGGTAAGATCAGATCATTATCATCTCTTATAATTAGAAAATATATTGATCTCCAAAGAGTCATGGGATCCGTGTACACTTACTTACAAAAAGGTCCCTGCAGAAGCAGCCGCATGGCACAGGGATATTGGCTCGGTGCTTTGTGACTGCCTGGAGGGGTGGGATAGGGAGGGTGGGAGGGAGGGAGACGCAAGAGGGAAGAGACATGGGAACATATGTATATGTATAACTGATTCACTTTGTTATAAAGCAGAAACTAACACACCATTGTAAAGCAATTATACCCCAATAAAGATGTTAAAAAAAAAAGGTCCCTGCATTCCAATAAATGGAAGCCACACCATAAGCCAGTAAGTTATTTTTTCAAATGGAGTCAGTGAAGTATAAAGAAATGACCTTTCCTAGATCAGTGCTTCTAAGTATTTTTGACCATCACGTGAATAGAAGTATATTTTGCATCATGATCTATACAGGGTATATATATTTATATATGGTATTTTTTATATATATATATATGTTCACTTACTTATAAAGACAAAAGTTCTATGAAGCGGTACTTGCTCATAAAGACAAAAGCTCCATGACAACAGTTTGCTCTTACTAAGAGATGTGTTTTCTAACTTTATTCTACTCTACTTCATCTTAAAATTTTGGTCTAAATCCACTAAACTTATGTCACAACCCTCTAATGGCCTGTGACTTGCACTTTGACAAACAGTGTTATGATGTCACCATGTTTCTTCTACCCGAGGCACAGTCCCCCACTCGCAGCTTCTCGCCAGAAACTGCAGGGCCCATCAAGTCTGGACCAGGTCCTTCTTTCTTCAACCAGGCTTGTTCGAAGAACAGGTGTGGAGGTTCCGTACTGTAACCAGCCTCTATCCCCTTAATTCTTTAATTTCTTTTCTCACTCATTTTTTCATTCCTAGTTTCACTTGTTCAATGAAATATTTATCAATATTCACTGTGTGGCAGACACAGGTCTTACATCCAGGGCTATGCGCATATAAACAGATGATGTCACCTGTTAAGAACTGAGCCAGGTATGCCCAGGTAGCAATGGAGTCACAGAGGAGTGGCACCTGGTGGCAGTGAGCTTGAAAGACTAAGAAGGTTGGGCCGGATGAAGCCTCTGACTAGACAATCTCTTGCAGGGATCTGGTTGCCCTGCAAAATAGGCTCTTGGGTAGGAGGTGGGTCCACGGACCAGAGGCCTAGGGCTGCGGTGGGCATGTGAAGGGAGTCTGTGATGACAGGGTGAGCTGAAGTCTTTGGACCGTAGTGGCGGGGGAGGGGAGAGGAAATGATGAAGTCATGGGGTTATGGGGCAATCTGAAGGGCTCTGGGCCCAGTGCTCAGTTTTTCTCCCACAGAGAGGTAACATTGCAAACGTGTGTTATTTTCACGTTGACAGATCTTGTCTTTGGTTGTGACACTTCCTAAGAATTAATTCTTTCAAACAGCAAAGACTTGATCCTGAGCTTGGAATGAATATAGGGCTCCTAAGATCACTCCTCAGGAAGAGTCTTCCACTGAAAGCTCAAAATTACGAGATCACAGAATGCTAGAGCTGGGAAGAAAATCAGTAATGGTCATGCACGTGCTCTCATTTTACAGAAGAGGACAACCTGCCCAAGTCCACACGAGTGGTCAGTGGGAGTGATCAGTGGGAGAGTCGTCCCGGAAGCTGGTGTCCTGCCTCCAGCACCGGCCAGGGTGCAGCCCGGTGATTGCAGGACAAGGAGCTTCTAGAGGGGTGGGGAGCCTCTGCCTGGTCTCGCTGAGGTTTGCTGCTTCCTACGTTGGCCAGAGGGTGGCGCCCTCCACAAGTGGGCCACCCTTTCCGTAGGTGATGGCTTCTCAGAGGGTTCAGCTGAAGTCAGCAGGCCACTGCAGTCTCTAGGGGACTTTGTTCAAGCTGCAAACATTCGGGTTGGCAGGAGCTTCTGAAACTCACCGCATTGGTCCCTTGAGCTCTCCTCTACACCGGATGCCCCCCCCCTCCCAGTGTCTGGGGAGACTCCTTAGGGTCAAACCCATTTAGTTTTTCAGTCCTCTAATTTCTTCCTTTGGTAGATTAAAATTCGGAATTGTTAGACGTTTAATGTGCAGAAAAATCACCTAAGGAGTTTTTAAAAAATGCAAATCCCAGAACCCATCCCTAGACGTTGCAATTCTCAGGTCTTCGGATAGGGGAGCCCTGAAACCTGGCTTTTTAATATCGTCCTCAAAGATGCTGATACATGTATCTAGAGCACATAGGGTTTGAGTAAAATAAAGACCTCGGCTCCTAGGAAGTTGTTTCCTCTCTTGACCAAAACAAGGTTTAAGGACTCAAAAGCCTTCCTTCAGCTAACCCACTGAAGCCACTTAGAATAGTCTCCTTCCCCCGAACTGCCAGGAAATCTCCACAAGTTGACCTGCGAGGGAGCAGGACTGGGATGTGAATTGTATGGGAAAAGATCATATTAGGAGTCCTTTAATTTAATTAGCAGTAGAAAAAACAGTACAAGTCCAAGTGGCAGATTCCATGGCGGCCACAAGGTGGCGACCTTCTGCGTCTATTTGAAATGGTCTGCCCGTTATCCTGTTTTAGCTTATTTTCAATATTAAATACATCATTAATTTTAAAAGTGTGTATTATTTTAAAAAGATGCAAGGAAAAATGGTTTAACAGGCAAGCCTTCAAACTCGCATTTCAGTCAAATACTGACATACTCTAGATGGAGGAATTTAGTGAGATTTCCACATCAGACCCCAGAAAAAAGATAAAAATCTGTTTGAGAAAAGGCTGTGGTCTTTGCAAAATGAAAAATGTCACTCAAAGAAAGTGTCTTGAAAGCTTTCCGAGAAGTTGGTTTTTTGGAGAACTAGCAGATGCAATTTGGTCATTAAAAAATAAAAAAACATCATCTGGTAAAAATTTCCTTTTTATTGGTTTGTAGTCAGTATCAGAAAATGAAAGAGAGGGAGAGGGAGAGAGAGGGAGAGAGAGAGGAAGGAAGGAAGGAAGGAAGGAAGAAAGGAAGGAAGGAAGGAAGAAAGGAAGGAAGGAAGGAAGGAAGAAAGGAAGGGAGGGAGGGAGGGAGGGAGGGAGGAAGAAAGAAGAAAAAGGCTCTGGGTAAACATAATACCAGGGCTGTCCTGAACCGAAAATAAGAGCCAAACTGTAGCGTAGCTAGTGTGGACCTGAGCCTTTCTCCCAGCCATTCCACTCAGCTCCCCAGGAGAGGCAGTGGCATGTGAGGAAGCCAGTGGGCTGAGAGCAGAGAATAGGCCTTGAGGGTCACCACAGCACAACTTCAAGCTGAGCAGCACAGCCTTGGACCACTGGAAGGCCAAGCCATTGTCAAGGTCACTGGGGTCCTGGGACCTCAGGGACAGAGAGGCCAGTGGTTGGGCATACAGTGATGTCACGGCACCATTCCACAGGGACAGGCTGCAAAAGACAGCAAAGGCCTCAGGCCAGCAGAGAGTGCAGGGGACAGTGTTGCTGGTTACTCAGTGGTCTTTGGGCCGTATAGGTACACATCTGTATACAGTGCAGGGAGCAGCTGCTGGCCAGAGCCTGACACTGAGAATGTGGCTGACACATTTCAATGTAGAAACAATGTGTCTAAGGAGGTTACTGGGGGGAGGGGGGTGTAGAGGGAAAAAAGAAATCACATCCTTACTTTCTAAGGGCACAGGGGAAAGTTGGCTTCACATCCTACCCTCACTTTTCCTTGTTTCTCCCATTGTGCCCTTGGTCAGGAAATGGAAGGAGGAAGAAAGCTCTTTCAAAGAGAAAGAGGTGAGAAGGCCATTGTCTTAGAAGTTTGGAGAGTGCAGGAGATAAAAGAAATCTTTCTTTTTTCTCTTATCCTCACAGCCTGGGGTCAGGGCAAAGCCTCAAGGTCCTGGTTGTTTTGAGGGACAGCTGTCCTTTGGTTCAGGGGAAATCAGACAAGAGCTCTGGCAGAGAGGATAGAGGTTCTCTACACAGAGCAAGTGTGTCCCCAGGCCTGTAGCCCAAGAGAACTTTTCCTGTGCTGCTAGGCAGCCGGAGGAGACCCTTACATGGCTGAGGAGAGGGGATACCTAAGAGACACCCCCCTGGCAAGACCCTCTTCCATTACATTATCCATGGGTCCAGGGAGATGGGCTGCTCAAAGCTAGGCACAGAGAAAGAGCTCAGATCTTGCCAGCTTTCGTGAGACTGCTGGGCCATGTTTAAAGTACAATACAGTAGGTGATATAAAGGCAAGCGGTTTATTTAATGGCCCCTTAAATTAAAACTATCCCACACCCAGTATGATAAATGCCTTATCTTTGGGGTACATGTCTCACTGACCTGGATGATTTATTATACCCAGGCAGTCAACTCAGAGGCAGGAATGGAGAAACAGAGGAGGTTAGTTTTTTGTTTTTTGGGTTATTTTGTTGTTTTTTTAAAATTTATTTATTTTTATACATTTATTTATTTTATTTTATTTTTGGCTGCGTTGGGTCTTTGTTGCTTCACGCAGGCTTTCTCTAGTTGTGGCGAGCGGGGGCTACTCCCCGTTGCAGTGCATGGGCTTCTCATTGCGGTGGCTTCTCTTTGTTTCGGAGCACAGGCTCTAGGCATGCGGGCTTCAGTAGTTGTGGCACGCAGGCTCAGTAGTTGTGGCTCGCGGGCTCTAGAGCGCAGGCTCAGTAGTTGTGGTGCACGGGCTTAGTTGTTGTGTGGCATGTGGGATCTTCCCAGACCAGGGCTTGAACCCGGGTCCCCTGCATTGGCAGGCGAATTCTTAACCACTGCGCAACCAGGGAAGCCCTGTTTTTTGTTTTTAACGTTTATTTATTTATTTTTATTTTGGCTGCAGTGGGTCTTCATTGCTGCACATGGGCTTTCTCTAGTAGCGGCGAGCAGGGGCTACACTTCGTTGCGGTGCACGGGCTTCTCATTGCGGTGGCTTCTCTTTTTGCAGAGCATGGGCTCTAGGCACATGGGCTTCAGTAGTTGCAGCACGCAGGCTCAGCAGTTGCGGAACGCAGGTTCTAGGGCACGTGGGCTTCAGCAGTTGTGGCCTGCAGGCTCAGTAGCTGTGGCACACGGGCTTAGTTGCTCTGTGGCGTGTGGGATCTTCCTGGACCAGGGATTGAACCCATGTCCCCTGCATTGGCAGGCGGATTCTTAACCACTGCGTCGCCAGGGAAGTCACGAGGAGGTTAGTTTTAAGTAGCAAATTTTGGGTCTTTGTTGGTTTTTACCTTGAATGGTAGACTTCATGTTTGAAGATGAAGTTTCTGATCCATAAGGTGGGGGGTGGGGCGGGTGCGGAGCTCACAGTGATTTTCTGATGAGTGGGAGTGGATTTGCACGGATTTGTCCACTATTCTCAGGTCAAAGCAGCCCTTCTTAACTAATTGTAATCAGATTTTTTAAAAAAGAATTATTTTAAAAAAATAGGGCTTCCCTGGTGGCACAGTGGTTGAGAGTCCGCCTGCCGATGCAGGGGACACGGATTCATGCCCCGGTCTGGGAAGATCCCACATGCCGCGAAACGGCTGGGCCCGTGAGCCATGGCCGCTGAGCCTGCGCGTCTGGAGCCTGTGCTCCGCAACGGGAGAGGCCACAACAGTGAGAGGCCCGCATACAGCAAAAAAAAAAAATAAATAATAATAATGTTTCCTTTGGAAGCAGATGATGTGTTGACTGTCAAATTACCAGAATCTTAGACATTTTAATATCATTTTAGATAATTAGCTGCATTGCTTCAATTTCCAACTACCGTGCCTGTGGTTCTGTCTG
Source organism: Leucopleurus acutus (assembly GCF_964270905.1). NCBI lineage: Eukaryota > Metazoa > Chordata > Mammalia > Artiodactyla > Delphinidae > Leucopleurus > Leucopleurus acutus. The sequence goes on from NC_139149.1 coordinate 45,732,834, forward strand.
GCAGCCATGCAGATATTAGTCTCACAGGAAACTTGCTGAACAGCCAATATGTTGGATGCCTTGGCAAAGCCACAGAATTATAATATAGAGCAATATACACTCCTTGTTATAAGTAGAATAACTGTATAATTTATTGTCCAAACTGGGACACTTTTGAGGCTAAAAGGAGGCACTAGTAATAATTACCCCAGGAAAACCTATAAATTGGATCCTCCTTACTCTTAGGCAAGGTTTGCTCTTCAAAGCTATTTCACGGAAAGGAGAGAGATGCAGATATAAATATAGATATTATTCAAATTCTCATGAAGTTTTTCATATTCCAGGTCAAGATCCTTTTTATTTTAATGATAAAATATAATTTTAAAAAATCCTGAAACAATTCAATCACTGCTCGTTTTGCATTTTTATAGAGGTCAGCTAATGGAAAGGAACTCCTTTTAAAAGGAAGCATAGAAATTTGATGCAAATTTAGTAATTATTCCTGGGGGTAGTCCTCAAAATTTTAGTTGTTGAATTTTGCAAGCATTTAAAAAAGCAGAAATGTAAGTGGTTGTTCTGTCAACCTATAGGATGAATGGAAGCTCCTATTGTTATGAAAGCTTATGGTCTGAACGACATTTTTCAGCAACATCATCAGACGTGATTTTTCAAAGTGCTGTCTGTCAAACAATGACGCATGAAGGCATGTACTCTAGAAAACTTAGTAAAAGATAAAAAGAAAAAAATTGGCCATTGTGTTGAAGGAGATAATGAAGATGGAACATATAGGTGGAGATTGAATATGAGCAAATGACTCATATTTAAATGACTGAATATGAAAAAATTCTAAATTAAGCATTATTTTATCTAATGCATGCTTTTTAATATCAATATATAATTTAATTAACAAATTAAATATTATGAGTAGACACTTGGATATTTCATCCATATCCCTAAAAGTTGATACCTTTAAATTGGCCAAAAACTTTCCTTTGGCTTTTTTTTTTTAATAAGGAATCATTTTGTATTTGGGGTCAGCTTATATTCAGGCATATGTTGTAATCACCATATGGGTTTCTGTTCTGTGTAGTTTTGGAGTGACAGGCTCCTGGGATTAAGACTGGGAGAATGAGGGGTCCCCCTGGCTTCCTGTCTGGGCAGAAAACGTATCAGGACTCCAGGTGAAAGAGCAGGCCATTAGCCTGTGAGTTACGTCTTCCTTATCCTAAGCCCAGCTGCTGTCTTTCAAAATACCACCATGCATGGGGTAAGAGATGATGAAGATAAGCAGATTCTAAAGATCAGTAGGTGACTACCAGGGAGGGTCTCTGCAACCAAAAGTCTCTCAGGGCTACACTGAACACCCAGGAGCACTTCCTTTCCATCACACATCTCTAAGCAGCCTCAGTCACAGATCCAAGCTCTAACCCAGTTTGGGGTTAAGGTGGCCTGGGGTACTTTTTTCCAAAGCCAGCCACTGGGTGGATCTGGAAAGAAGAATGTGCCGACCTGGTCTATACTGACCTCTTGGGAGCTTAACGTCTGATTGCGGGAGGAGAAGGCATGTTCCTGTACTAACCAGCTCTGCTGCTTTAGGCAAGTCCCTTAAACTTGCTGAGGGAGTTAGAAGAGTCTCCTTCCAGAGCTGATTAGTCCTTTTCTCTATGAAAATAAAAGTAAAAAGACAGTGAAAACGTATCATAAATGATACAGAAAATAAACACCTCAGAAGTAAAAAGAAACAAAGGTCAGTGTGGCTGAAGTGATTAGGAAAATCGTCTGATTTCTTAGGCTTTCCTGAAAAAAGGAAATTAGGCTTCCCTCCTCCATTAGCTGTAGACTTTTGGTTTTATAGATTTTGGAGTAGGAAGTAAACCGAAGGTCAGAGGAGGAAAATCCATTTATTTAAGGCCATAGAGATACACAAAAGGCCCTTAAGAACCAAAGAAAATCATCCGGTCTCCCAAGCCCTAAAGTAAGATATCACTTAGTATGTTGAGCATCTTGTGGAAAAGGAAATCATGTGTTCCTGGTGGCCATGCTCTTAAATTCGATGACTCTGTTCTCCCGATTTGGCGCTTTAAAGGAACCGCAGAGATTGTGAGGTGCTAGGAGCAGGCTTAGGGATGGGTGAGGAGTGCAGGAATGGGGACCTGGGGATGTGGGAGCACCTCCAGGACCACTGAGGCTACTTGGTTGACGCAGCTGTTTTCTAACAAGGATCTGAAGAGTCAGCCAGTGCCGGGTTGGGAGGTTTGTAGCTTTGACACCCTTCATTCTCCAACTTGCCCTACTTACCTTTTGAGTTGGCCCATTTATGGCTGAAGAACCAGTTACATAATCTTCTTTGTAGAACTCACACGAACCACGATGATGCCATCAGAAAGCTATGAGATAAAATTGAGAAAATGGATTCCACGTCTGCCGCAATCCAGGTGGTTCTAATTCCTGCACTTTTGGTTTTCTTTAAAACTGGAATCCCTTGGTTGGGTAAAGTATTTGCTTTCTTTCTTTAAAGAGCATCTCCCTCTTGTTTTAAGCAAAGATCATTGGAATCCAGTCCTGATCATTATCGTCACAATAATCATCAAAACACCTCCCTTGTGTGCCTCCCCCCGTACTTTGTGCTCATTACCCAGAATGCATAGCGTCAACAGCTGAATATTGCAGTCAGTTCTGGGCAGCACATTTCATGAGGGATATTGGAAACCAGGAAGTTCCCAGGAGAAAGCTGCCAGGATGATGCAGGATCTGGAAACTACAATAAATGAAGAACAGGCAAAATTACTGCAGCTCTCTGGTCTGGAGAAGAGAATCCAAATTTAAATATTGAGAGCTCGCAACTGCTCATAATGCAGAATTGGGACCAGATATGGCCCATTTTGGCTTTGTGTAAAGAAGAACCTAATAAAACTTAGAGCTATTGGGTATTGGAATGGCCAGGGATGAAGTCATGAGCATCCTGCCACCAGAAATGTTCATGGAGAGACAGGTGAGCATCTTTCAGGGATGCTGTATCAGGGACTTCTCCCAGGGTAACTTGCAGTGAAAGGCTCTGTGTTTGAAGTACTGATACAGAAAGACATACAACAAAACACCCACTGTCTTCCACAAGAAAGGACACACCTAAGTAAATACATAAGTAACAATGTACATGAAACAGACGAGGGTGTGGGTGGGGAGTGAAGGAATAGATGCAGAAGGCTTCATTAGCACATGGGATGTGGGGTGCGTGCTGAAACGTGACCCGGACTCAGGTAAGCGGTGAGGGAGATTCCAGGGGTGCAGCTGGGGCTACAGGAACGAGACGGTGAACCAACGATGGTGCCAGCACAATGAGTCTGCCCAGGATAGAGAGGAGGGTTTGTGAGGAGAGGGCTCCTTGAGGATATTAGGGACCACTATGAAGACCAGATCCTGGGAACTCTTGAACTACAGGTCGTTGGAATAAATCCTCTGCCGGTCCTTGGATTGCTAAATAGCGATGCCTTTCATATCTGACAGGCAGTGCTGGCCTCTGTGCCTTACCTCAGGGAAGCCAAATGCTAGGGTAGACAGCAAGTAATATCATGGTATTTTTCTGACCTCTTTCATCACTGGAGGATGTAGCCCTAACAGGCTTTTAAGGGAAATAGTACCTTCCTTTGGCATTTGCCAGTACGAGCCTACCCACCCCTAAACCCTCAAAGCCCACTGTATAATTACCCCCAGAGTCCAGAGGTCACTTAGAACAACAAGTGTAGGCAACACCCAGCTATTAGAAGTCAAATTTCAGAGCTCTCCCTAGATTCTGGCCTGAAGCATTTTGGAGCTGGGACGGGGCCCCAAAGGCGGGGGGCCTTTGAGGTTGGTATTTCCTGCGCCCAGTTTGTGAGGTTGGCCTGGGCAGGCTGTGTGCCTGGCGGGAGGGTATAGCTCCGCTCTCCGGGAGGCCCCCCTCCTCAGCACTGGCTACAGGCCTGCTCCAGGCCTCCCTGCCTCCTCGGGAGCACCTACTCAGCTGGTCTCCCTCTTTCTGCACTGAGCTGGCGTCTTGGGAGGGAAGCCCAGATGAGACTCAGGGGTAGATGAGATGCGGTAATGAGACTACCCCAGATGGGAGGGGTGGTTCAGACAGGGAGCGCTGGAAGGCAGCTTTTCCAGAAGGGGCCTCCCCGTGAGCCTGTGAGCAGCCAGCAGCCAGCTAGCACTTCTCCCATATCCTGAGAGAAGGGGAAGAAGCTGGGAAGTGGGCAGTCCAATAGGTGGTCTCCTTGTGGGGTGATTCCGTGGCCAAGATGGCAGTAATAACTGCTCTGCTCGGTACAGGAGCTGCCTGCCGACAGCTGCCCCACTTGGGCTCATCTGAGGGGTCCCAGAAGCCCCACCTTAGCCTACACTGAGGTTTAAAATGCTACCATTAGGATGGAGGTACTGGATTTCAGCATAAATCTCACCCTGAGGTTCTCTTTAAAAATGCAATTTCACCAAGATGGAATAAATTAGTCTACTGGCTCATTCCTCCCTGACAGGAGGAGTGCACTGCCCTGAAAGCATCAGGGGTTGCAGCAGGCAGCCGGAGACCACGAAATGCTTTGAACTGAGAGAGCAGGTAGTACCGAGGGCCACATTTACTTCCTTCAGCATTTGTCCTGGCCCAACACAGACCCAGTCAAGCAGCATCACCTGGCTCTGGAAACCCAGAGCCCAGGATAAGGCTCTATGCCCTGAAATTGATGCTTCTGAACACAGCTTTATGTTTGGTCTCTCCTGGAGGAAAAAACACGGGAATCCAGACTTTGACCATGATCACCAATTCCAGCCCTCCAAACTTGCCCAACTCTGCCTTGCGTTCATTTTCACCATCCCAGCCTTTGTCTCTGAAGTTGGCTGGAGAGTCTCAAGTCTGTTCTCTGTGGGGAGGGGCCCCGTTTTCACTGAGCAGACACAGCACTCCGCAGGGCATGGCAAGTTCTCCATTCCTATCCCAGTCCAGAAACCAACGTCCTGGGACCATCACACATAGAGCACAGGCTTCGGCTCAGATGTTTTCCAGAGACAGGGAAACTGTCCAGCAGATGTCAGTAAGTTCTAAGATGTCGTGGGGAGCCTGGCTTGACAGTCAAGTGCTCTCTTTTCCAAACCAGCTTATCACTCAAAGACCTCAGAGGGGATGTGACTGGGCAGAGGGCCTTTAGGAGGGGAGCTCCCGAAGACGAGAGCAAGGAGGGGAAATAGCAGTCCACGTCCTTGCAGAGAAGAACTGAGATTTGTCGTGTGTCTGAGCACAGGAAGCCTGTGCTATAGAGCCCAGGCTGAGAAATGCCTGGTGATTGACGAGGTGGATGTTGGGAGGCTCCAGACAGCAGTTCATTCTGCCTATTTCACTGCCACAGGGTAAAGTCCGGTTCTGGCCTCACCTAGGAGCCTGTTCAAACTAGCCCTAGGTTTCTCATTCAGACTGAATGAGGCCTTAACTGAGCTAACTGCGAAGAGCCCAGGCACGGTTCGTCCAGCCCAGCGGACTCCATTCTACACTAAAGTGACCCTCCACCCCCATAAAGTTGTGCAAATTGGAAGCCCTAGAGCCACTATAGCTTGGATTGGGGCCCAGTTTCTGGCTTGGCGTCAGACCAGGTTCTAGAAGAGGTGAGGCAGAGGTATGAAAAAGAGCTCTATACCTCACTGCGTCCTCTTTGTTGTATCAGCATTTATTGAAAGACTGCTATTTTCAAGTGCAGTGCTAGAAACTCTGGAGGATACACAGAGATATAATATGGGGTGCCTGAGTTTAAGGGGCTCAGGATCTTGAAGTGGACTCTGGTATTCACAGTTGTTGATCAGAATGCTCTCCCGTCCCTGGTGTGCTGGTTCCAATCAGAGGAACTCTTCCCCCATTTTATAGGATCTTAATCGGGTTATCAATCAAGCTCCACACCCTACTACCACAGAGGTGGGACTGTGACCTAGGCTGGCTAATCAGTCTACACTGGTATCCCTACATTCTCTGTTTCTTACAGCCAAAGCAGTGAAACCAATCCATAGACTGATGATATTTGATCTGCCAAACTATAAAAACCAGCATGAAATTCCCCAGGGAGGAGACTGACTGATTCAGAGATGTTCTTATTTTATATGGGATGCACTTGTTTAAATACACAGGTGTTGAAACTCATTTTCCTCTGATTAGCACCTATTATCCTTACAAGCTACTTGGATAGGGGATGTCTAGAAAGTTGATTTTCACAATAAACCTAGATTAATGTGTTCTGAAGAACAAAGATTGTGTCCAATAGTTGGCCGAGAGTTTCCAAGCACTTGGAGTTGCTGCTGCTGACATGTGAGTTGCTTAGGCAGTAGAAGGATACACTATCATTAGAGAAGGGCTGGGGAAAATGCTTGCTGAGCTTCTTAAGACATTCTCCAAGATTCATAGTGTTACACATTCTGTTATTAAAGTTACACATTCTGTTATTAAAGCTATATTTTGTGTTTTGCATAGTGTTTTCACTTGAGTCTGAAGAGCAGGGGGAGGAAATACTCAGCTCATTCACTGCTGCTGTACCCCCATGTGCTATGCAGAGACATCACATGTTCCTGCTGGGTCCAGGGGTGGTCTTATAATTGACTTCAATACAAAGCTCTCGGCCTTGGCATTCATTACTAATCCATCAGTGTTGGCCTACTGTATGCCATGTGAGATGAAAGCTATTTTCCAGCATAAACTATAACCAGTGGTGCAGGTTTATGTAAAGACCCTGAGCAGGAATTTTGCTAGCTCTTGTCCGTTCGTATGTTCTTATCTGTTCGTAAGGCTTAGAGAAACACACAACTCCAAAATCAATCAACTATGGATTGTGACAGTGATGCTGTGAATATAAATGTTTATGGAAACTCAAATGAAGATAAGACCAGTTACTTCTAAGTACTCCACAGGTCAGTTTCCTGTCCCTGCGGGCAGAAGATAAATATTCATGGAATGAATAAAAGAGTGGTGATCCGTTGAAAGGGGTGCAGTGAAAATTTCACATTTCCAAATGTGTTTTGCTTCACACTGACAGCTCCCAGACAGTCAAGGAGACTCAAGGTCATTTCTATGTTCTTTAAAAAAAAGTGACACATCGCCAACAAAACACTGGCTCAGTCCAAAGCCTGCACTGGACTGGGAAAGTTTTCTATCTTCAAGCTCCCTGGAATCTCAGATTCATTCTCATCTCAGAGGGCCAACCCTCTGATGACTTGACATAGAGGATGGAAATGTAACAATCCCTATAAAAGGGATATATTCATTTCTTAGAACTATTATACTAAAGTATCACAAACCGAGTAGCTTAAAACAACAGAAATTTATTCTCTCACAGCATGAAGAGAAGGCTAGAGGTCCAAAATCAAGATGTCAGCAGGGTTGGTTCCTTCTGCGGGTCCTGGGAGAGAATCTGTTCACTACCTCTCTCCTACTTCTGTTGACTTTCAGGGATTGACGGCTGGCAATCTCTCCAGCCTCTGCTTCCATCTTCACATGTTCTGTCTGTGTCTGTCTTCATACTGCCGTCTTTTTATAAGGATACCAGTAATGTTGGTTTAGGGGCCCACCCTACTCCAGTGTGACCTTATCTTAATTAATTACATCTGCAATTATCCTATTTCCAAATAAGGTCACATTCGCTGGTACTGGGGTTAGGACTTTGACATTTTTTTTCCTGGGGGTGTGGGAACACAATCCCATCCATAACAGGGGATGAGAAATGATCAGACTCTATCAAATAATTAATGTTGCCAAAGCATGAAAGGTAACGTCTCAGACAGGTTTGATTTGTGATGGCAGGTTCACGGGGGCTTTTGAAAGAAACGAAGACATCATATAATGTACCCACAAAGGATAGAAATGTTTCTATTCTGTTACTTTCCATCTCAACTCTGATTAGGATGTCACCAGTCACCTAAAAGATAAAGGTTCCACATCCCATCACCAACATCCAGAACCACCTTAGTTTTAGTTTCCCAAATATGAAGATGTCAGGAACACACCGTTCAGTATTTGTATCAATTGCACCAGCTTTCTGTATCTTGTTAAGCTGACTTTTCTCCCCAAGGCGTTCTACCTACTGGATTTTCGACATCGTTTCAATGCATGTAGAAGCAGAAAAAAAATATTCCACATTGGTTAAAGTGATGTGAGGCTGAGTTGTTGAAAAGGTTGTGTATTTAGGATAAGTGGATACTAAAATAGTCGATTTCAAAGAACTAGATTGATTGCCCCCTTTTGGTTGCACTAATAATGAGAACAGGGCCTCCCTGGTGGTGTAGTGGTTAAGAATCCGTCTGCCAATACAGGGGACCGGGTTTGAGCCCTGGTCCTGGAAGATCCCACATGCTGCGGAACAACTAAGCCTGGGTGCCACGACTACTGAGCCCACATGCCACAACTACTGAAGCCCGTGCGTCTAGAGCCCATGCTCCACAACAAGATAAGCTACCGCAATGAGAAGCTCGCGCACCTCAAAGAAGAGTAGCCCCTGCTGGCCGCAACTAGATAAAGCCCTCACACAGCAACAAAGACCCAACACAGCCAAAAATAAATAAATAAATTTATTAAAAAAAAATAATGAGGACAACCAAAGTGATGATACTTTTTGTCATGCATTTGCTAGTATGTTTGTAATTTTTTTAATTGTTTTTTTTAAGAATTTATTATTTATTTATTTATTGGCTGTTTTGGGGTCTTCAATGCTACACGTGGGCTATTCTCTAGTTGCGGCGAGCGGGGTCTACTCTTCGTTGCGGTGCGCAGGCTTCTTATTGCAGTGGCTTCTCTTGTTGTGGAGCATGGGCTCTAGGCACAGGGACTTCAGTAGTTGTGGCTCGCGGGCTCAGTAGTTGTGGCACACGGGCTTAGTTGCACCGCGGCATGTGGGATCTTCCCAGACCAGGGCTCGAACCCATGTCCCCTGCATTGGCAGGCGGATTCTTAACCACTGTGCCACCAGGGAAGCCCCTGTGTTTGTAAATTTTCACTGGGCAGATGCTGGAATGATATATTTTGTATTATGTAGCAACACTAGACAGACAGCTAATATTTTTTCCAGTTCAGTTATTCATAGCTCAGCACTATAGAAAGAAGTCATTTCATTCCTTTTACTGCGGAGAAAGGAAAGAGTTTGTGTTACTGTTTGCCGTTGAGCTGGAACAGCCTGTGGCTAATGCCTATTTGCAAAACCACACAGGGAGAGAATTTTTACTCTCTCTGCTTTCTGACCTCCCCACAGACATCACTGTCAAGTGCGGGCATTAAAAACTCTTGAGGGTTTCTACATAGATGCTAAGGGAAGAAGAGAGGGCTGTAGGTGCCCAACACTTGGAGTAGATTTAACTTTATCCCTGTGGACCAGGTCACCAAGACTAAGGTTATGTAGAGTTTATACCATAGGTTCTACTGGGGCATTCATAATTTTCCCCAAGGAGGAAATGAAATGCCTTTTCTTGAGAGCTGCAGGGTTCTGCATACTGCACTGAGAAGATCTAATCCATTTTGGCTGGTTGCGCTGAGATACTCTCTGTTCTCAATTAAATCAATTATCTGAGTAATCTTCATAATTAACGGTAGAAGACTTGAGCCGTCAGGACCGGCTAAAGCAAAAATATTTGGGTGTGTGGGTTAAGCCACAGTTGCTCTGTGGGTGTGTGAGGCTGGGGCAGGGAAGGGGGCTGACTGCATGCTGTGGCCAACTTTCTCAATTAGCAATGGGCTCTAACTAGATGGCAGAGAGCGTTTTCGCCTAGAAGTCAGGAGATTGTGTTCCCGCTCAATCTCTGGCACTAGCAAGCTGCGTCACATTGGGCAAGATTCTTCACCTCAGAAAGACTTATCTTTACTTCCGCAAAATGAAGGAGTAAAGCCAGATGGCTTTTGTTAGTATATTTACAAAGCGAACACTGAATATCAGGCACTGATATTACTTACTAATGTAGTAAGCATTATTTCATTTAATCCCCACAACCAAACTTTTATGAAAAACAAGGCACAGAGGGGATAAGTAACTTACCCGAGGTCACACAGCTAGTAATTTTCAAAGACCAGTTACTTCTAAGCTACCTCCTGACTGTGATTCTAACGCCCATTGCTGAGAGTCAAGTGGAAATCTCTGTGTCCCGATTAAGGCTTAAGTGAATTTAGATTCTCGCTAGGCTAAGTCCGTGGATTAACAGCATGGGTATCGCCTGCAATCTTTTTGGAAATTTGCAATCTCAGATCCCACTTCAAATTTATCAATCAGGACCGGCCGGCATTTTTAACTAGATGCTTATTAAATATTGAGAGGCACTGATCTAAGGCTGACTGTAGGTCAGTCAAATTGGAAGCACTGCAAGGAATTTCTGTTTTCTGTCACCTCTGGTAAGGTCTGACAGCCCTAGACTGAGGTGCCAGCAGAGGGGTGCCTTCTTTCCTGAAGTTAGTTCTAAGCCATTTGCCCAGTGCAAGAATTTGTGTTTCATCTTTTAATTTCTTACCCGCTCCTGACTCTCTGCTCCATTTCCAAAAAGAAGCGTCCAGTAGCCAGAAGAGATCTTTGTGGGTTGACCACAGAGGGGAGGCCATTATGAACGGATTAATGTATGTGCAGGATGAAATTCTCCAATGTCCTTATGCAGGCAGGAGAAATTGCTGTTCTAATGCTTCCACTCGCTCCCCTCTTTTATATAACAATGTCTCTACACAAAAGCTTTCTATGGAAAGATAATTGGATTTCTAACTCTATTTGTTCAAAACTCACTTAACATTATAATGGCCCTAGTTATATTGTTTGTATAAACTCATCAATTGTACAGTACCGATTTCTGAATAAATATCTAGATTTTTGTACCTACATCTAGTGTTACCAAAGCAGGAAGGGAAAAAGAATCCAGAAATAGAAATCCATTAATAAAAACAGATACCACATATACCTTGCTGCACTAGGCTTAAATGTGTTGGGTAAATTTAGTTTTTCAACATCTCAGTGCTACTTTTTATCTTACCTATGTATGTATTTGCTTAGTGTTTAATCACTATAGTACTTTTGGTAAATGGGTCACTGAAGAAAAACATAGTCTGGTGTATTTATGACTGAAATGCCCATTTAACTCAATCTAAAATGAATTAAACATATACTTCAATCTAACAGTGATTATCCCTCCCTAGCAATGGAGATTGCAACGGATCCTTGTTTCCTGAATACGCTAGAGGTTTCTGTTTGACATTTTTAGGGCAAAATTAGAAAGAAAGAGAGAATTTCTAAGGCTTTTTGTGCTTCCATTATGTATGGTGGAGATTTCTTTTTCACCTTTTCCACTTTTTCAGATATATGATAACAATGGTTTCTTCCATGTTTTTCCTTCTCTGCTCTTTCCCCTGGACAAGGAAGAAGCTACCACTTAATATTTGAAACAAAGAGCCGGATATATTATTCACTAAGTAACGGAGAGCTCTGTTTGTAAGACACAAACTCTAAAGAAAGAGGATGACTGCTCTTAAATAGGGTTTGGGGAAGCACCAAGCTCAGATTGGTGGCCTTTCAGAAGTGGGCGTGGTCAGGTATTGGCTGACCTGCTGCCATGGAAAGAGCAGTCACTGAAGTGTGACTGCTGCTGACTGGCTGACTTTCAGAAGTGTATGGTTGTTGCTGATTGGCTGACTTTCAGAAGCAATGGTTACCAATTCAAGGTTGTTAACTGATTGGCAAGGGTTTAAACCTGAATTTGGTAGTTACTTGTTATTATGATCAAAGCGCAGTCAGTCTTTCTTTCTTGAATTTAGAGTATTGGCACTTCTTATGTTCACCTCCCCCTGGCCACCCCCTGCCATCTCAGGCAGCCTCTGCACTCATCGTGCATGGTGTGAAATATTAGGGAATATAATCTTCATGAGTCCCTTGAATCTTAAAGTGCCTATACCTTGGCACTCTACCCTAGGGTAAAATAGGAAATATTGATACATGGCCCCTGCATGGGCCAATCCCCCTTCCAGAGGCAGCTTTGTTCAAAGCTCATGCAATTCTTTGCCCAGGACCCCGGATTTGGCCTCAGGCTGCATTCTAGCAGTGACACCATCAGCAGTAAGCCCATCAGTAGTAAAGTACCAATATCTCACTTGGAAGAAGCCTATTTGCCATCTCTGCTCTCAAAGCATTCCAGTCAAATTTCACTATCCTGTGCCCCATTCTTTCAGGCTTCTCCTTGCCGTGCCAATAAACCAGGTGAAGAAAGAGCGTTCCTGGCAATATAATGTATTGAATATTTCACAATGCAAGGTTGTCCCATAACTGTTAAGGGAAAAGACGCTGATCTTTTCCCTTCCACAGTGTACTCTGTGGAATAGACCTATTCCTGAAAGGAGAAGCAGTAGTGTGTCAGTTAAGAGCACAAACACATGGATTCTAATTCTAGCTGTTGTGATTTACCAGCTGTATGACGAGGGGCAGTTAAACTCCCTGAGTCTCAATTGCCCCATTTGTAAAATGATAAAGGCTTAAAGCACAGTACTTGTCTCACAGGATTACTGTACGGATTAAATGAGAGGAACATGTAAGACATTTAGGATGGTACCTGGTAGATACTAAGTGCTCAAAATGTTGGTTATATCGTGATTTGCTATTTTTTTCTGTAAAAAATTCTGATGATACAGTAGGATAAGGCCTGATCTGGGAGTCAGAAGGCCTGGGTTCAAATATAACTAATATTCCTAGTCATGTGGCCCAGGCTTTAACTTCTTAGAGACATAACTTCCTCATTTACATAATAAGAATACTTGCACTGCCTACATAACTGAATCTAATATTTACTAACTTTGTGGTGCTATTTAAATCACCTTCCCAGGGCTTCAATTTTCTTACCTGTAAAATGGTGCTAACAGCTGCTCAGTCTAAGAGATAGGGTGGCTGTGAGTATTAAATAAAATAATATAGATGAAATTATAAAGAACCACAGGTGCCCTCATTACTTAAGGGTAATTGATATTTAATAATTGGTGTTTTAAAAATTAAAGGAGAAATCACTTAAAACAAGATCCAGAATTTCACTATATATGGCATTTTTTAATGTATCGATTGAATTTTATTGTTAGAAATGAAACAAAACAAGTTAGTGTCTATCTTATATTTACCAGAATCTTATCTTATAATTGTAATTATTTGCTAATTTTTAGAATCAGAAAATGAATCAAGTGTTGATTTTTTGGCTTAACGTGGCTGACAAATTTTTTTAATTAAAAATAAAATTTTCTTCCAGTTTTATTGAGATATAATCAAACATACAGCACTGTATAAGCTTAAGGTGTACAGAATAATGATTTGACTTATATAAATCATGAAATGATTACGACAGTAAGTTTAGTGAATATCCATCATCTTATTTAGATACAAAATAAAAAAAAAGAAAAAAATTTTTTTCTTTGTGATGAGAGCTCTTAGGATTTACTCTCTTAACTTTCAATATACAACATAACAGCAGTGTTAATTATATTTATCCTGTTGTACATTACATCCCTAGTACTTATTTATCTTATAACTAAAGTTTGTACCCTTTGGCTACCTTCATCCAATTCCCCCTCCCCTTACCCCGCACCTCTGGGAATCACAAAACTGCTCTCTTTTTCTGTGAGTATTTTTATTTTTGAAGTATAATTGACCTACAACACTATGTTAGTTCCTGGTGCACAACATAGTGACTCACTATTTCTATACATTACAAAACGATCACTACGATAGGTCTTGTTACCATCTGTCCACCATGGAAAGTTATTACAATATTATTGACTATATTCTCCATGCTGTACATTTCATCCTGTGACTTATTTATTTTGTGACTGGAAGCTTGTACCTCTTAATTTCCCTCATCCATTTCTTTCATTCCCCCACTTCCTTTCTCTCTGTCAATCACCTGTTTGTTCTCTGTATCTATGACTCTGTTTCTGTTTTGTTATGTTTGTTCATTTGTTTTGCTTTTTTAGATTCCATACATAAGTGAAAACATATGATATTTGTCTTTCTCTGACTTATTTCACTTAGCATAATACCCTCTATGTCCATCTATGTTGTTGCAAATGACAAGATTTCATTTTTTATGGCTGAGTAGTATTCCATTGTCTATATATGCCACATCTTCTTTATCCATTCATCTATTGATGGTCACTTAGGTTGCTGCCATATCTTGGCTATAATACTGCAGTGAACATGTGGGTGCATATACCTTTTTGAATTAGTGGTTGTTTTTTGTTTCTTAGAAAAAATACTCAGAAGTGGAATTGCTGGATAATATGGTAGTTTTATTTTTAATTATCTGAGGAACCTCCATACTATTTTCCATAGCGGCTGCATTAATTTACATTCCCAGCAAAGTGCATGAGGATTCCCTTTTCTCCATATCCTCACCAACACTTATTTGTTTCTTTTTGATGACAGCCATTCTGACAGGTGTGAGGTGATATCTCATTGTTGTTTCAATTAGTGTTTCACTAATGATTAGTGATATTGAGCATCTTTTCATGTGCCCATTGCCATCTGTATGTCTTCAAAAAAATGTCTGTTCAGGTTCTCTGCCCATTTTTAAATCAGGTTGTTTGTTTTTTTGATATTGAATTGTATGAGTTCTTTGTATATTTTGGATATTAACCCCTTATCAGATACATTGTTTGCAAATATTTTCTCCCATTCAGTAGGTGGCCTTTTCATTTTGTTGGCAGTTTCCTTCACTGTATAGAAAGCTTTTTAGTTTGATGTAGTCCCATTTGCTTATTTTTGCTTTTGTTTCCCTTGCCTGAGGAGACAGATCCAAAAAAAATGTTGCTAAGACCGATGTCAAAGGGTGTACTGCATACGTTTTCCTGTAGAAGTCTTACAGTTTCAGGTCTTACATTTAAGTTAATACATTTTGAGTTTATTTTTGTATATGGTGTGAGAAAGTTTGACAAAATTTTAAGAGCCACTTCACTTCACATTTGACTTTTGCTACACAGTTATTGAACAGGTCATTTTTTTTTTTTTGCAAAAATATTAAAGGACTTCACTTATTCTCCCAAGGGTCTTTTAATTCTCTGATATTTAAATCACTCTTTTATGAAGCTCAAGCTGTGTCCTCGTCCAAGTCAGATGAAAGCCTGCATCTTTTGCAGAATATGCAATTTCACTTTGTTGCAATCAATTTGCATTTGATTTGCATTGTATTATTGACCACATGGGAGTGTGCAACAAAGATCTTGCTAGCTTGTTTGAGGGTCGACACCAACGTTAATAGGAGGTTATTAAGTGGGAACTAATTACAAAAGTGGTCAGTTGATTAGTGAACCTTTTTCTGTCCCGAGAATTTTTGCTTCCCCACCTAATCTTGGGACTGCATAGATGTAGTTAATGAGTTCCCCTACTCCCATTAAAACTGTATATGATGCAATTCCCAAGAATTTGATTGGGATCAAATTTTTAAGAACCAGATTGTGTTTCAAATGCCCTTGGATGGGAGACACTATTTTGATGTTTCTCAAGTAAAATGAAAACCCTACCTAATCGCTGACTTAATCTTACTTTCATAAGTCTGGATTTCCAGGAATCAGATTTTCTTAGAGCAGGGTACATCCACTTTTCTTCGGTGAGTTGGGGCCAGTGATGTGGTCTCACTTTTTTCTCTGCAGGCAAGGGACCAGGTCCAAGACCATTTTGCAGTAGGCACAGGTAGAGCAGGCATAGAAATAAGTCCCCTACTTGCAGGGAAAGGGTGAATTCTTACGGGAAGCACCTCTCCCTTTCCGTGCTGCCTTGACTAATATAGGCCTGTGGAGTTCTTTTCCATCCTCTGCAGGCAAGAAGAGTTGATGATTAAAGACATAAGCAGGCCAGGAAAGAACAAGCTCATCTTTTCCTGAGCACCTCCCATAACCTGTAACATCCCCTGACATGTCTGGAAGGGGAAGTGTCTGATGTTTGTCATGATCACAAAAGCCACTCTTCCCCCACCTTGAACCAAACTCCACTTTCCTATCCTGTGGGATTACCAGTGAATACGGCTGAGATCAAACAGGATTTCATGGTGCTTTTGTTAGATTTCCTAAACAGGCAGCTGTGGGCAGAAATTTAAACAAACAACAGGCCTTTTAAGGGGATCCTGAAATAATCTTGTCATCCCTGACCTTGTCGCTCGTTCCCACAGTCCGACCTTAGTATCACAAGAAGCTTGTGCTCTGAGGAACTGGGGAGACCCTTCTGAGCGTGCTTTGTTCTCCTCTTCCTCCCAAGGAGGACAGCAGGTGGGAAGGGGAAGGAGAGAGAGGCCGGGGCCTCTGAAGAGACTGCTGTGCTGGCTGGAGAGGAAGGGAGACTCCATACTGTTGGGAGGAGGCCTTCTGAGGAAATGAGCGCTTTCCACCCCTCCCCAACCCCAAGTCCTCTCACGACAAAGTGGCCGCTGCAGAACCTCCTCCTGCCAGGTCTAGGCTTGCAGAAGCTCCTACACCCCGTCCACAAAGACCCAAACCAAATGCTGACTTCCTCAGAGCCTCATTTCTCTGCATCTTAAGGCAGTCCTAAATGCTTGTAGCTTCTTATTTAGGAGAGGGAACAGAAACCCTCCGGGAAAAATCCCCTTTGAAACACTAAGCTCTAATGTTTAAAATCTGTTAGCAAACCACACACTTCTCCACTCTCGCTGGGGCAGCTGTTTTCTCTCCAAATAAATCCCAGGGCTGCTGAGTATTTTAATGAGAGATCTTTGGGGTCTCCTTTAAACTCTGCTCTAAAAGCCCAGCCTCAGGGGGACTGGCCTGAGACCACCTCTTGCAGGCTACAATCCTATTTATAAAATCCTTTGTGACTGGTGTGTCTGGAAGGTGGATTTAGGAACACTGGGTCACGCTGGCACTGCAAAAGGGCGTCAGGTGGTGGCCAGCGTCCTGGGATGTCAGAAGTCATGCCTGGCAGATGGGCGGAGAGAATTGGAGTCTCCATGGGGGCATCAGATGCCGCCTACCTTTGGTGGTTGTCACCTTAGCCATGCAGGGGCTCCCAGAGCATTCGTGGAAACAAAGGGGAGAGATGCAGTGCATAAACACGGCAGAGTCTGAGGACACCTTGAATGGAAAAGTCGTGTTGCTCTGTCTGAAAAATGATGATTCTATGGGAGAGGCCAGTAATGGGGAGATAAGAAGTATAATTCAAGGGTCTACTATGTGCTTGCTTAGGAAGACCCAGAGAGCACAGAAGTCGTGATCCTGCCCATAGAGGTGCTAGTCGTCTAGTTGGGGGGATACGATGAAGACACTTGAAGTTAGAAGGAGTAATTCTTTGGGGGTAAAATGCCATATTGGCTCAAAGTTTAGCCTCTGGCATTTGATTTCTTTGCACGAATTGTGTCTCCAACAATTTACCAGCTCTATAAGCTTGGGAAAGCTCCTGAATTGCCAGGAGACCCAGTTTCCTCACCTTCAAATGTGTGTATCATTGTACCCACCTCATAGGGTTGGTGTGGAGATTAAATGAGCTATGCCTGTGAAGCACTTAGCCCGTAAAAGGTACTCAATAAATATTAGCTATTGATATTATGTGCTATTCAAAGGGGGAATGTAATAAATCTCTAAAGTAGTGTGGCATGGCCCAATTCCGAGAAATGGAAAATAAGTTGCATTTGGGATAGGCTTGGAAAACAGGTTGGAATTAAATTATCAGTGGAGGGGGGCAAAAATCATTTCAAAGCGTGCAAAAATAAAAAAAGCGAGAGAAGGCACAGACAGCAATGTTTCTATTCTTGAGTCAGTTTGCACATCGGCCTGCCTAGAGCAGGGGAATGGTGAGCATGGAGAGGTTCTGGATTAGTTTACAAGAGCAGAGCCTGAAAACTGGACTGAGGCAAATCCAAGTCGACGTGATAGGGAGGAGGGAGAAGTCGAACGTGTAAGTTTCTGAACAGGAGAGGATGTGGTGAAGGTGGAGATTCAGGAAGACTATAGGGGCAAGAATTTCAGAATAAGGGAGTAGAGAAACCGTAGTCAGCCCAGCCAGCTAGGGCGACATGGTGGTGATCTGGGAACGTGACAACTGGGATCTAGGGTAAGGTGGAGGGATTGCTTAGAAAGAGTTTTCCAGGAAACGTGAAATAAGACTTGGTGACCCTCATGTGCACAATGTATACATTGTGGAATATGAAAGCCTTAACCGAAAGCTTTTGTTCTTTCAGATATTTTCGTTCTAAGGAACAGAAATGCACTCAAGTTAAATCAAGTAATTAAAGATTTGTACAGAAGCAAGGGGACGCAGGAGAAGCTCGACAAATAAACGAACAAAAGGAGTCCTCAAGGAGACAGTAGCTGGAGAGAGTCTTCTATAACCCAAATGGCTCTAGTAAGATGACTGTGGGTTTCATTTTACTGCTCTACCAATAACAGACTTAATTTTTCTCTATGTGTTGCATCTCAGTTTTCTCACTTCTGACCAACTCCCTCACCCTTTATAAATATATTTCCTATTCTCTATAGTGCAATAGGGACACTATTGCAAAATATTAAACTAATATGTTTTACCTTTCCCCTTAAGTCATATTCTTTTTTTTTTCTTTTTTCTTTTGGCTGCGTTGGGTCTTCGTTGCTGCGCATGGGCTTTCTCTAGTTGTGGCGAGTGGTGCGCAGGCTTCTCATTGCGGTGGCTTCCCATGTTGCGGAGAACGGGCTCTAGGCACTTGGGCTTCAGTAGTTGGGGCTCGGTGGCCCTACAGCGCAGGCTCAGTAGTTGTGGCACACAGACTTAGTTGCTCCACGGTATGTGGGATCTTCCCGGACCAGGGCTCAAACCCGTGTCTCCAGTATTGGCAGGCGGATTCTTAACCACTGTGCCACCAGGGAAGTCCCAAGTCATATTCTTTGTACCTTTCCACCTCTGACACTTGCTCAGCCATAAAATCCCTTGTCTTGTGAGAAAGTAACAGGCTTGAAAACCAGTCTTGGATGAAAGAGAGGATTTTCTAAATCCCTTTAGAATTCTGGGAACTAACCTGGATGGATGAGATCATAGAATTCCTCCCAGTGAATGGAGATGACACCTTTTTCCATCTAACCTAGCTAAGCCCCAAGGCTTGACTAGTAATGGTGGGAGGATAGTATGATGCAGGTGAAGTGATGGAAAACCCCACCCTTTTTAGCCTGAAGGATGGTGGGAGAAAGAAGGAGGCAGAGGTGGAGGAAAGGAGACATCAGACACCTAGTTTTCTCTTCTTCTTACCTCCTCCTCCTCCTTCCACCTCAAGGTTGAAGGTCAAGGGCAGTGGGTAGCATTAGGAACATCTAGATAACCTTGGGTACTTAAATAACATGAAGATTCTGCTGCACTTCACACCTGAACTCCGGAAGGCAACGATTCCCATGTTGCCCTCTGCAGCTCTCTGCGACAGCCTCATCAAAGTAAACCTAGAGGTGCTGTGTGGCAGAAAAGATGAACTTTCTGATGTTTTACTGTTTTTGGCTTGCCTTTGGTGCTCCAGTGATGTGGATTCAACGTGGAGGAAACTGAGTGTTTGGGGAGCTCTCTTTCTTAGCAAGAGTGTTTTGATGCAGCAGTAGATGAATGGGAGAGAGTCATAGCCCTTTACCTTCAGCAAGAGCAGAATGAGGCCACATGAGCCAAGGAGGGCCACCAGCCACGGTCCACACTGCAAGAGACCAGATCACAAGTGATGCCACCTGCCAATGGCTGTTGTGAGTGCCAGCAGGGCCAGCTGTGACCAGGTGTTCAAGGGTGATGGCTGTGGAGACTAGAGGAGACAGAGGATATTGAATGGCTTTAGGCTTCTTTCCATTCAGAATCACAAGGTCACTTAAGCCCCACTCACCCCATAGACCCAGGCGCCATATTGAAATAGAGAAGGAAAGCAATAAAATTCTAAAAAATTGAGTAATACAAAAGAAATACCAAAATTATTACCTCAAGCTAAGAACTAAAGTATTTTGTTTTATTTTGCTTTGTTCCTTTTGTTACTCAGTGGATGGGGGTTCATGAAGAAGATGAAAGGAGTCAGCATTCAAATGAAGAAGCTATATTTTCTCTGCACAGTGGGACTGTAGCTTACATGAATTTATAAACCTACCATGAGAGCAAATGCTTGCCCATAGTTTGCACTCCCTCAAACCTCACTTGAAAGTGGTCCACATGACTTCCAGCCAACTCCTCAATCGCTCGCTAAATCATTACCTACAATTTCATTTCCCACTGCTACGTGTCTGATTTGCACACAGTGTGTTAGTTCAGGGACTCTGCAGTCAGTGAATCTGTTGGGCCTAGATCGTGTTTTTTGAGCCAGGTTGTGAGGATTGGGATCTGACCTCTGCGTTAGGAAATAGGAGAAAGAGCCATACACAGGGGAAGTTCCAGGAAAGTGTCTGAGGTAGATAAATTAATAGAACAGCCAGTTCTTTACTCTTCCACCTATGCTTAAAGTCATGACCAAAGTAAAGCTGGGAAAAGTGCCCTGTGAAGGTATAAAAATGTTGAATCTTGACAACATGTTCTTTCCTCTGAGTCTCTCCAGTAGACTTACATAACTGTGACTGAGTTTCTCCACTACCATAAATAAGCTTGAGGAGTTCTGTAAATTTCACCTCCTTTTCCCCTATGGGGAATCAGGGATCCATCAATTCTTTCTTATGCAGCATTTCATTTACATATTCTAGTTACTCTGACATTACAGTTAATAAAATGTTGGCATTATATGTTATAGTGGAATATGATTTTTCATAGAATCCAAATATATTGAAACAGAAACTAAAATCACAGTACACACTATCCTCATTTTAAGATTCAAAAGAGAGTTCCGCATTTTGCAGTCTCTCTGGTTGTAATTATGAAAATCAGTTATCATTTTCTTTATGTGTGCATCTGAGAGAGTTATGGTTAATAGTCTAAGTCAGTTTGTAATTCTATCTCACATTGTATTTATTCCAAGTTTCATTCCATCCAAAAGCAACTTCGAGGTGTCCTGTGGTGTATCTCCTACCTCATAAACATCTTTGTCAGACTCTCCACATGTTCACCCAGCAGGGGTGTTGAGGTTCATTTAAAGGAAACCAATCGTAAAGCCCATGCCAGGTGATCCACACTGTAACGTGAGTGTGGGACTGCTGAGCCAATGGGAAAGCCACATGATGGCCTGAGGGGAGTTTGGACATGTAGGTGGCTGCTGGTTTACTCATTCGTCTAACATCAGCATAAGTTGAAACCTGCCCTTTTTTCAAATTTGTATGTCAGTGGCAAGAAGAACATGCTGATATGAGCATTTGGTAGCTGACATCAGCTTTAAACCTGGGTGTTAGTGTCTACTCAGAGAGATCACATGGGTTTGCCCAAGGCCAAACCAAGAGGCCAACAGAAATGGGAAAGCACAGAAAAGTTTCTTTTTTTCTAATTCAGTGCCACTCCTTAGTGTCACATGTGTAAACAACATTCACTTCAATATCAGCTGTAATTGTTGAAAAATAAATTGAGAGAGGCACATTATAAATGAATGTACCTTCGATTATATTTGCAGGCAGGGGACAGCTCATCATCCTTATCCCATCCCCCCGTGGCTCATCCGTCAGTACATTTTTATTCAACCAGTATTTAGTGATCATTTACTATATGCCAGACTCTTTGAAATTGCTGGGGCACAAATCTTCTGAGCTAGCTTTTCTCCCAACTCAGCCCTGATGTATGAGGATATTTGCTTGTTTTGCTGGATTTTTACTCTTAGCACAGCTCAAAATCTGAAGAGAGAAGAGGTATGTAGGGTGAAGAGTCTTGAGCAGCATTCAGTGGCGGGTGGGCGAAAGGGTAGGGGCCTTTGAGAATCCACAGCTGGCTGTTCAACCAGAGATGGATGAAATGGTGGGATTGCTGGGCCTCTCTCCCCAAGCACCTAATCGAGTACACTAACCATTACTGGATGTGAAATGAGAAAGAACACAGGTTTTTGCAAGAACTCTTCTCATATTTTGTGCTGTGTGTGGTTGAAAGGGATACTTGGACAAGACAAGTGGGCTGGGGCAGCGTGAGACTGCCCACTCGGGAGGCTTTCGTAACAAGGAACGTTAAAGCGTATTTTTGTTTTGCTGCTCCTCCGTGTGGTCGTAGCCAGGGCTGAACTGAACTGCTCAGGAAAGCAAATGAAACTGAAGGCTCCCCACATACCCTCCCTGTCAGTTTCTCCCGATGTAGCACATAGTCTCTCCTCTAAGTCAAACAAACATTTAAAGAAGATTGGTTTAAAAATTGCAAATTATTAGCTATCCAAGATTCCCCCTTCCATGTCTAACCATATTCTTCTTGTTTCTCTTGGACCTAGCATTTGAGTAGCTTGAACAGGAGGAAATCAGAAAGCCATATGAGGACCTGAGGGGTGTCTGGAAATAGAGGTGAAGACCCACCCAATTTCTACCTGTGCCCCTCTTGCTGCTCAACAGAGCAGGCTCTTGAAAGATGTGATGGGAGTGATTGTGTCCTTAGCCTTCTCTCCTTTTCCACTGCAACATCTCCCCTCCTCCAGGGCTGAGCCCTGACAATTTACGTCTCCCCAGTATGGTTCCAGACATTCTGCTTGCCCAGCCCCATCACAATTTAATTATTATGTGTCTGACCCCCTTAGGTTTCCACTAGGTGACTTTTACTAAAAAGTACCATATTCTAAAATAATGGTTGGCTATGAACCCATGTCTAACTTCTTCCCCATAGAAAGACAGAGATTAAAAGCAAAGGATGAGAAATAGATGGTTATTCTGAAGGCATGCAGCTGTCACAGTAGGCTCTGGGACAGATGGAGAGTGATTTGGGGGCTTGTGCATCTGAGAGTGGCACACTCAAAATCACAGCACGTTGTGGGGGGTGGGGAATAAAAGCCTCCCCTTTCATGCCACAATCCTTCTCTCTTCTTTTAGCCTCATCAGTTAAGTTCCAAGTTGTTTTCAGGTGCAATGCAAACCAGAGGACGTCAGGTCTTGTTAAATGTTCTTTCCCGCATTTTCCCTTTTAAATTTCCTCATCTGTTTGTGGCCCAGCATTTCACAGCAGAGAATGGTTTTTCAGCCTCTTTCATTTGAGGGGGTCATACATTAGTGAGTCTTCTTCTTACTGTGAAAGATAGGTGCATGGAAATCGTAGTCTGGGAGAACAGGCTGTAGCCATCAGACTTTCACATACTCTGTGGGAAGTAGCAGCCCCGGCACTTTAACTGCCTCCTGAACTTGGGCTCTAAGACAGTTTCAAAGGTCTAAGTCTGCAGTAGAATAATTGTCAGCTTTCATCTGAAATTCTAAAATGAACTGGGGAATATTACCTGCAGAGAAGTTTGTAAATGTTTTCCCTTCATTTCTTATGATCATACATTAGAATTTGAACATATTTGTTTAAGGCTTACACCCTGTTGACAGTTTTACCTTGGAAGAGACTTGAGCAGAATGGCTCTTAGGTGATATTCTTTATTTGGACCAACAAGCCCCATCACAACTTAAAATAAAAATCTCTTTGGCTCCAGGGTTCTTCTTTCACAGTGGTGATTTGTTTTTTATTTCTAATAGTCAATCTCCTTGATTTTCTCAATTTTTTTTTCTTTTGTTTTTTCCTGAGCGGAGAAGTGGAAATATTAAGAATAACAGGCAACAACGGGGAGTGGAGGGGTTTATGTTTTGTTCCTGACACAGAAATTTAGCAGAGAAGAGTTTGGCTAAAGAGATTCATAAGAAATAAGTAAGCACCTTTACAGGCTAAGGCTTTCCATGAGTGTCTTCCAGAATAGACCATCTCCTGGAGACAGGTAACATATTATTTTCTTTATTTTGCATTTTCAAGAACCTGTGAGAGCCGTTAGCAACTATCTGCTAAAAGCATAGAGGCAGAGACTCTAAGTGAAGACTGAGAAGTAAACAGTTTGGCTCCAACCTGTTCACATGGATTACTTGGCTAGTTTCTTTTCTGTTTTTTTTTCATGTACTACTTTATCCTGTCCTTGTTCCCTGATAAGGTAAGAGATGAAAAACTGCATTAACTCCAACTGTAAAATTCCAGCCTCTAAAAGAGACCTTAGAATAAGAAGGATCTGGCATTTACTGAGTGAACAAAGGGAACAAAAATTCTATGATTCAAGGAACTTTTTAAAATGAGCTTTTATTTTCTGCAATCAAATGTGAATATGGAATTTGAAACAGGATGACACTGAGAAGCAGATAATATAGCTGGTTGTGAGCTATTCAAATTCACTGAGGGACACTCTAAGGAATATATGTATGGAACATCCTTCATTTCATAATAACTGAATTTGTTTATTTTAATTTTTTCCTATGAAATTTATAATTTAAATTCCTCAGTCAGATGCTGAGAAAGGAAGGGGTTCGCGGGCACAAAATCCTACAGCACTGTGCTGAGGGCATACGGAGGAATATCTGTTTTTCAGAATCCAGACATCAGAAGGGATAATTAAAAAGAATTAACAAATTTTACTTGGATAGAAGACAACAGTTACTAGCTTGTACCAAGCACAGTGCTATTCACATACAACATTCCACTGAGTCTTCACAAAACCCAGCTAGTAGGATACTATTATTCCCATTTCATGGGGGTGAAATATAGGTATTTTGAAATGTAGGTAATTTTCCTAGCTGTCCTGGCACACACATCTTCTAACAACAAATCATGCGCTCTTCTTCCTAACCCAAAAGGCCTTCCAAGTAAATGTTCTCCACTCCATGGTGGATAATTAATCTTCCAGCTGTAAAAACACAGGGGGTTTGTTAACCCCCTTAACCTGGGGTTAAGGTTGCCAGATTTAGCAAATAAAAATGTAGAACACCCTGTATATGTCCCAAATATTGTATGGGACACACTCATACTAAGAGATTATTCACTGTTTATCTGAAATTCAAATTTAACTGCTGTCCTGCATTTTATCTGGCAATCCTAGGTGGGACTATGGGCACTTGCTGAAAAGGAGGAACCTGAAGGAAAAAGCAGGTAAGAAATTGGAACTCAACAATGAGTCTAGGGTCCAATAAACAGTGAGGGATCTTCCTAAGGAAAAAAAAGCTGTACCTTAACTAACTTAATTTTCACATGAAGCTGCAGGAGAAAGTGTGATGGTAGAGATACCAGGATGTGTGTGATGGTAGAGATACCAGGATGTGTGTAAACTGGGAAGAAGTACACTTGTGGTAAATGTTCAATAAACAGTGACCACATTGAGTTACTATCATCTGGAAAGGACTCATGTACTGGTAGATCCCTAATGGCTAATGCCCTGGACACCAAGAGTAGCCATTCGTTATTCCGGTCCTGAGTGACTGAATTAAAAGCACACACTTTGGAGTGATATTAACTACCAGGTATTAACTCTGTCACTTTGATCAGGTTACATATTGTCTTTGAGCTCCAATGCCTATATTTGCATAATAGAGTGGTACTCTAAGAACTATTTTACTCAATTAATGGCAGAAGTGGCTTATGTTCTTCCTTCTCCTCCTCCTCATAATCTAGAGCAGGAATGGGTAAACATTTTTTGTAAAGTCCCAAATAGCAAATATTTTAGGTTTGATGGGCCATAATGGCTCTGTCACAGCTACTCACTTCTGCCATTCTAGTGAGAAAGTAGCCACAACCAACATACAGAAATGGCTGTGTTCAATGAAACTTCATTTACGAAAAGAGGTATTGGATTGGATTTGGCCTGAGGGCTGTAGTATGCCGATCCCTGATTTAAAGCAGGGCTCCCCAATCTCTTCCCAAATCTCATCATCACGGGGAAAGGATGGGGAAGGAAGGAAAGGGGTACTGCTGGACCTGGTGAACTAGCAGGAATTTATCTCTGACAGGGCACCAGTTGTACGTGGTGAATAGCAAACCGCTTCTTTTTTAATAGCCTTTCTATTTTTAGAGCAATTTAATTTCACAGCAAAACTGAGAGGAAGGTGTAGAGATCTCTCGTATCCCCCCTGCCCTCACGCATGCACAGCCTCCGCATTACCAGCATTCCCCACCAGGGTGGTACGTTTGTTACAACTGATGAATCTGTACTGACACATCATCATCACCCAAAGTCCATAGTTTACCTTATGACTCACTCTTGAACATTCTGTGAGTCTGGATATATATGTATATGTCATGGTATACTGACACGTATCCACCATTACAGTATCACAGAGTATTTTCACTGCCCTAAAAATCCTCTGTGCTCCAGTTATTTATCCTGCTCCCCTCCAACCCTTGGCAACCACTGATCTTTTTATTGTCTGCATAGTTTTTCCTTTTCCAGAATGTCACATCGTTGGAATCATACAGTATGTTGCCTTTTCAGATTGGCTGCTTTCTCTTAGTAATATGCTTTTAAGTTTCCTCCGTGTCTTTTCATGGCATGACAGCTCATTTCTTTTCAGCACTGAATAATATTCCATTGTCTGAATGTAGCAGTTTACTTATCCATTCACCCACTGAAGGACATCCTTGTTGCTTCTAAGTTTTGGCAATTGTGAATAAACCTGCTATAAACATCTGTGTGCAGGTGTTTTTTTAAAATTTATTTTTAATTTACTTATTTTTGGCTGCGTTGGGTCTTCGATTGCTGCATGCAGGCTTTCTCTAGTTGCAGTGAGCGGGGACTACTCTTTGTTGTGGTGCGCGGGCTTCTCATTGCGGTGGCTTCTCTTGTTGTGGAGCACGGGCTTTAGGGTGCATGGGCTTCAGTAGTTATGGCACGCGGGCTCAGTAGTTGTGGCTCGTGGGCTCTATAGCGCAGGCTCAGTAGTTGTGGCGCACGGGCTTAGTTGCTCCGCGGCGTGTGGGATCTTCCCGGACCAGGGCTCGAACCCGTGTCCCCTGCACTGGCAGGCAGATTCTTAACCACTGTGCCACCAGGGCAGTCCCTGTGTGCAGGTTTTTGAATGGACAGAAGTTTTCAACTTCTTTGGGTAAATACTAAGTAGCATGATTGCTGGATTGTATGGTAAAAATATGTTTTATAAGAAACCGCCAAACTGTCTTACAAAGTGCCTGTGCCATTTTGCATTCCCGCCGACAATGAAGGAGAGTTCCTGTTGTTCTACATCCTCGCCAGAATTTGGCAGTGTCTGTATTCTGCATTTTGGCCATTCTAATAGGAGTGAACTGGTATCTCGTTGTTTTAATTTCCATTTCCCTGATGACATATGATGGGGAACATCTTTTCATATTTGCCATCTGTATATCTTCTTTGGCAAGGTGTCTGTTAAGGTCTTTGGTCCATTTCTTAATCGGTTGTTTAATTTCTTAATGTTGAGTTTTAAGGGTTCTTTGTATATTTTGGATAACAGCCCTTTATCAGATGTGTCTTTTGCAAATATTTTCTCTCAGTGTACCTGCCTTTTGAGAAGCCCTGATTGGAATGAGTAAGGAAGATATAGACTATCAAAATCCCAAGGGCAAGAGTTGACTTTTATGCACTTTTATAATAAAATCTAACATATACTGGGTGCTTATTGTGTGTTGACCACTGTGATAAGCATTTTATATACATTATCTCATTCAGTGCAGTCCAGACTCTCAAAGAACAGGTACTATTACTATCCTCACTTTGCACATGGGGAAACTGGGGTTTGGGAAGACTCACATGATCACACAGATAACCAGAATTTAAATTCAAGCAGTCTGCCCCCGGCATCTGGACGCTTGACTCCTATACCTATACCATATTGCAGTGCCAGTGCTATTAAATACAACACAGCTCCCTCAAAACAGGGGAAGAGAGAAGCCAGGTTTTCATGTGCTGAGGACAGAATGTTGGAAGGCACTGAGGCATGAAATAATACGGTGCCTTTCAGAAGTGGGAAAGGAGTTTGGCATAGCTGGTCTTATTCTAGGCTTCTCAGTTCTCTGTCTCAATGAGTGACATCCATCCAGTTGGTCAAGCCAGCAATCTAGAAGTCATCCTCAACTTTTTTCTTTTCCTTAGCTTCATGACCAAATTATCAAATCCCATTAATTTCATCTTCTATATCTTTCAAGTCTATCTACGCCTCCCCATCTCCTCTACCTCTACCACCACCCTGGTCTGTGCTGCCATCAGCCTCCACCTGGGTCTCTGCAGTAGCTGTCTAACTAGGATACTAGATCCACCCCATCCCTGCCAATCCATTCTCCTCACTGCAGCCAGAGTGATCTTTCAGAAATACAAATCTGATGATCATGTCATGTCTTCCTCCCCACAAACTCTTAATATCTCTAATAGTTTACCATTGCTATCAGGGAAAGACAAAACCCTTGACTTGGTTTCAAGGTCCTGTGGGGACTGGCCCCCCTGTTTCTCTTTCTAGCACCTTCCCACAATACTCACCCTCCCTCACTTGGCTCCAGAAACACTGGTAATTGTTCAGTCCCTCGTACTTCACACGCTTCCTCCTACCACCCTCTACTGGGGATCCCTACCCCCTCATTATTATATATTTTTAAAATTTTTATTTATTTTTGGCTGTGTTGGGTCTTTGTTGCTGTGCGCAGGCATTCTCTAGTTGTGGTGAGCAGGAGCTACTCTTCGTTGTCGTGAGTGTGCTTCTCATTGTGGTGGCTTCTCTTGTTGTGGCACACGGGCCCTAGAGCAAGCGGGCTTTGGTAGTTGTGGTGCGTGGGCTCAGTAGTTGTGGCGCACGGGCTTAGTTGCTCCACGGCATGTGGGATCTTCCTGGACCAGGGATTGAACCCGTGTCCCCTGCATTGGCAGGTGGATTCTTAACCGCTGCACCATCAGGGAAGTCCCTACCCCCTCGTTCTTTGCCTAGTCAATACACATTCTTCAAATCTCAGCTCAGATTTTACACCCTCAAAGCTGTCTTCCTTGACTTCCGTGACTAAGTGATATCCCTCTAAAAATGCTCTGATAAACTATGAGTTTCTCTTTTACAGAACCTACAAAAGCTGTGATTTTAAGTTAAAATGGGTATTTAATGGCCATATATCTACTAAGTCAAAGGAGAGCAGTGAGCTCAGGCATAACCAACTCCTGAGGGTCTAATAATGTCCCAGGACCTCTCCCCTGCTCTCCCCTACGTTGGTTTCTTTCTCCGGCAAGCTCCCTGCCCATGTCAAAGTTTACATTGTCCTCACAGTTAATGATCCCAGTTTAAAAGCTCACAGGGCAATGTGACGTTTATTTGTGTGATTATGTTTGTGGTATCTGTCTTCTTCCCTGGATGGCAAGGGCACCCCATGTTCCTGGCTCATGTCCTGGCACAGAACGAAGGGGTGGATGGATAACTAGACCTCAAATGGGGATGGGGAGAGAAGAAGATGGAGATAAGACTAACTCAGGAGCATGATGCCTTTAAGATAGCTTTCTGTGGGGCCATCTCTGATTCTTTAAAATTAGAAAGCAGTTGATACAAACAACATAGAAGCAGATGATTTCAAAACCGAAGCTTGGAGGAATTAAGAGGACTTATTTCATCAATTGCTGAAATATGAAAAGGATTTTTTAAAGTTATACTTTATTTTTAGAGTTTTACACTGCCATTATATGAAATTATTCAACATTTTCCTTGTTGAATAATTGAGAAGATAGTACAGAGAATCCATATATCCACAATCAGTTTCTCCTTCTTATGACAGTATGGTATATTTGTTAGAATTAATGAACCAATATCAATACATTAACTAATAATTAACAGTTTATTCAGACTTAGTTTTTAACCTACTGTCCTTTTTTTTTTTTTTCTGTTCCAGGATACTGTATTAGTTCCACAAGGCTGCCATGAGAAAATTCCACAAACTGGGTGGCTTGAAATAGCAGAAATTTATTGTCTCACAGTTCTGGAGGCTAGAAGTCTGAAATCAAGGTGTCAGCAGGGCCATGCTCCCTCTAAAACCTGAAGAGGAATTCTTCCCTGCCTCTTCCTAGCTTCTAGTGGTTTTCTGGCAATTTTGATGTTCCTTGACTTGCAGCTGCATACTCCAACCCTTGCCTTTGTCATCAAGTGGCCTTCTCCTGTGTCTCTCTCTTCATATGGCCATCTTCTTATATGGATGCCAGTAGTATTGGATTAGGGACATACCCTACTCCAGTATGTGCTCATCTTAACTAATTACATTGCAATGACCCTATTTCCAAATATAGTCACATTCTAAGATACTGGGGATTAGAACTTCAACATATATTTTCTGGGGGGGACACAATTCAACCCATAACAGATTTCATCCAAGATACCACATTATGTTTAGTCATTGAGTCTCCTTAGGCTCCTCTTGGCCGTGACAGTTTCTTCAACTTTCCTTGGTTTCAATGACCTTGAGAGTTTTGATGAATACTGGTCAGGTATTTTGTAAGATGCCTCACTGTTGAAATGTGTCTGATGTTTTGCTCATGATAAGACCAGAATAATGTGTTACTCATAGTAGAAAATCCAGAGGTAAAGAGATACTGTCATCGCATAATATCCAGGGTGCATACTATCAACATGATTTATCACTGTTGACGTTCACCTTGATCACCTGGCTGAGGTCGTGTTTAGCAGGTTTCCCCACTGGAAAGTTGCTCTTTCTTCCCCTTTCCATACTGTACATTTTGGAAGGAAGTCACTAAGCACAGCCGCTAAGGAGTGGGGAGTTATGCTCCTGCTCCTTTAGTGTGGAGTATATACATAAATTATTTGAAGTTTATCTGCATGGGAGATTTGTCTCTTCTTGCCATTTATTAATTTATTCAATCATTTATTTATATCAGTATGAACTCATGGATATTTACTTTCTAATTTGTATCATAATTCAATACTACTTTATTTTGTTTCTCAAATTGCTTCAGCTTTGCCATTGGGAACTCTTTTAGTTGACTCCTGTGTCCCTGTGACATAATCCAATCAAAAATTTTTAAGCACTCCCTTATTTTCTGGCACTACAAGATAAGATGTGCCAGGCTCATTTTGTATATTTCTGCCCCAGGATCAGCCAATTCTCCAAGGAGCCCTGGTTCCTTTTATTGGAGAATGGTATTAGAAACCAATATTTGGGCAACGAAAAGGGTTTTGGATAAGGGGAGTGAATGAAAGCTGAGAGGGAGAAGAGAGTTGTAGGCACAAAACCCATGAAAAAGGGAGGAAGGGAATTGCCCAGGCTAAGCAAAGAGTTCCCGATTAGAGTTTAGAGCGGTTAAGGAGGAGAGAGATGAGTAGAGGGACATAAGTGAAGAGGACAAGGACTGAGGGTCCCAAAGTCAACCAAGAGGCATCAAAGCAAATGACCTTGTTATTAGCTGAGCTGCTGATTATCAGTCATGGAGGAGATCTTCCATAATTGATTAAAGATAGCAATGTTCCATTCCTGTCCCACCCCAAAAAACAACTATCCACCTGGTTGTAACTTCAGGGTCTTGTAAGATCTTAGACCTCTTCAAAAAGCCAAGCAAGATGGGAAAACACATGGTAAGGAATCTCTGCACTTACAGACTTTGTTTCCTACCTCTAGCCATTTAGTGAACTTGACCATCAGCAAGTCCAGCTGGTACTCTCAGCCACCTTCATATTGGACATGAACGCCTACCAGCCTTTTGCTTATGAGGCTATTTGAAATGATGGTTAGGATAACTGGCTATTTATCCATTGTCACTGAACTGGACCACTGAACTTTTTGAGTCTGTCCTGAGTGTTGCCCCATGTGAAGTCACATTTTAACATAAGCCATATATCGCATCTGGATGGCAAGGCAAGACCAACCTTCAACACTTTGATGGCACAAAGATAGGTTTTAGTGGCTGATGTTGGCTATGTTGGGCCAAAGGGCAGAAGTAAATGAACCATGTCCTAGGAAGGCTGTACACAGAGAACAGATATTTTTAGTTCAAAGTTTGTCTGTTTACCAGGTATGTAACTTTAGGTGTGTTTTTAATATCCCCAGGATTCAATAGCTACAAAATGGAAGTAGTAAAATCTACTTCCAAAGATTATTGTGGGGATAAATTAGAGAATACATTTGTAATGTCCTGAGAACAGTGTCTGGCACACAGAACTCTGGAGAGTGAGCACCCAGCTTTCTATACTGTCCTCCTCATTATGGTCTCCTTTTTCTCTCCCACCCTTCTCCTCTCTTCAAGCACTTAAGTCTTTGTCTCATACCCTCGTAGTTCATGGCTCCTAAATTCAGCCTTCTTTCCAGGCCTCTCATCCCTCAATTGCCCCAAACCATAATAGCTTCTTTCTCTTCACCACTCATCAAAACTCCCATATCCTGAAATTCTGATCTTAGCCAGATGTTAAGAAAAAGCATTTTGCTGAGTTGATTAAAGTCCATCATAAAGTATAAATAGCTTATAGGCATTAATATGTTAATTTGTTCAAGCACATCTGTGGGGGGTGTGTGTGTGTGTATGTGGACTCTCCCCATAATCTGTGTCCAGCCTGAGGCCGTAGAGCACGGTGATTAGGAGGACAGGCTCTGGAACTCGTCTGTGGGGTTTCATATCCAGACTCAGTCTCATATTAGCTATGGGACCTTATGTAACTTCCTTAGGCTTTCCACATATTAGTGTCTTCATCTCTACGTAAGTCTAATAAGGTTGTTGTAGGGTAAAATGAGATGGTTCATATAATACACTTTGAAGAGTGCTTCGTGGAAATAAGCTACCCAGTAAATACTAGCTATCACGATAGCTGATAACCAAGGCAGTCATTTCCATATCCTACCTCTGCTTTGAACCTCAGAAAAGGTGAGACTCAATTTGATACTTCTTCCTCAAAAGTTTCCTACTGATGAGAAGAGCATCTCCTTTGGTTTTGTACATAACCAGAGAGCAAAATTCCAAGAACTCAGCATCCAAGCATAAAGTAATTTCAAGGTTTGTGCTATGGACTGAATTGAGTCCCTCTGCCAAGTTCATATGTTGAAGCTATAATCTCCAGTGTGATGGTGTTTGGACATGGAGCCTTTGGAGGTAATTAGGTTTAGATGAGGTTATAAGCATGGGACCTCATGATGTAAGTGCCCTTATAAGGGGAGACATCAGAGAGCTCTCTTTCTCTCTGTGTATTTCTCTCTGCCATGTGAGGACACAGCAAGAAGGTGGCCATCTGCAACCAGGAAGAGGGTCCTCATCAGGAACTGACCATGCTGGTACCATGATCTCAGACTTCTAGCCTCCAGAACTGTGAGGAAATAAATGTCTGTTGTTTAAGCCACCTGGCGTTTGGTATTTTGTTATGGCCACCCAAGCAGACTAATACAGTTTGAATGATAAGATGATCCCACAACCAACCAAATATAAAATGTCAGAACTTTTCAGTGAACTGATAGAAACTTACTAATAAAGCTAAGACTTTACTCATTAACACGTGATCTTGTTCACCATGTTAATTATAATCACAGGCTACAACCCCAGCCAAATGTCTTTTAGATGAATCATAAATTGTTATCTGAGCTGGATAAGAACTTAGGAATCATTTGATTCACATTCCTGTGTGGCAGATGAGGTCACTGAGGCCTAGAATGGTTAAGAGATTCAGCAGAAGCTGCACAGCTGGAGCCCAGGTTCTCTCTCTCCGAGGCCCGTGTTCTCTTCACACAATGCCTCAGTGCAGATCATCAGTCACAGAGAGGCCCTGGAGGGGCTGTAGAGATGAATTAGCTCAAACCAGAGCTCCTAGAAAGAGTGCAAAGATTTTCTTTCCTAAGTTTCATGTGCATGTGAGAAAATATTGTGTAGCAGTATTAACATTTTATTTACTCTAACTCAGAGATGCAAAGAAATTATGGCTTATTTGTTTTCTAGAATTGATCTAAAGTTCCTCCTGAGTTTCACTCTATTCCTTCAGTGTAGACTGAGGTGGTGGGTTTGGGACAGTGGGTGATGACATTTACATTTGCCAACAAATGGCATCACTGTCTGTTCCACTTAAACAGTCTCTTTTACATCATTTGGCTTATTTGAGGTTGGTCTTATGGGTTTCTTCCCTCTCTCCCTGCTCCTTCTCAAGATGGCCTTGACTCTGTGTGTGCAAGTTTGTGTGCTGTTCTTCAATGCTAAGTCTGGTCCTTGGTAGGCTGGGTCTGCTAAATTGCACCTGGACCTGCATTGTTTTGGGTGCAAAATCAGGTAATTTGGTCCTATCCTGGGACTCCACTAGTCCAAATCTTTCAGTGGTTCCTGTCCCTACACTGAAGCATGTGGGAACTTTCAGATCTTCTAGGCCAGAAGATCCAGCCCTTAGGCAAAAGTCTGTTTTTTGTAAATAAAGTTTTATTGGAACATGGCCATGCCTGCTTATTTACACATGGACTATGGCTGCTTTCATGCTACAAATACAGTACTGAGTGGTTGTGAAGGGAACTGGTCCTCAACTCCAAAAATATTTACTATCTGGCTCTTTAGAGAAAAAGTTTGTTGCTCACTGCTCCAGACCACTGCTGTCCAATAGAACTTTCTGCTATGATGGAAGTGTTTATTTGCCTTTCAATACAGTAGCCATCAGTCACATACTGTTATTGAGCACTGGAAATGTGGTTAATGTGACTAAGGAACCAAATTTAAATTTCATTTAATGTGAATAACTTTAAAATTTATTACACATTTATAACAACAACATCATACTCAACAGTAAAAAGCTGAAAGCATTCCCTCTAAGATCAGGAAAAAGACAAGAACACCCACTCTCACCAATTTTATTCAGCATAGTTTTGGAAGTCCTAGTGATAGCAATCAGAGAAGAAAAACAAATAAAAGCAATCCAAATAGGAAAGGAAGAAGTAAAACGCTCATTGTTTGTAGATGACATGATACTCTACATAGAAAATCCCAAAGACACCACCAGAAAACTATTAGAGCTCATCAATGAATTTGGTAAAGTTGTAGTATAAAAAATTAATATGGAGAAATGTGTTGCATTACTGTACACTAACAGTGAAATAGAAGAAAGAGAAATTAGGGAAACAATCTCATTTACCATTGTTTCAAAAAGAATAAAATACCTAGGAATAAACCTACTTAAGGAGGCAAAAGTCCTATACTCCAAAAACTATAAGATGCTGATGAAAGTAATTGAAGATGACACAAACAGATGGAAAGATATACTGTGTTCTTGGATTGGAAGAATAAATATTGTTAAAATGGCCATACTACCCAGGGCAATCTACAGATTCAATGCAACTTCCATCAAATTACCAATAGCATTTTTCACAGGACAGGAAAAAATGTTTTTAAATGTGTATATGGAAACACAAAAACCCCAAATAGCCAAATCAATCTTAAGAATAAAGAACAGAGCTGGAGAAATCATTCTCCCTGACTTCAGACTATACTACAAAGCTACAGTAATCAAAACAGTATAGTACCTGCACAAAAAACAGACACATAGACCAATGGAACAGGATAGAAAGCCCAGAAATAAACCCACATACTTATGGTCAATTAATCTGTGACAAAGGAGGAAAGAATATACAGTGGAGAAAAGCAATCTCTTCAATAAGTGGTGCTGGGAAAACTAGACAGCAATATGTGAAAGAATGAAATTAGAACATTCTCTAACACCATGCACAAAAATAAACTCCAAATGGATTAAAGACCTAAATGTAAGACCATATACTGTAAAACTCCTAGAGGAAAACTTAGGCAGAACACTCTTTGACATAAATCGCAGGAAATTTTTTTTGGATCTGTCTCCCAGAGTAATGGAAACATAAGCAAAATTAAACAAGTGGGACCTAATTAAACTTAAAAGCCTTTGCACAGCAAGGGAAACAATAAACAAAATGAAAAGACAACCTACAGAATGGAGAAAATGTTTGCAAACTATGGGCAGAAGGGACTTCCCTGGTTGCACAGTGGTTAAGGATCTGCCTGCCAATGCAGGGGACATGGGTTCTAGCCCTGGTCCGGGAAGATCCCACACGCTGCAGAGCAACTAAGCCTGTGTGCCACAACTACTGAGCCTGAGTTCTAGAGCCCATGAGCCACAGCTACTGAAGCCCATGTACTCTAGGGCCTATGCTCCACAATAAGAGAAGCCACCACAATGAGAAGCCCGCGCACTGCAACAAAGAGTAGCTCCTGCTTGCCGCAACTAGAGAAAGCCCGCATGCAGCAATGAAGACCCAACACAGCCAAAAATAAATAAATAAATAAATTTATAAAAAAAAATTGGGCAGAAGATCTAAATAGACACTTCTCCAATGAAGACATAGATGGCCAAAAAGCACATGAAAAGATGCTCAACATTGCTAATTATTAGAGAAATGCAAATCAAAACTACAATGAGGTATCACCTCACACCAGTCAGAATGGCCATCATCAAAATGTCTACAAATAATAAATGCTGGAGTGGGTGTGGAGAAAAAGGAACCCTCCTGCACTGTTGGTAGGAATGCAAACTGGTGCAGCCACTGTGGAGAAAAGTATAGAGATTCCTTGAAAAACTAAAAATAGAGCTACCATATGATCCAGCAATCCCATTCCTGGGTACATATCCAGAAACAATTAAAACTCTAATTTGAAAAGATACATGCACCCTAGTTTCATAGCAGCATTATTTACAATAGCTAAGACATGGAAACAACCCAAGTGCCTATCAACAAACAATTTGCTTGAAAAGATGTGGTATACACACACACACACACACACACACACACACACACACAATGGAACATTACTCAGCCATAAAAAAGAATGAAATAATGCCATTTGCAGGTACATGGATGGACCTAGAAATTATCCTACTGAGTAAAGTAAGTCAGACAGAGAAAGACAAATATCATATGATATGACTTATATGTGGAATCCAAAAAATGATACAAATGAACTTATTTACAAAACAGTAGTAGACTCAGACAGAAAACAAATTTATGGTTACCAAGGGGGAAGGAGGGGAAAGGATAAATTGGAAGTTTGGGATTAACAGATATACAGATATACACTCATATATATAAAATATACTTGTCCCCCAGTCCCTTCCTTCACCCTAAGAAAGGAGAAAGATCAGGCTCTGCCTAAAAGAGAGGGGAGATGCCCAGTAACCCACGTTATTTGTTAGAAAACCACACATTATGGCATTTAAAAAGTATTCATTTAAAGGCATTTAAAATTTTTTTTTCAAATAAAATTTACTATTAAAAATATGGTGTGCCATGCCTCTGTCCTATTCTAAATGTTGATTTGCTGTGTTGTTACAACTCAAATGAGTTAGAGAATAGGAATCAAGTGTTACTAGGAAAAAAAAGGAATAGACATATTCTCATAAAGCAAATCACAGAATATAACAGAGTTATGAGAGATGCTTGGAAAAACATTATCATAAGTCCAAAACCTGCTTATGTCAATTCTTTAGTACTTAAAAGAGATAGAGGCTATTTTGAGTGCTTAACAAAAATAAAGGCTATTTAAAAAAAAAAACCCAAAAGCAACTTTTGTCCTGAGCCATATTCTGTGGGGTTTTTTTGAATATTTGAATTTTCTTTATTTTTTTAAACAGCAGGTTCTTATTAGTTACCTATTTTATACAAATTAGTGTATATATGTCAATCCCAATCTCCCAGTGCATCACACCGCCACCCCGCCCCCCACTTGCCCCCCTCGGTGTCCATATGTTTGTTCTCTACATCTCTGTCTCTATTTCTGCCCTGCAAACCGGTTCATCTGTACCATTTTTCTAGGTTCCACATATATGCATTAATATACGATATTTATTTTTCTCTTTCTGACTTACTTCACTCTGTATGACAGTCTCTAGATCCAGCCATGTCTCTACAAATGACCCAATTTCATTCCTTTTTATGGCTGAGTAATATTCCATTGTATATACGTGCCACGTCTTCTTTATCCATTCATCCGATGATGGACACTTAGGTTGCTTCCATGACCTGGCTATTGTAAAGAGTGCTGCAATGAACATTTTGGTACATGACTCTTCTTGAATTATGATTTTCTCAGGGTATATGCCCAGTAGTGGGATTGCTGGGTCGTATGGTAGTTCTATTTTTAGTTTTTTAAGGAACCTCCATACTGTTCTCCATAGTGGCTGTATCAATTTACATTCCCACCAACAGTGCAAGAGGGTTCCCTTTTCTCCACACCCTCTCCAGCATTTATTGTTTGCAGATTTTCTGATGATGGCCATTCTGACCAGTGTGAGGTGATACCTCAATGTAGTTTTGATTTGCATTTCTCTGATGATTAGTGATGTTGAGCATTCTTTCATGTGTTTGTTGGCAATCTGTATATCTTCTTTGGAGAAATGTCTATTTAGGTCTTCTGCCCATTTTTGGATTGGGTTGTTTGGTTTTTTGTTATTGAGCTGCATGAGCTGCTTATAAATCTTGGAGATTAATCCTTTGTCAGTTGCTTCATTTGCAAATATTTTCTCCCATTCTGAGGGTTGTCTTTTGGTCTTGTTTATGGTTTCCTTTGCTGTGCAAAAGCTTTTAAGTTTCATTAGGTCCCATTTATTTTTATTTCCATTTCTCTAGGAGGTGGGTCAAAAAGGATCTTGCTGTGATTTATGTCATAAAGTGTTCTGGCTATGTTTTCCTCTAAGAGTTTGAAAGTGTCTGGCCTTACATTTAGGTCTTTAATCCATTTTGAGTTTATTTTTGTGTATGGTGTTAGGGAGTGTTCTAATTTCATACTTTTACAGGTAGCAGTCCAGTTTTCCCAGCACCACTTATTGAAGAGACTGTCTTTTCTCCACTGTATATCCTTGCCTCCTTTGTCATAGATTAGTTGACCATAGGTGCGTGGGTTTATCTCTGGGCTTTCTATCCTGTTGCATTGATCTATGTTTCTGTTTTTGTGCCAGTATCATATTGTCTTGATTACTGAAGCTTTGTAGTATAGTCTGAAGTCAGGGAGTCTGACTCCTCCAGCTCTCTTTTTTTCCCCTCAAGACTGCCTTGGCTATTCGGGGTGTTTTGTGCCTCCATACAAATTTTAAGATTTTTTGTTGTAGTTCTGTAAAAAATGCCACTGGTAATTTGATAGGGATTGCATCGAATCTCTAGGCTGCTTTGGGTAGTACAGCCATTTTCACAATATTGATTCTTCCAATCCAAGAACATGGTATAGCTCTCCATCTGTTTGTATCGTCTTTAATTTCTTTCATCACTCTCTTATAGTTTTCTTCATACAGGTCTTTTGTTTCCCTAGGTAGGTTTATTCCTAGGTATTCTATTCTTTTGGTTTCCATGGTAAATGGGAGTGTTTCCTTAATTTCTCTTTCAGATTTTTCATCATTAGTGTATAGGAATGCAAGAGGTTTTTGTGCATTAATTTTGTATCCTGCAACTTTACCACATTCATTGATTAGCTCTAGTAGTTTTCTAGTGGCATCTTTAGGACTCTCTATGTATAGTATCATGGCATCTGCAAACAGTGACAGTTTTACTTCTTCTTTTCCAATTTGTATTCCTTTTATTTCTTTTTCTTCTCTGATAGCCCTGGCTAGGACTTCCAAACCTATGTTGAATAATAGTGGTGAGTGTGGACATCCTTGTCTTGTTCCTGATCTTAGAGTAAATGCTTTCAGTTTTTCACCATTGAGAATGATGTTTGCTGTGGGTTTGTCGTACATGGCCTTTATTATGTTGATGTAGGTTCCCTCTATGCCCACTTTCTGGAGAGTTTTTTATCATAAATGGGTGTTGAATTTTGTCAAAACCTTTTTCTGCATCTATTGAGATGATCATATGGTTTTTATTCTTCAGTTTGTTAACTGAGCCATATTCTTTGTAATGAACCATGTTTTTCTTTTGCCTGAGGACTGGGTCAGTTCAAAAATATTCTCTGTCTAATTTTTACAAGCAATTGTCTGTGCTTACTAAACAAAGCATGTGCAAGCAACATGGAAAACTGAGTAACATGGACATTTCTCCTAAAGTAAATAAAAAGGAATACTGTGTAAAAGTCAATATTGGGTGAACTTTAAGGAACAAAGCTAATCCTGAATTTCAGAAATGAAGAGTGTCAGCTCACAAGCTGATGTCATCGTGGCCCAGTGAAGATCTACCTTGGAGTAGACCCTCATGCCAAGGTGCTGGGGTTTTATGGGACACACACACATATGGTCCTGACCCATAGGAGGTGGAATTTGGACCTGAAACTCTTGCATTAGGCTGGGACCTTGGCAATTCTGTACCTTCAGTGAAAGAGGATTAAAGGTTCAGATGACCAGTCTTGAAATGTAAAGGAAGTTTGTCTCTGTCAGCAGATATGAATAGAAAAAGTTTCCAGTGAGAAACTGAAACAAAGTATGATGTGTGGTCATAGAATAACAATTTATGCTAGCCACCTGGTGCTGAAATCCTCAGGACATGAAATTAATGTAAATCTGGTCCTGGACTAGGGATACACTTGGAGCTCCCAGCAGAAGCAAATACAAGACCACTGCCTTGGAACACTTTCCTAAATCTATCTATACTGAACACACATAGAAAAAACAAATATGGGCTCAAAAGTTAAAATTATACATAAAATGAGGAAACAATCCCTTATGAGATAAGTCAGTGGACACAACAAACAGAAAGATGAGCACCCCAAGAACTTGAGATAATTTAACAGTCTGAAAGAAGTTATAAAATGGTTATGTTTAAAATGATTAAGTAGACAAAAGACAGAATAGAAACATATAGAAACAATAGGAATTACAAAGAATAGGCAAATTTGAAAAAGTAACAATTAGAATATCTACAAGTGAAAAACATTCATTGAAAAGAACCCCAGCGGGTGGTGTATCAGTTATCTATTGCCAGAGTAATGCTATTGCCCTGGACTGGAGAGCTGTGCAACAACAGGCGTTTGTTCCTTACATTCCTAGGGTCAGCTGGGGCTAGGTGACTCTGCTGCCCTTGGCTGGGCTTGCTCACTTATGGGGGCGTGGTCAGCTGGCTATTGGCTGATCCAAGCTGTCTTCAGTTGGGGTGACAGGGGTGACCGGGCTCCGTTTTACATGTTTCTCATCCTCCAGCAGACTAGTGAGCATGTTCTTATGACAACGATAGGGCGAGGGCACAAACAACCGACACGCTGTCACTTCTGCCTCCTTTTCTTGATCAAAACAGTGAAATGATTAAGCCCCGAGTCAAGAGTGGGGACAGGCACCCCCATTCATGGTGAGAGGACATTGCATTGCATAGGTACGTGGAATAGGGTATGGATACAGGGAGATGTGAAGAATTTAAGATGTTACTGCAACAGATTGCAGATGAATGAAACAGCAGGTTAAACACACCTAAAAAGAGAATGAGTGAAGAAGAAAAGCTTGAGAAAATTTCTCAGTTTGTAGCAGAGAAGCAAAGAAATAGGATAATATGAAAAAGTTAAGACATTAGGAGGACAGACTGACATGGCCTGGCATATATCTAACAGGAGTGCCAGAGAAGACAATATATCCAAGGAAGAAATAGTGGGAATTTTCCTGAGTTTATAACAGACCTATTTTCTCATAATTTGGAAGCACGACGAGCCCTGAGAAGAATTTTATTTTTTTAAAACTCACACCTAAATGCAAACTTGAGAATATGAAGAGAAAATTTCAAAGCCACAAGGAAGAACAGACAGATTACTTACTCTAATAAATAAGTAAATGAAAGCAAACTCTTCATCAGCAACAACAGGTACCATAAGACAATGAACTAATATCCTGTGGGGACTGAGGGAAAATAACCATCAATTTGGAATTCTATACCATACTAAAAAATCACTGCAAAATGAGGGCAAAATAAAGGCATTTTTCAGACAAAAGCCCATGCTGAAGAACTATTACATAATGTGCTTTAGAAAGAAAGAAATTAAACACAGAAGGAAGGAGTAAGATATGAGAAGCAACAATGATCAAAGACATTGGCAGATGTGGATAATGGAAATTATTATTAACTGAAAATACCACAATAGCCATAATAATGACTAATGGGGGTGGGGGGACCTGAAAACAGGGTAGATTAAGCTGCTTCACATGGAAAACATGAAGTAATAGCTAGAGTTAAAGAATTCCAAGTTTCTTGTGTTATTTGGGAGAAGAGTCAAGGCATTAATTAACCAAAAATTTTGTTAAGTCAAGCATGCTTGTTAAAATGTAAGAGTAACTATTAGAAGAACAGAAATAGTATATATAACTTCAAAATCAACAGAGGGACATGGAGTCTACAGAGAACCTAATCATTCTATAGAAGGCAGGAAAGAAGTGAAGAGAAGTGCTCTCTATATCTCTCTATATAATTAGAAACACAAAATAAGATAGAAGAAATGAATAAAAATACATCAGTAGTCAAAATACTTGTAAATGTATTTAACTCAAAAAATGCTTGACCTTCCTAATAATCAGGGAAATGTAAAATGAAGCAAAGAGATACCATTTTATGACCATCACGTTGTCAAAAGAATTAAACAGCTAATAACACCAGATTTATTGCCAAGGATAAGGGAAAATAAGGCACGTTATACACTGTTGGCATACGTATAACTTGGTACCTTGTAAGGCAGTGTAATAATACCTAGTAAAATTGAATACGTGCAAATATATGTCC
Source organism: Leucopleurus acutus (assembly GCF_964270905.1). Lineage (NCBI taxonomy): Eukaryota > Metazoa > Chordata > Mammalia > Artiodactyla > Delphinidae > Leucopleurus > Leucopleurus acutus. Next base: position 45,775,265 of record NC_139149.1, read on the forward strand.
AGACGTTAGAGAAACTCTCATTGCATACACAAGGAGATATATATATAAGGATGCTCACTGGGAAAAACTGGAAGCAACCTAAAAATGTAAGGTATAAGGCAACATATAAAAAGGAAACTGCAAAGAATATATATGGTATTCTCCTGTCTCTCTCTCTCTCGCCATATATATATATATATATATATATATATATATATATATATATACCTTAAAGTATGTATTTATAAGTACATTATAACTACATGAGCAGGTTTTATGTATATACCTTAAATCTGCCCGTGCTGTGCATGTATAGCATATATATATATATATATATATATATATATATATATATATATAACACACACACATATATACATATATACACTTACAACTAGAAGTTACGAAACGTGCCCTAGGAAGATATCCATCAACCTCAGAGTAGTGGTTACCTCTGGGGAGAAAGCAAAAGTAATCCAAGGAGAAAGAAGGTGGAGAGGGTTTTAATGAATTCATTAAAAAAAAATTTTTTTTTGTATTAAATATGGCAAAATATTAGAAATTGTAAAATGTGTGTGGCAACTTCACAGTCATCTGTTACAACTGCACATTTTTATATGTTTGAAATATTTCATAATTTAAAATGTAAAGAATACTAACACAAAATATTCAGAGAAGCACCAACAATCATCACAGCAGAGAATGAAATGCAAAGCTAAGGTGAAGTGTTCAAAGGAATCACACTTTTGGAAAGTCATGACATTCCTAAGGTGAGGCATTAACAGAAATTTAACTGTAATCATGATTATGTACTCAAGACTTCCTACTTCTTCAGCAAAATAATTAATGTTTAACTCAATGTATTGCACCTAGTAGTGTTAGCAGAGCACCATAAAACATGCTGTTCTCTGTGCCTCAGCTAAACCCAAATTAGAATCAGGCAGCTTTGACATTTCATGACTTTCTGGGCCTAGAATTCACCACCTCCATGAAGTATTAGCATTATTTTCCCATCTGAGCCCTTTTGGACTGCAGCAGTAATAACCTTGTTTTTTTGTGAGAGGTTAGAACTGAACCTTCCTTTTGTTCCAAGGAAAATAGCCCCCCTCTCATGTTGTGAGGTTTGTCAAACTCACAGAGCTTCCTTCCAAGTGCGAGTCTGATTTAAAATATTCTTCACCTTCCACTTGGGGCACTTTCATCTGGTGCTGAGAAACAAACACGGGCTTTAATCTCCAAGGTCCAAAGTCATCGGAATGATTAGGAGTCTCTCAGCTCTGTGCCTTTTAATTCCCTTTTCAGGGACAGCTCAGGAGCAAGACAGAACTTGCTGCAGGCAGGGTGTTGAACTGGACTCAGCTTTGGGGGTAAAACCATGGGAAGTAGTAAGCCTGAGATGAGCTAAACTGTAAGTTAAAGTGTGTTTGAGGCACATTTTTAAAGGTCAACTTAAATTTTGGCAGTGAGATGATTTTTAAAATCTGCGTTAGGACTGGGCTACCATTTTACTGGGGCAATTTCACTTCAGCGTTTTCCCCAGAGCTCACACCAGCTATGGCTTAGCTATGCCTTCCTTTCCCGGAAATGCATGAAATCAACAACCCTTCAGACCAGCACGGTAAAGTATTGCAGAGATGCTCTTCACATCCCAGTCCTACACCACCTTTAAGATGCACATCAAATTCCCTTTTCTTGTTGATGCCATACTCCTTGGACGCTTGTCTTCTTTAAAGGACACCAAAATTTAAAAACAGTGGTGAAATAGAAAGAGTTCTCACACCTCTGTAGTGGGGCAGACCTAGGTGTGAATTCCAGTCTCAGGTTACTTATTGTAGGATCTTAGGCACCTCATTTAACCTCTTTGGGCTTCAACTGCCTCATCTGAAAATTGGGAAAATAATAAGACCCATTTCAGAGGCTTGTTGTGATGACTGAAAGAGATAGTCCAGAATCTGGCCTGGCACAATGCTGAATTAATCACTATTGTTACAGACATTCTGCTTCTTATTCTTTGCATTATTTTTCCTTGTCCTCAGATTTCCATTCTGAGTCAAGAGTGATTATTTTGAACTTAGAGAAAGCATTTTAATTTTATTCCTGTCTGCTATTGATTCAAACTATCATGCTTCATTTCCAATAAAAGAGCTTTTCTAGAATTTTGTTTGGTATTCTGTCTCACGTTTCCTTTTCTCTAACATCATTAAGAACAGAAACATTCTAAAAATTGAAGTCAAGTATATTCAGAAGTCAAGTGGTTTCAGTCTTAAGCGCCTCTGTTGATCAAGCCACTCGGGGTGTACTGCTGACCTTTGCTGGCTTCTCAGAGTGGCTATTAAATCACTGAGGCACTGGTGTTGGTTTTAAGATCAGCCATTGGGGAACAGGAAATGTAAGCTTTCATCACACTGTGGGAGTTGTATTCCCAGTAAGAAAGGCCACCAAAGCAGGCAGGGCAGTTGTAAGTTAAGTCCTTTCCATTTGAAGGACTTGCCTGCCGATGCAGGGGACACGGGTTCGTGCTCCGGTCCGGGAAGATCCCACATGCCGCGGAGCGGCTAGGCCCGTGAGCCATGGCCGCTGAGCCTGCGCGTCCGGAGCCTGTGCTCCGCGACGGGAGAGGCCACAACAGTGAGAGGCCCACGTACCGAAAAAAAAAAAAAAAGAAAGTAAACACTTAAGGAAAGAGCCAAAGATTCAGTAAGTTTTAGTTATTAGGTCTAAAGAATAGAATGATGCAGATACACTTAATACATGTGTTACAGACTATAGAAAGGTAGTATGAGATGGGTGATAACCTGCATCTCCTCTATTCATGGAGTGTCAATCTGTTTGTGGAAGAAATCACAGAAGCCAGAACTATCCTACTCACACCGTTATCTCCAGCACTTCCTAGACTTCTTGGAGCATAGTGTATACTCAGTAAATATTTGCTGAATGAATAAAAGAAAAAAAAACTGCTTAGCATCTGAATGGATAACAAGTCATTTTTGAGCTCTATCAAGCCATCGATGGTGCTATATGGGTCAAATGGTGGAGCTGGGGGTCTTCTGTGGCAGAGGTAGGGACTCTTTGTTACCTCATCCCCACCCTGAGAGACCTGCACAGAAAGAGGGAAAAAAGAAGGGAGTGCATGTGGGGACTTTGCTGTGCATTCTCACCCCTATCTCCACCAGGCTGTGAGGTTGGTGCTGGGGTGTGTGTGTGTGTGTGTGTGTGTGTGTGTGTGTGTGTGTATGTGAGATTGTTTCTTGGGCGAGGGTGCTTGCTGCAGCCTCAGGCGGATGGATGTGACCTTCAATGGGTACCTCATGGAGAGGCTCCCTAAGAGCAGAGATTCTGGGCCACGGCAGAAGGGATTGTCTGGGAGGAGGGAACAGGGCACCACAGCATGGCCTCTAGGAGGCAGGCCCAGCCCCGTGGGTCCAGGGGGGCCTTTGGTCTAAAATTAGACTTTATATGCATATACCCATAATTCACTGATTACACTGAAAGAAAGGGAAGAACATAGGTATTCTTAAACTGTGTTCCATTAAACTTATAGTGTGCGATGAATTAAGAAATGTTTTAATAGCCCTGCAATATCTTGTGAATAGCACAACTTGACTATCATTTATTAAAAGAGTTAAGATGCCAGTTCATTCAATGTCAACATTTAAAATATATTACAATTACTGTAAGTCTGTTTTGGCCTTTCTCTATTTTTCAAAATACCAGAATCTCAAAAACTGAAAGCCACCAAAGGCCCTGTCTGAGATGTTCTGGTGCAAATACACAGAAGTAAAGCCACACAGTGTTACTAATAGTTCTCTCAATGTGATGCTTTTTCTGTCACTTCTGTGCATTTTGCACACTGTTCCATGGGCAGGGAGCACAGGCTTCTCATATTCACCCCACCTCCACCTTCAGCAATATTTTTGGGGACCTCATCTTTCTTCAGGATTCAGCCTAGGCATCACATCCTCCTAGAAACGCCCCACCCCCCCATTTCCTCCAGCCTGGATTCAGGACCTCTCCTTTGAGTTCTCAAAGCACCCGTCATATTTACCACCCATCTCTCTTACCCACTAGAGTGTAAATTCCTTTAGGGAAGACACCCATCCATTTCATCCTCTTTGTGTTCTCAGAATTTGGCTCAGTGGGGACTTCCCTGGTGGCACAGTGGTTAAGAATCTGCCTGCCAATGCAGGGGACATGGGTTAGAGCCCTGGTCTGGGAAGATTCCACATGCCGCGGAGCAACTAAGTCCCTGCACCACAACTACTGAGCCTGAGCTCTAGAGCCTGCGAGTCACAACTACTGAAGCCCGCGCGCCTAGAGCCCGTGCTCCGCAACAAGAAGCCACCGCAATGAGAAGCCCACACACTGCAACAAAGAGTAGCCCCCGCTCGCAGCAACAAAGACCTGACACAGCCAAAAATAAATGAATGAATGAATGAATGAATAAATAAATAATCTATTAAAAAAAAGAAAAAAAGAATTTGGCTCAGTGTCTGATACTCGGTAGATACCCAGGCTTTACAGCAAGGTTCTAAGAGCCCCAAATTCCTAGTTATGTCCCTCCCCAGCGTGATAGGAGCACTGTTTTAGGGGGAGGGTATGGTCCTAAGTCTACATGAGTAAACAGCACAGATTCAGCAGAAAATGTGTCAACTGGGGAGAGAGCCAAATGCTACCCAGTTGCACGCCAGGACTCTGATTTCTTTTCTCCAACATTAGAGGTTCAGGGGCAAAATTAAAGCAGAGAGAAAATTTTCATGAGAGCGAGAATAAGAAATTGCTGGCACAATGGAGGACGACAGTGGGAAGAGAAATGTTTTGCCCCAGGCCAGACACTGTGGAGCATGGATCTGGTGGAATTGATACAGCCTCTGCTAATCTCAAAGCTGTGCTGCTGAGTCATGGGCTCTTCCTGGCACGTGGCCTTTGTTCACAAAACGCCCAGTGATGGCGTGAGTTTGCCTTGTGCATGCTTTCTAAAAATGAAAACTTTTCCCATTCTGTTCAGGTGACTAGCCTTTTGCAATATGGATAATTAAAAAAAATTATCGAGGAACAATCTATCATAAGAGTAGGATTGAGTCTTAAAAAGACTGAAAACTAGGAAAAAGAAGACTACTCAGAAAACATGAATTAATACTCTGCTTTCATAGATTGTACAAGACTATTCTGCATTTCACCCAGATGATGACCACTTACATAACGTCCCGGGGAGCTGTTATATGGGGTCCATAAATCTTTGCTGGCATTACCTGGCACTGTCAGTGATGAAGATCATTGGCTGACAGACACAGAAAACAAACTTACAGTTATCCCAGCAGAAAGGGGGTGGGAAAGGATAAATTAGGAGTTTGGGATTTGCGGATACAAACTACTGTATATAAAATAGATAGACAACAAAGTCCTACTGTACAGCACAAGGAACCTTGTAATAAACCATAACCCAAGAGAATATGAGAAAGAATATAAATATATACATATATATGTGTAACTGAATCGCTTTACTGTACACCAGAAACACAACATTGTAAATCAACATACTTCAATTAAAAAAAAAGATCATTGGCTGACAGAATTTGTATTGGAAACCAACACGTTAATTAGTCTAATTAATTTGCTGGAGTAATTAATCATCTAGCACTTATCTAATTAGCTAATATTTTCACCTGTCAGAGCCAGAGGTAAATGCCAGACTGGAATTGGGTGGGGTTCGTCCTCATTATACCCAACAATAAATTGAGAGATAGAGCATGGAATACCAAATACAAGTGGGAAGGCCCCAGCAGTGGTAAGTGGGCATGCTGAGTCTGAAAACTCTCAGTGGGTGTTGGGAAAGAGCAGCAGGTACACCGCTCTGAGGTGGGTCATGAGGTCAGAGAAAATATGTATTATTATAAACTACAAACAGGAACTACCATTCCAAGTTACAAGCAACACACATGTGCAGGCTTATTTTCCCTCAAAGTTGTCATTACCTTCACCAAGATCAGTTTCCTTGGCGATTTTTGGATGCCTAGGGCAAAGTGACAAATGTCCATTTGGTGGTGGCAGTGGCAAGATTTAGGCTGCTACACTGGTTCCCTACTTATTCTCTTTCCTTCTCAATCTGTAAACTTTGCTAGCTGACCAAGATGGACCAAAGGAGGCCAGCATGGAATTCGAGGGGTCTGTCTACAACGACTATCACCAGGAAGAGGAGTATTTCTTAAGATGGAGCTCCCTAGTAAGATGTGGGCATTTGATTCTTCACTGTTACACACATTCTTACAGAGAAATCCATGCACGTTATGAAATGCCTTGTATCTGCTGCTGTTTGGGCATTTATGGACATTTTAAGCTCTGATGTGCTTGAAAGTCATGAGACTAATATTCCTAATGCTCTCACCATCATAGAACTTCAGCTGATTGCCATCAGAGCTGAGCCAAAAGGGAAACAGGATAAAGTTCCTCTAAAGTCTTTTAGATTTTCTGTCCCCAGAAGTATAAAGTGAGAAGCAGCAGCAAACATAGTAAATTCATGGATTTCTTAACAGAGGTACCCTGTTTTCTGAAAATACTAGTCTGTATTTTGTTATTCTACCTGTGTTGACTTCGGACAGCTGCTTCATTGGATTTTACAGGCAGCCTCAGGTTTAGCTAAATAAAGAGGTCCTGGGAAACAGGCTTTGTTTACTTATCAGAACTTCTGTGTGAATTTGAACGGGCAAAGTTCAGATGAAGGGGTGTTCTGAGGTCCTGACTTTGTGTGTTTTTCTCACTTGTGATCACAAAGAATGAAAACAAGTTGATGAGAGGTAGGATGAGGTGAGAAAATGAAATGTTTGGGAACTGAAAGTTCTCACGTGTACTGAACACATTCTGAGACAAGCTGGTGGATTTGTTACAGAAATCAATGGAGGACTTGCAACCATATACAGTTGTCTAAAAGTAAATAAGTCTGTGTGTTACCCCAGACCCATGCTGGACCAAGGCCAGATGTAAGGGAAAGGTGTGTTGGTCAACAGTTAACAAGCTAACAAACCTATCCTATTAAAGAGGTAGGATGCCACACCTTCAAAGGGAACCTATCTTCTTAGGGAAGTGTTGCTCTGAGAGCTGGGCTGTAGTTTAAAAGGCCATGTCAGGGAGAATATTTTTGAATTAATGAGGGAGTTTAGAATGCTAAGGGAAAAGTTCCATTAGCAATTTCGGAAGAAAACAAGTTTTAAGGGAGAGTGGCATTCTAAATTGTCATTCTACCATAATTTGATCTATAATTTAATAGTAAATCACAATATTTTTCTTTCCTGATATCAACTTAAGAGTGACTATCCTCATAATACAAAGTATGACTTCGAGTTTTCCTGCTTCCAATACATCCATGAGATCTGAGAGGAATACATATGTTGGGTGAGTAATTTTGATCTTTTATTGGTTTTGATGAGATGGGAGGTTCTTTGGATTTTATATTAAATATTCAGAAGATGGATTTCTACAGTTATGTAAGTTTCTTAAGTTTAGAGATCATATAGTTGGAACACAGTTCAGAATACAAAACGAAATAAAAACAATGCCAATTTTCTTCTCAATGGTATTTTCATTTCTCAGTTCTTGGAAGGGGTTAGCTCATCTAAGAAAGTGAGGCAGGGCTTCCCTGGTGGCGCAGTGGTTGAGAGTCCGCCTGCCGATGCAGGGGACACGGGTTCGTGCCCCGGTCCGGGAGGATCCCACATGCTGCGGAGCGGCTGGGCCCGTGAGCCATGGCCACTGAGCCTGCGCATCCGGAGCCTGTGCTCCGCAACGGGAGAGGCCACAACAGTGAGAGGCCTGAGTACCGTAAAAAAAAAAAAAAGTGGGGCAATATGTCAATCACATCTCAATTAAAGAAAAAAGAAAGTGGGGCAAAACAAGTCACACAAAACATGCATGAATGAACGAATTCACAGTTCAGCCTGGAATTCAGCCTGGAGTTCAGTCGTTAATCCCAGGACCGTGGGCTGTATCTGAGAAATAATTAAAGGGGCCTCCCAGTGTCTAAGGGAGATATAACTGTGTTGCAGCTTATTATGAAGTGATTTCACGTGCTTTGTGGTGGACTTTACATAGAATGCACTTCTAAAATACCGTGTAGGTTATTCATCTCAGGGGTAGACATAAACTTGCCAAAGCTGTCTGCAAATTTAGCTCCAATTCCTGCCCCAGGTTCACAGAACATAATAGAGCATTAATCTTCATGAGGCTTAAGGAATTTTTGTAAGTTCCTTCTAAATGTCTGGCTTAAAGGCTCCATCAGGACAGCATTTCACAAAATGCTCCACGTACCCATTCCAAACAGAGGTAGCCTCCCACTGTATTCATTTCTTCAGGGGAGCCAAGGAGAAGGAAAGGGAAACATTATGAAAATGAAGGTAATGGTAAAATGGAAAGACTGCTCACCCAGCACTTTACTTTGGTCACCAATATTTAATACTGACCATGCTATATAGCATGTCATAGTTTGCTAAAAGACTTTATTCCCAACTGCATCTTTGGCTTACGTTTTTGGGAAAAACTGAAAAAGAAGATAGAGGAGAAAACAGTAAATGCAAGTCTATTTAATAAAAATTATGTATCTTGGAAAGATTGAAGTATTGCAATTGTCTGATTCATACTGGGTTAAATTTGGCATGATACCCCAAATTGGTCCTTCCTTTGGCCACTGATAGAGTGATCATCTTAGAAGTGCTTCTTGATGAGCCTAATGGAATAAAAATCTTCTATAGATGTCTCCCTGCCCCAATTTTTGGACCAAGAGATCATTAGACATTGGGACAGACATCAGAGAAAACTAAAGAATGAATTAAGAGGAGTATTATAATTAACACAAGAGAATATAATGAATGGTTATCCCAATCTGAGAATTTCTTCTTGAAGATAGGAGAGGTGGAGTAGATCAGTGATTTAAAAAATACAAAGTCCCAGAACTCCTCGACCAACTGAATCAGAATTTCTAGGAGTTGGGCCCAGGTATCAGTACTAAGCACCACGGGTGACTCTGATATGTAGTTAAGAGCTTGACTCACTGGAGTAGATGAATGACACTCTTTCATAGAGTGATGATTCATAGATTCAGCTGGGAATCCAAAGGAAAAGTCTCCAGATAGTGAAAGCAGTTTTGGGAGAGTAAAACCGAAAGCATAATAGAAACTGGAAGATAAAGTGTATGGCAGTGTTTCTCAAACTTTAATGTGCATGGGAATCACGTAAGAGTTAGTAAAAATTCAGATTGTAATTCAGTATGTCTAGGGTAGGGACTGAGATTTTGCATTTCTAACAAGCTGTCCAGGCGATGCTGCTGACGCTCCTCGTTCATTGACCACACTTTGTCTAGCAAGGGACAGTGGGTAAATATCTTCTTGCCCCTCAGCAAGAGAAGAAAGAAGGTGTCCTTCTGCTTTGAGGCTTTGATGCTTTTTCTGATGTAGGAAAGTGCATCATGGAATGCTTTCTGTTTGAAACCAGCTATGATCCACTAACTAATTAAGAATCTGTTGTCCTAAATGTTTTTGAAATTAATAGTATTGCTGTTCTACTTCCTGAACAGTTAATTTAACAAATAAAATTTTTAAATATTTAGGAATTTAAAAAGATACATGAGACAGCTTGCATGAGGGAATTCAAAATCTTTCTGGGAAGGCAGAAAATTAACACATGAAATGCCAAATAAATGCTTTAGGAGCACAGTGGGGGGGAATTCATACTGACCAGAGAGGAAAGATACTTGGAAAAGCCTTCACAGAGGAGGTGATATTTGAATTTGACCTTGAAGAATGAGTAGGATACTAATAGGTGAAAAACTGAGGGCAAGGAGAAGGATGTTTCAGGAACAAAGGCCTAAAGCAGGGGTTCTTAACTTTGGCTGCACATCAGATCATCCAGGAAGATTTAAAAAATAATTTCAGAGTCTAAATTAATTGGGGCCTGAGCAACAGTATTTTCTTCAAAACCCCCTGGTGATCTTAATGCACAGTCAGGTTGAGGACCATTGGAGATACAGAAACATACAAGGTTTTTGTTAAGATGTTTTAAGGTATTTGGAGGGAAATGGGAGGACCGTAGAGCAGAGAAGTTCCAGATGGTTCTTGGTAAAGATGGCTGGATCCACTGTGGTTTGAGGCAGTGTTCATGCAGTAGGGGAAAGGGCAGGAAGGCTGGCAGCCACGGCATCACCAGAGTGGCTGATATGGCCAGGGTGGTGCTGGGATGTCACACCCAAGATGAGTGGGAGCGAACGGATAACCACTGAACTGCACTGGATAATGGAGTGATGGGCTGACATCAAGAATGGCTTTAAGACAAATACCATATGATACCACTTATATGTGGAATCTAAAATATGACACAAATGAACTTATCTACGAAAAAGAAACAGACTCACAGACATAAAGAACAGATTTGTGGTTGCCAATGGGGAGAGGGGACGGGGGAGGGATGGATTATGAGTTTGGGATTAGCAGATGCAAACTAGTATATATAGAATGGATAAACAACAAGGTCCTACTGTACAGCACAGGGAACTATATTCAGGATCCCGGGATAAACCATAATGGAAAAGAATATGAAAAAGAATGTATGTATATGTATAAATGAATTACCCTGCTGTACAGCAGAAATTAACACAACATTGTAAATCAACTATACTACAACAAAATGAATTTTTTAAAAAAGAATGGCTTTAAGGCCTTCTAGTTGTAGTCCTTTCTTTCTGGTAAGCTTGTCTTTCCATTGGCTTCTTAGTAATATCTCCACATTCTCTTCTGGGCATCTGGTGGAAGGAGGCTGCTGGAAAATAGAGTTTCTACTTTGAAGTGTCCTCTTACCTTACCTTCTGTTTTTAAGTCTTACTTTCCTTATTACAATAATTTTGTACTCTTATGGTTTTGCATGATTACTAAAATTAGGTCTTTCACTTGATCACTTCCCCTTTCTCCAAGCTCTTTAGTCTCACTTCTTTTCCTTCATGCTTTTTCTTGAGCATTTCTTTTTTATAAGCTCTAAATCCTGTTGCTTTAGAACTCTGTGCCTGTTTAGTCTTCCTTTTTCTATTATACCTACATTCAGTCTCTCCAGGATCCTACTCAGCTTTCTGTTTTGACCCCATCATCCTGCTTCACTTACTTCTCATTTAGATCTTCTAATGAAAAAAGATCATTTCATAGTATGTTAACAAAGAACCTCTTATTGGTCAGCAGGCTAATGCTGCTTAAAATGTCAGTGGCTTCTTGCTCAATCCAAAACAGGCTGATGGAGTAAAGGACTGGTGTCTACTCTGCACATCCATTGAGAGAGAGAGGAAGAGAAACAAATTTGAGGGAGATACTAGTTTTTTGGGAGCCAGGCCTAGAAGTAGACACATCACTTCCACCCACATTCCAATGGCCAGAACTCAGTCATATGACCTCACTTTACTGCAAGAGAAGCTGGGAATGTGGTCTAGCAATGTGCCCAGGAGGAAAAAGAACTGGGGTTTGATGAACACATTGCATTCTTTGCCACACCCTACTTTTTCATGTCAGTCTTTCTAAAGCTAGTACCTGTCAGGTCCTCCATGTTGGGAAGTATAAGAATGAGAGTTAGTTATTCTATGTTCACTGTACATCAGCTGTGTTACAAACATTATCTCATTCAGGCCTTAGGCAATCTTGCAAAGCAGTTATTATTTTCACTATACCAATCTTACAGATGAGGAAGCCAAACAACAAAGATAAAATAATATACCCAAGGTTGCACAATTAGTATATATATGGTTGAACTGGCAGGGGAATCCAGGCAGTCTGATTCCAGAGTCCAGTAGTTTATGTTACACAGCCTCTCTTTCGAAGAAAGAAAATAGCCACCAGGGCTGGACAGAATTGGGTAGAAATGACTGTTCTGTAATCTACTGGTTGTATAATCTTGCACAAGTTTCTCAACTTCTGTAAGCCTTGGCTTCTTATGAATTATTAGTATTACTTACCTAATAGAATGGTCATGGGATTAAACGAGGTAATGTGTTTATTATATGCAGTTTTCATGACATTGTAAAATTTTCATGCTTAATGCTATGCCTGGTACATAGTAAGTGCACAACAAATATTAGCCATTTTTATTCATTATTATACCACATTGCTTCCTTACAAATCAATTAATCCTAAATGAAGGTTTTTGTCCAATATTTGGGCTAGTGGTTATCATAGGTGTAGACTGATATTTCCCTTTTGTGTGGTATCCCTCCAAATTCCTTTACACCTTCTTTGTATTATTTTTTTCAGAAAAGGTTTTGTTCATGTTAAAAATCCTTACCTGGACTCTATGGATGAAGATGTTCTCTATCACTTGGATTTAGGAACAAAAACACACAACCTACCAGAAATGTTTGGGGATGTAAAGGTAAAAGTATTTCTAACTTTAGGAAAAACAATTGAGTTTCCTCTGGTGATATTTCTCCTTATTTTCCTAACATAAACTTTACACCTTTGGCTAGAGAAATGTCAGAGGTCCCAATAAGAACAAAAGCTGTGCTCGTTCTCTGAAACAATTTAGAATGCGTACATCATGAACAGTCATTTCCACCTTAACAAGATATAAAGGTTCCCAAACTAAATCTAATGCAAACATGGTTATTTGACTCTTCTGGTCCCTAAAGATAAATACAATTTTACTGACAATACTGCTGGGTGTTCAGAATTCATTACGATTCAGTTCACTATTTAACATCTTCAATTATAGATGAACCTCACTAATTCTCATTTTATCAAATCATGAAATAACTCAACAAAACTAAAAATACTATCTTATACCACTTCTTGAAAACAACCATTATTCAATATTTCATATTATTAAGATTTTTGTTATTTCATAAAAAATATTATGAAATAATTGTTTCTGGAATGCTACTAGGAAAATTTTATGTCAGTATTATTTATCTTAATATATATGTTAATTATAAAAATGACTCATGTTCATTATTTAAAATTGGGAAAATATAAATAAGAACAAAGATTTTTATTTTTTAAATTAAATTTAATACAGCAGGTTCTTATTAGTTACCTATTTTATATATATTAGCGTATATATGTCAATTTCAATCTCCCAATTCATCCCACCACCACCACTCCCCCCCTGACCCCAGCTGTCCCCCCTTGGTGTCCATACGTTTGTTCTCTACATCTGTGTCTCTATTTCTGCCTTGCAAACTTGTTCATCTGTACCATTTTTCTAGATTCCACATATATGTGTTAATATACGATATTTGTTTTTCTCTTTCTGACTTACTTCACTCTGTATGACAGTCTCTAGATCCATCCATGTCTCTACAAATGACCCAATTTTGTTCCTTTTTATGGCTGAGTAACATTCCCTTGTACATATGTACCACATCTTCTTTATCCATTCGTCTGTCAATGGGCATTTAGGTTGCTTCCATGACGTGACTATTGTAAATAGTGCTGCAATGAACATTGGGGTGCATGTGTCTTTTTGAATTATGGCTTTCTCTGGATATATGCCCAGTAGTGGGATTGCTGGGTCATATGATAATTCTAGTTTTTAGTTTTTTAAGGAAACTCCACACTCTTCTCCACAGTGGCTGTATCAATTTACATTCCCATCGACAGGGCAAGAGGGTTCCCTTCTCTCCACACCCTCTCCAGCATTTGCTGTTTGTAGATTTTCTGATGATGCCCATTCTAACTGGTGTGAGCTGATACCTCATTGTAGTTTTGATTTGTATTTCTCTAATAATTAGTGATGTTGAGCAGATTTTCATGTGCCTCTTGGCCATCTGTATGTCTTCTTTGGAGAAATGTCTCTTTAGGTCTTCTGCCCATTTGTGGATTGGGTTGTTTGTTTTTTTTAATATTGAGCTGCATGAGCTCTTTATATATTTTGGAGATTAATCCTTTGTCCATTGATTTGTCGACAAATATTTTCTACCATTCTGAGGATTGTCTTTTCATCTTGTTTATGGTTTCCTTTGCTGTGCAAAAGCTTTTAAGTTTCATTACGTCCCATTTGTTTATTTTTGTTTTTATTTCCATTACTCTAGGAGGTGGATCAAAACATGTACTGCTGTGATTTATGTCAAAGAGTGTTCTTCCTATGTTTTCCTCTAAGAGTTTTATAGTGTCCAGTCTTACATTTAGGTCTTTAATTCATTTTGAGTTTATTTTTGTGTATGGTGTTAGACAGTGTTCTAATTTCATTCTTTTACATGAAGCTGTCCCGTTTCCCCAGCACCACTTATTGAAGAGACTGTCTTTTCTCCATTGTATATCCTCGCCTCCTTTGTCATTGATTAGTTGACCATAGGTGCGTGGGTTTATCTCTGGGCTTTCTATCCTGTTCCATTGATCTATATTTCTGTTTTTGTGCCAGTACCATATTGTCTTGATTACTGAAGCTTTGTAGTATAGTCTGAAATCAGGGAGTCTGATTCCTCCAGCTCTGTTTTTTTCCCTCAAGATTACTTTGGCTATTGGGGTATTTGTGTATCCACACAGATTTTAAGATTTTTTGTTCTAGTTCTGTAAAAAATGGCATTGGTAATTTGATAGGGATTGCACTGAATCTGTAGATTGCTTTGGGTAGTAGAGTCATTTTCACAATATTGATTCTTCCAATCCAAGAACATGGTATATCTCTCTATCTGTTTGTATCATCTTTAATTTCTTTCATTAGTGTCTTATAGTTTCCTGCATACAGGTCTTTTGTTTCCCTAGGTATTTTATTCTTTTTGTTGCAATGATGAATGGAATTGTTTCCTTAATTTCTCTGTCTGATCTTTCGTTGTTAGTGTATAGGAATGCAAGAGATTTCTGTGCATTAATTTTTATTTATTTATTTGGCTGCGATGGGGTCTTCGTTGCTTTGCATGGGGTTTCTCTAGCTGTGGCGAGTGGGGGCTACTCTTTGCTGCGGGGTGTGGGCTTCTCATTGTGGTGGCAGAGCACGGGCTCGAGGCACGTGGGCTTCACTAGTTGTGGCATGCGGGCTCAGTAGTTATGGCTTGCAGGCTCTAGAGCGCATGCTCAGTATTTGTGGTACACGGGCTTAATTGCTCCGCGGCATGTGGGATCTTCCTGGACCAGGGCTTGAACCCATGTCCCCTGCATTGGCAGGCAGATTCTTAACCACTGCACCACCAGGGAAGTCCCTCTGTGCATTAATTTTGTATCCTGCAACTTTACCAAGTTCATCGATTACCTCTAGTAGTTTTCTGGTGGCATCCTTAGAATTATCTATGTACAGTATCATGTCATCTGCAAACAGTGACAGTTTTACTTCTTTTCCAATTTGTATTCCTTTTATTTCTTTTTCTTCTCTGATTGCCATGGCTAGGACTTCCAAACCTATGCTGAATAACAGTGGCAAGAGTGGACATCCTTGTCTTGTTCCTGATCTTAGAGGAAATGCTTTCAGCTTTTCACCATTGAGAATGATGTTTGCTGTGGGTTTGTCGTATGTGGCCTTTATTGTGTTGAGGTAGGTTCCCTCTATGCCCTCTTTCTGGAGAGTTTTTATCATAAATGGGTGTTGAATGTTGTCAAAAGCTTTTTCTGCATCTACTGAGATGATCATGTGGTTTTTAATTCTCTAATTTGTTAATATGGTGTATCACACTGATTGATTTTTTGTATGTTGAAGAATCCTTGCATCCCTGGTATAAATCCAACTTGATCATGATGCATGATCCTTTTAGTGTGTTGTTGGATTCCGTTTGCTAGCATTTTGTTGAGGATTTTTGCATCTATATTCATCAGTGATATTGGTCTGTAACTTTCTTTTTTTGTAGTATCTTTGTCTGGTTTTGGAATCAGGGTGATGGTGGCCTCGTAGAATGAGTTTGGGAGTGTTCCTTCCTCTGCAATTTTTTGGAAGAGTTTGAGAAAGATGGGTGTTAGCTCTTTTCTAAATGTTTGATAGAATTCACCTGTGAAGTCATCTGGTCCTGGACTTTTGTTTGTTGGAAGATTTTTCATCACAGTTTCAATTTGATTACTTGTGATTGGTTTGTTCATATTTTCTGTTTCTTCCTGGTTCAGTCTTTGAATGTTACACCTTTCTAAGTATTTGTCCATTTCTGTCCATGCCATTTTATTGGCATAGAGTTGCTTGTAGTAGTCTCTTATGATGCTTTGTATTTCTGCGGTGTCCGTCCTAACTTCTCCTTTTTCATTGCTAACTTTATTGATTTAAGTCATCTCCCTATTTTTCTTGATGAGTCTAGCTAAAGGTTTATCAATTTTGTTTATCTTCTCAAAGAACCAGCGTTTAGTTTTATTGATCTTTGCTATTGTTTTCTTTGTTTCTATTTATTTCTGCTTTGACCTTTATGATTTCTTTCCATCTACTAACTTTGGGTTTTGTTTGTTCTTCTTTCTCTAGTTCCTTTAGATGTTAGGTTAGATTATTTATTTGCGATTTTTCTTGTTTCTTGAAGTAGGATTGTATTGCAGCTTTTGCTGCACCCCATAGGTTTTGGGTTGCCGTGTTTTCATTGTCACTTGTCTCTAGGTATTTTTTGATTTCCTCTTTGATTTCTTCAGTGATCTCTTGGTTATTTAGTAACGTATTGTTTAGCTTCCATGTGCTTGTGTTTTTTACGTTTCTTTCCCTGTAATTTATTTCTAATCTCATGGTGTTGTGGTCGGAAAAGATGTTTGATATGATTTCAGTTTTCTTAAACTTCCCGAGGCTTGATTTGTGACCCAAGATGTGATCTATCCTGGAGAACGTTACCTGTGCACTTGAGAAGAAAGTGTAATCTGCTATTTTGGGATGGAATGTCTGATAATTATCAGTTAAATCAATCTGGTCTTTTGTGTCTTTTAAAGCCTCTGTTTCCTTATTTTCTTTTTTTTTAACATCTTTATTGGAGTATAATTGCCTCACAATGTTGTGTTAGTTTCTGCTGTATAACAAAGTGAATCAGCTATACGTACATATATATCCCCATATCCTCTCCCTCTTGCGTCTCCCTCCCACCCTCCCTATCCCACCCCTCTAGGGGGTCACAAAGCACTGAGCTGATCTCCTGTGCTATGTGGCTGCTTCCCACTAGCTATCTCTTTTACATTTGGTAGTGTATATATGTCAATGCCCCTCTCTCACTTCGTCCCAGCTTACCCTTCCCCCTCCCCGTGTCCTCAAGTCCATGCTTATTAATTTTCTGTCTGCATGATATGTCCATTGGTGTAAGTGAGGTGTTAAAGTGCCCCACTATTATTGTGTTACTGTTAATTTCCTCTTTTACAGCTGTTAGCATTTGCCTTATGTATTGAGGTGCTCCTATGTTGGGTGCATATATATTTATAAATGTTATATCTTCTTCTTGGATTGATCCCTTGATCATTATGTAGTGTCCTTCCTTGTCTCTTGCAACATTCTTTATTTTAAAGTCTACTTTATCTGATATGAGTATTGCTACTCCAGCTTTCTTTTTTTTTTTTTGCGGTACGCAGGCCTCTCACTGTTGTGGTCTCTCCTGTTGCAGAGCACAGGCTCCGGACGCACAGGCCCAGCAGCCATGGCTCACGGGCCTAGCCGCTCCGCGGCACGTGGGATCCTCCCAGACCAGGGCACGAACCCGCATCCCCTGTATCGTCAGGCAGACTCTCAACCACTGTGCCACCAGGGAAGCTCCAGCTTTCTTTTGATTTCCATTTGCATGGAATATCTTTTTCCATCCCCTCACTTTCAGTCTGTATGTGTCCTTAGGTCTGAAGTGGTTGTCTGTAGACAGCATATATATGGGTCTTGTTTGAGCCTGTGTCTTTTGGTTGGAGCATTTAATCCAGTGACATTTAAGTTAATTATCGATATGTATGTTCCTATTACCATTTTATTAATTGTTTTGGGTTTGTTTTTGTAGGTCCTTTTCTTCTCTTGTGTTTCCCACTTAGAGAGGTTCCTTTAGCATTTGTTGTAGAGCTGGTTCAGTGGTGCTGAATTCTCTTAGCTTTTGCTTGCCTGTAAAGCTTTTGACTTCTCCATCAAATCTGAATGAGATACTTGCTGGGCAGAGTAATCTTGGTTGTAGGTTCTCTCCTTTCATCACTTTAAATATATCGTGCCACTCCCTTCTGGCTTGTAGAATTTCTGCTGAGAAATCAGCTGTTAATCTTATGGGAGTTCCTTTATATGTTATTTGTCATTTTTCCCTTGTTGCTTTTAAAAATTTTTCTTTGTCTTTAATTTTTGTCAATTTGATTACTATGTGTCTTGGCATGTTTCTCCTTGGGTTTATCCTGCCTGGGACTCTCTGCACTTCCTGGACTTGGGTGGCTATTTCCTTTCCCATGGTAGGGAAGTTTTCGACTATAATCTCTTCAAACATTTTCTTGGGTCCCTTCTCTCTCTCTTCTCCTTCTGGGACCTCTATAATGTGAATGTTGGTGTGTTTAATGTTGTCCCAGAGGTCTCTTTGGCTGTCTTCATTTCTTTTCATTCTTTTTTCTTTATTCTGTTCTGCAGCAGTGAATTCCACCACTCTGTCTTCCAGGTCACTTCTCAATTATTCTGCTATTGATTCCTTCTAGTGTATTTTTCATTTAAGTTATTGTATTGTTCATCTCTGTTTGTTTGTTCTTTAATTCTTCTAGGTCTTTGTTAAACATTTCTTGCATCTTCTCGATCTTTGCCTCCATTCTTTTTCCAAGGTCCTGGATCATCTTCACTATCATTCTGAATTCTTTTTCTGGAAGGTTGCCTATCTCCACTTCATTTAGTTGTTTTTCTGGAGTTTTACCATTTTCCTTCATCTGATACATAGTCCTCTGCCTTTTCATTTTGTCTATCATTCTGTGAATGTGGTTTTCGTTCCACAGGCTGCAGGATTGTATTTCTTCTTCCTTCTGCTGTCTGTCCTCTGGTGGATGAGGCTATCTAAGAGGGCTGTGCAAGCTTCCTGATGGGAGGCACTGGTGGTGGGCAGAGCTGGGTGTTGCTCTGGTGGGCAGTGTTCAGTACAACTTTAATCTGCTTGTCTGCTGATGGATGGGTCTGAGTTCCCTCCCTGTTGGTTGTTTGGCCTGAAGCAGCCCAGCACTGGAGGCTATAGGCTGTTTGGTGGGGCTAATGGTGGACTCCGGCAGAGCTCATGCCAAGAAGTACTTCCCAGAACTTCTGCTTCCAGTGTCCTTGTCCCCACAGTGAGCCAGAGCCACCCCCCACCTCTGCAGGAGACCCTCTACACTAGCAGGTAGGTCTGGTTCAGTCTCCTATGGGGTCACTGTTCCTTCCCTCTGGGTCTTGATGTGCACACTACTTTGTGTGTACCCTCTAAGAGTGGAGTCTCTGTTTCCCCCAGTCCTGTCAAAGTCCTATAGTCAAATCCCACTAGCCTTCAAAGTCTGATTCTCTGGAAATTCCTCCTCCCATTGCTGGACCCCCAGGTTGGGAAGCCTGATGTGGGGCTCAGAACCTTCACTCCAGTGAGTGGACTTCTGTGGTATAATTGTTCTCTAGTTTGTGAGTCACCCACCTAGTGGTTATGGGATTTGATTTTATTGTGATTGCACCCCTACTGCCATCTCACTGAGGCTTCTCCTTTGTCTCTGGGTGTGGGGTATCTCTTTTGGTGAGTTCCAGTGTCTTCCTGTCAATGATTGTTCAGCAGTTAGTTGTGATTCCAGTGCTCCTGCAAGAGGGAGTGAGTGCATGTCCTTCTACTCTGTCATCTTGAACCAATCTAGAACAATGATTTTTAAAAACACGTCTTAAAAAACCCCTACCAGCTAAACAACGATGCCATCAACCCATTTTCTTTTCTTTCAGTTCTTTTTAACAAATAGATTTTTAAATAGTTGGAATTACATAACTTTACAGTCTGTGTTTTTCACTTAACTTTATGTCATTAACATTTCCCCATATTATAATGTTCTCTTTGAAACACATGGTTTATGGATGCCAAGCGCCTGTGCCACACATTACATAGTCTACTATTGACTTTAATGTTGAAGTATTTTCTATCATAAACACACTCAAATGGATATTTTTGTACCTATAATTTTTTTTACATTTAAGTCTATTAAGATTTACAGAAATGGTCAAAGGGAATGAACTTAAAATTTTTTTTTTGTTTTCTAAAAGGCCTACACCTAATCACAGTCCCACCGCTAGAGAATTGTGCAGTTTTCATCTGACTTTTATTCACTCCTTTAGCAATTACAAGAACAAAAATAAAAGCTCTCAGACCCACTACCTCAAATCTTCACATTCCCTCTTTTAGGTGGGTGTAGCAGATATTCATTTCCTCCATAAAACAAGGAAATTGAATTCAGAGTGGTCAAAGGTGGTTAACAAATTACACCATATAGTGGCAGAGCTAGGACTTGGACCAAATTCTTCTAAGTCCAATTTCCAGGGTTCTTGCCCACTGCACTAGCTGGGCTTTTTGAGTCATCATAACTGAGAATAGTCCATTAATTGACAGGGGGCATTGAAGAAAGGGGAGGAAGAGGAGGAGGCGGTTAGCTAGACAAAGAAGGAGGAGGAGAAGAAGGAAGGAAGGGTGGCGGGGTGGGGAGGAGAAGAAATAAATCTATGATATTCATTAACAGTAGGGGCTACATTGCTCCCTCCCCCTCCCATCTTTCCTAGGGCACAGGTGTGATGGTGTGGGCTGATCTGATGTGACCCGCCCATTTCCCTACTCCTCTGCAGTCAGCGGCTCTTTGCTCTTTCATGGCCTCCCTCAATCTTTTGCTTCATCTTTTCCTACTGCTGTTTCTGATGTTTATGCTCCAAGAGTAAATTGATCAAGGCTGTCTTTGATACTCATTAATTGGACTTTACCTGAATTCAAATGTTAGGTTTGAGGTTCATGCTTCACAATGACTTTTCCAGGACCCTTACATAAGGATAATTCTGATTAATTAAATGATCTATCATAATTAATAAACTAACATGAACATCTAATTAATAACTAAATAGACTGATGTTTTTGAGATAGAAAGTGATCTATTATTTACATATCTAGGTATGTGTCTCTCCTCTACCTGCCTAGATTTTTATCAGCACTTATTCTCATACTTCATCATAACCACTATCCAACCTTATAAGCTCATAATCCACCTGGCTGTGGACCATTTCAATAGATTCTCTTTTGGATAAAAAGACATGCTCTGGTTTAGAACCCGTTTTTTTCTACTAGAGAACAACTCTATTGATTGGGCCATTTTGATGGATAGGAGGCAAAAGTGTGTGTTTGTGTGTGTGGGGGTGTAGATTGGGGAGCAGGTAACGTAGTTCCAAATGATCAGAATTGGCTGTTTAACCTATTCTTTAGAGGCAACAGGTAAAGCCTGACTTATATTTATAGATGCTCTTCTCAGAAACTTGCCTCCTTCCAGTTACGTTCTTATCTTTGAATAAGAACATGCTAGGTTCAATTTCTCGACTCCCTTAAATCCCAGGGTAGCAATTCTAGCTAATAAGAGAGGACATAATCCATCAGTACCTGAAAACTCAGCCTTGTCTTCACAGAGATGATAATCATTATTAATAGCACTATCTTCAAAGAAAAGGAGAACTCTGGGTGTGTAAAATTTTAAATCTTAAAGATTCTGACAACCATTCCTATTTTATTCATTTTCTTACTTACTGTACTTAAAAGGTTTTGTTAGTTGCTACTTCAAAATATCAGTGGCTTAACACAATGTAAGTTTGTTTCTCACTCACACTGAGTACCAAGTGGGTGCTCCTGGTCAATCAGTGGCTTTCTTCCAACTGGTGATTAGGGACCCAGGCTCCTTCTATCTTGTTGCTCTGTCATCTTCAAGGAGTGCCTTGCAAAGCTTCACTGGGTGTCAGCACCCATTCAGCAGACAAACAGAAGACAATCTATAGGATCACCAATGGGAGATTTCTATGTGTTAGAACTGGAAGTGACACCATTTCTGTTCACATTCTAGTAGCTGGAACTCAGGCATATGGTCTCATCTACCTGAAGAGGAGGCTGGGAAGTTGAGTTTAGTAGTGTGCCCAGAAAGAAGGGGGAAGAGTTTTGGTAAACAGCTAATGTCTTTTGTCATATAGACTTGAATCAATCAATCAGTTGAAAAATATAGTGGAGTATCTTTAGAAGTTATCTACTCAAATTCAACCTCCAAATATATCTTTTATAAGATCACTAACTGGTACCCTCCAATCTCTCCCTAGAAATTTCAAGTAACATGGAAAAGCATTATCTTACAATACTATGTAATATGTATTTTAAGTCTCTATACTCCTTTATTAACAGACAAAATACATATACTGCAGTAGGACCAGATAAATACAACATGGCAAAGCTAAGTCTTTCAAGACACTAGGCATATTTGAAAGTGAGTTCATTCTGGCAGTCTTTAGGCAAAGTCCTTAACATAGTTTTGTAATGCTTCAGACTCCTTCCCAAGACATTTCTATCTTCTTTGATAAAACCAGGACAAATGATAATTTTTGGGGGGGACATAAATCACAGAAAGTGTCACTTAAAGTCATTGTTGGTTGGTGGTCTTCAGCCATATTTTACTCCTCGTCAAAGCAGCCAGACTGAAAATTGTGTCAATAGGTGATATTTAGTAAGTCTGATTTAGAAGTAAGTCTTCAAGAACAAAAACGCTTTTGTCTACACTTATCATCTTTATGTCTCCAGAAACATTCAGAAATTCCTGTTGATTACAGCAATATCTAAGTTCAAAGAAGAATTCAAACCACAAGCTATTCCAACATCTGTTTTGGTTTTATGGTCAATCTGAACAGTTGTAATTTACATTTACTGGCACCACACACTGAGGTTATTTTCAAACTACTGTATTTTGTAAAAAGGAAACAACAACAACAAAAATGACCTCCTTGTACTTGGATCTTGGGCCAAGTCTTAACTATCCATACGAACAGAGGGGAATATTTCACTAATAATCAATGCTAATTTAAAAACTTACCTTAGACCATGGTCTTATCCTCTTTGCTACTCAGCCTTGATGGCTAACTTTCATTGCAGTTCATTACCAACTTTAGGCCCCAACAGAGAAACTCATAAGAAGACACAGAAAAGATAATAATGAGGGTAGAAGAGAGGCAGAGGGCCTGGATAAAAGGATAATTACATCCCACCATCGAGAATGAGGGTGGCATAGGAATTATTGCTAAATGGAAACAAAATGCATCATGTAATGAGACCACCCAATACTCACAGTAAATTGTGAATCGGGCACCTAATTCTACAACCTCAGTTAGTTATTTCCTTGGGCAGATACTCTTTATCCTTGTGAGGGGCCTCACTGGCAATCCTTCTGAAGCTCTGCCTAATGCTGCCCACATCAGTCAGGCACTACCAGCTGCCTTTTCCTTACTGGATTTGAACTAGTTTCATTTGCACTAAATTCCAAAAATACAGAAACAAATAAGCAAGCTCAAAAGCAGGGCCAGGAAATTGCTCTATGATATGAAAAACGGAAGTTGCCATTTGTTGACCACTCAGAAAGTGCCTGGCTTTGTCCCCTATCATGTTCAATCTCATCTTATCCTCACAAAAACCCTCTGAAGGATACTACGGTTTTTTTGTTTGTTTGTTTGTTTCTATTTTGGAGGTGATAATCTGAGGCATGTAGAGATTACATGTATAACACTGAACAAACTACTTAATCAGATACAGGGTTGGGGTGCAAAGCCAGGCTTCTCTAACCTCAAAGGTTAGTCCTTAAACCATTGTGTTGCCTTATCTCTCTGACTTGGAGCCTCTTCAGACTCTGTGCACCTCACTGCTCAGCTCAGATTCCAGAATGACTTTGCACCTGGCACCTTTCTGTGGGCTGTGCTTCCTCGGGTCTCTGACATCTGCTGCCACTCCTCCTCCCCACTGCTGAGCCCTGGTCCCCACCAGTCTGGCTGCTCATCCACGCTGCTCTTAGGCCATGTCCATCCTCTCTCTGACATCCACCTCTCCCATCCCTGGGACTGATGTACCCCTAAGAGGCTATTGCACAAGCAACCACCAGACAATTTTATTACCATATTTTATTAGATTTGACACCCTTGACTACAATCCATATTGTAATTTCAGAGATGTTAAAATGTGAATAAGACAATAATAAAACCAAATTGTTGGAAATGAAGAAATACCGTAGTGAGATTTCTAGTCTACAATGATAAGGCTTGTTCCATGAAAATGTCTTCTGAATGAGAAGTTGGAAAGTCTTGATGTGTTTTCTTTAAAGCTTTAAATTAACATAGTATATTTTATAATAAAAACGTATGATTGGGAATGTGGAATCAGAAAACACATCTAAACTTATAGTTCTCATGTTATGTATTTCCATGTCCTCGGAATTGACACATTAAGCCTATAGCCCGCTAATGCCCAACAATAAGCTGCCTATGTCCACTTAAGATGCTTCTTGATGTTCACCATGACAAAAACACCAGGAAACACCCACCTGAACAAAATCAACACTTATTTTGATTTTGTGATTATCTTTTTCATTACTAATTATGTACATAAACTATGTTTCTGGTTGCCTTATTTACCGGTTAATGATGCCAATTAGTTAACTCATGAACATAACCCATAACATCTACATATACCCTTAAGAATATAATTGAAAAATAAAAACATTAAAGTTGAAAGCTGACCCTTGCTTTTTATCCCAGTTACTAAGGCAGGTTATTGTTTATTTTTATTAACAGTTTGTCTGCGTTGGTGGAAGCCCTAACAGAATGAAAGCATTTGCACTGTTTATGCACAAGGAGCTCAGATTGGAAGACAGTGAAGAAGACGTCAAGGACATCTGCGCCGGGACTGACAGATATTGTATGTACAAAATTGGTCCCGTGCTCTCTATCAGTGTAAGTACTCAATGGCTGCACGTCACGTAGTCATCACAAGCTAGCAAAAGAAAGTGGGAACTTCCAAATACAGGAGTTCATTTTCCCCTCCTGCTTTGCATTTTCACACAATAAATTAAGTGTCCAGGTGTGACATTCATAGTTGGAAAAAGTCCTAGGGGCAGAAAATAACATTCAGTGCTACTTTGGTTTGCTTTATTAGTTACCACTTAGCTATGCAAGTTAGGAGAAAAAACCCTCAAAGCACACTTCCTCTCTTTAGTTTGTAACTGATTAATAAGCCACCAGCAATTTTTTCTCCTCTACCCTTTATCCAGCTTTGGGAATGTTGGGCTTTTAGTACACAGGGGCCAATTTTCAGGATTACCCAAGTTGTGCCATTTAACACTGTAATAAGCTCACTGAAAAGCTGCTAATACATTTCCATGGAGCTCTTGCAAACTGCTCTCCTGTATTTAGAATATGTTAACAGCTCTGGACACACAGTGTCCTGAGACAATATGAAAGTGGAATGACTTGCAATTTTAGGGAACACAGAGACCGTTTCCCTCTTGGACTCAGGATAGCATACACTTAGTGGAATGTACATGCGTGTGCACCCAGCTTGCCTTCCAAGTGGGTCTCTCTGCCACAGGGCTGTATTCTGAAACAATAGCTCTGAGTCTGTACATATCTGTACACTGCAGCCCTCATAAGGGGCACAGCTAAGCATGCCAGGTGACAAGGGAAGAATCCACTGCAGAGATGTGATAATTCTAAGGAGCTGGATTATATGTGACTCCCGCACCGGGGAATAACTATCTATCAATTGCTCTACAGTACGTGGAGATGGAAGGATGGATGATTATGGCTGGAAGCCTAGACTGAAGAAGGGAAAATTATGCAACACCGGTGGGACAGCCAAGTTGGTCTCCCCTCTGGGACAAAATACATGAAACCTGCTTTGGGCTCACATGGGAGAATCCATTCGTTCATTTGTTCATTCAACAATTACAGAAAGCTACATTAGAAAGAAACTGAGTATCCCCAGATCTTGGCACATTTTGTCTTGCTAACTTTTGCTTGACTTTTAGACTACAACTCTTTGTCCTTTTTTTTGCACAATAAATGGGTAAGGACAGAAAAGTAAAATTTATAAAAATGTGAAACTATCATAAACAAGTAGTAAAACTTCAGAGTAAGATATAAAAACGGCAGTAGACTGATCCTGCTGTCCATCAGGGAAAAAGAACTGAAATATGCATCATGTCCAGAGGGGTCAGACAATTAGAAATGAGTCTCACTAGGCAGAAAGAGGATTTCCAGTTGAGACCACTTCTTTGAAAATTCTTCTTCTCCAGCAGCTGCTGAGGAGTGTGTGTGTGTGTGTGTGTGTGAGAGAGAGAGAGAGCGAGACAGAGAAAGAGAGAAAGAGAGAGAGTCTAGCAGAAACATACAAGCCCATTTGTCATTTTATCACCATGCCACATATTAAGTGATAATCATAAACCTATCAAATATCTGATTTAGGAGGAACCTAACAGATTAAATAATGGTTCATTTTCTTAATATACAATTGAGGAAGTGAGATTTAGAGAGTTTACTCATTAGTGGTAGAGTCCAGTCTTGTTAATCTTGGATATACATTTTTTTTGATTAAGTAATGTTTTTAATTTTGATCAACTTAAAAAATACAGAAAAATGCAAATAAGGAACTGTAGCCATATTCAGAATTACTGATATACATGTTTCCATCTTTTGTGTATGTATCTACCCATCTATCTGATTTCTTTCTCTCTTTCTCTTCCTTTCTTCCTCCCTTCCTTTTTCTTTCTTTCTTTCCTTTCTTTCTCTTTTTCCTTCTTTCTTTATCCTTCCATCTATCATCTACACTTGTATGCATGTATGTGTGTATGTATGTATGTAACTCTCTAAAGTTTCCTTCAAATTTTCTCTATTCTTCAAATAGTCTGCTATAACAGCTGTTTTGTGTGTATTTCACGTATCAATTCAGATCATTTTTTCTAATGTTTTGGTATTATTTTGTCAATGGGTGATAGAATATAAGTTTTATTTGTTTCTCTTTGTTGATATTGTAGTTGCTTTTATTTAACTGATTAATTGCTGTCTTTATTAGGGGGGTTTATCATTTTTACTTATTTTTTTCCTTTAGCATTGTTCATTTTTTTTGAATTTTATTTTATTTTTTTAAACAGCAGGTTCTTATTAGTTATCTATTTTATGCATATTAGTGTATATATGTCAATCCTAATCTCCCAATTCATCCCACCACCACCTCCACCCCCGGCCGCTTTCCCCCCTTGGTGTCCATACGTTTGTTCTCTACATCTGTGTCTCTATTTCTGCCTTGCAAACCGGTTCATCTGTAACATTTTTCTAGATTCCACATAAATGCATTAATATACAATAGTTGTTTTTCTCTTTCTGACATAGTTCACTCTGTATGACAGTCTCTAGATCCATCCATGTCTCTACAAATGACCCAATTTCATTCCTTTTAATGGCTGAGTAATATCCCATTGTATATACGTACCACATCTTTATCCATTCATCTGTCATTGGCATTTAGGTTGCTTCTATGGCCTGGCTATAGTAAATAGTGCTGCAATGAACATATTGGTACATGACTCTTTTTGAATTATGGTTTTCTCTGGGTATATGCCCAGTAGTGGGATTGCTGGATCATATGGTAATTCTATTTTTAGTTTTTTAAGAAACCTCCATCCTATTCTCCATAGTGGCTGCATCAATTTATATTCCCACTAACAGTGCAAGAGGGTTCCCTTTTCTCCACACCCTCTCCAGAATTTGTTGTTTGTAGATTTTCTGATGATGGCCATTCTGACCGGTATGAGGTGATACCTCATTGTAGTTTTGATGTGCATTTCACTAATAATTAGTGATGTTGAGCAGATTTTCATGTGCCTCTTGCCCCTCTGCATGTCTTCTTTGGAGAAATGTCTCTTTAGATCTTCTGCCCATTTTTGGATTGGGATTGTTTTTTTAATATTGAGTTGCATGAGCTGTTTATATATTTTGGAGATTAATCCTTTGTCCATTGATTCATTTGCAAATATTTTACCCCATTCTGAGGGTGGTCTTTTCGTCTTGTTTATAGTTTCCTTTGCTTTGCAAAAGCTTTTAAGTTTCATTAGGGCCCATTTGTTTATTTTTATTTCCATTACTCTAGGAGGTGGGTCAAAAAAGATCTTGCTGTGGTTTATGTCAAAGAGTGTTCTTCCTATGTTTTCCACTAAGAGGTTTATGGTGTCTGGTCTTATATTTAGGTCTTTAATCCATTTGGAGTTTATTTTTGTGTATGGTGTTAGGGAGTGTTCTAATTTCATTCTTTTACATGTAGCTGTCCAGTTTTTCCAGCACCACTTATTGAAGAGACTCTTTTCTCCATTGTATATTCTTGCCTCCTTTGTCACTGATTAGTTGACCACATGTGTGTGGGTTTATCTCTGGGCTTTCTATCCTGTTCCATTGATCTATATTTCTGTTTTTGTGCCAGTACCATATTGTCTTGATTACTGAAGCTTTGTAGTATAGTCTAAAGTCAGGGAGTCTGATTCCTCCAGCACCATTTTTTTTCCCTCAAGATTGCTTTGGCTATTCGGGGTCTTTTGTGTCTCCATATAAATTTTAAGATTTTTTGTTCTAGTTCTGTAAAAAGTGCCATTGGTAGTTTGATAGGGATTGCATTGAATCTGTAGATTGCTTTGGGTAGTATAGTCATTTTCACAATATTGATTCTTCCAATCCAGGAACATGGTATATCTCTCCATCTGTTTGTGTCATCTTTGATTTCTTTCATCAGTGTCTTACAGTTTTCTGAGTACAGGTCTTTTACCTACTTAGGTAGGTTTATTTCTAGGTATTTTATTCTTTTTGTTGCAAAGGTGAATGGGATTGTTTCCTAATTTCTCTGTCTGATCTTTTGTTGTTAATGCATAGGAATGCAAGAAATTTCTTGCATTAATTTTGTATCCTGCAACTTTACAAAATTCATCGATTAGCTCTAGTAGTTTACTGGTGGCATATTGAGGATTATCTATGTACAGTATCATGTCATCTGCAAACAGTGACAGTTTTACTTCTTCTTTTCCAATTTGTATTCCTGTTATTTCTGTTTCTTCTCTGATTGCCATGGCTAGAACTTCCAAAACTATGTTGAATAATAGTGGCAAGAGTGGACATCCTTGTCTTGTTCCTGATCTTAGAGGAAATGGTTTCCGTTTTTCAACATTGAGAATGATGTTTGCTGTGGGTTTGTCATATATGACCTTTATTATGCTGAGGTAGGTTCCCTCTATGCCCACTTTCTGGAGAGTTTTTATCATAAATGGGTGTTGAATGTTGTCAAAAGCTTTTTCTGCATCTACTGATATGATCATATGGTTTTTATTCTTCAATTTGTTAATATGGTGTATCACATTGATTGATTTTTTGTATATTGAAGAATCCTTGCATCCCTGGGATAAATTCCACTTGATCATGATGTATGATCCTTTTAATGTGTTGTTGGATTCTGTTTGCTAGCATTTTGTTGAGGATTTTTGCATCTATATTCATCAGTGATATTGGTCTGTAACTTTCTTTTTTTGTAGTATCTTTGTCTGGTTTTGGAATCAGGGTGATGGTGGCCTCGTAGAGTGAGTTTGGGAGTGTTCCTTCTTCTGCAATTTCTTGGAAGAGTCTGAGAAAGATGGGTGTTAGCTCTTTTCTAAATGTTTGATAGAATTCACCTGTGAAGTCATCTGGTCCTGGACTTTTGTTTGTTGGAAGATTTTTCATCACAGTTTCAATTTGATTACTTGTGATTGGTTTGTTCATATTTTCTGTTTCTTCCTGGTTCAGTCTTTGAATGTTACACCTTTCTAAGTATTTGTCCATTTCTGTCCATGCCATTTTATTGGCATAGAGTTGCTTGTAGTAGTCTCTTATGATGCTTTGTATTTCTGCGGTGTCCATCCTAACTTCTCCCTTTTCATTGCTAACTTTATTGATTTAAGTCATCTCCCTATTTTTCTTGATGAGTCTAGCTAAAGGTTTATCAATTTTGTTTATCTTCTCAAAGAACCAGCGTTTAGTTTTATTGATCTTTGCTATTGTTTTCTTTGTTTCTATTTATTTCTGCTTTGACCTTTATGATTTCTTTCCCTCTGCTAACTTTGGGTTTTATTTTTTTCTTTCTCTAGTTCTTTCAGGTGTAAGGTTAGATTATTTATTTGTGATTTTTCTTGGCTCTTGAGGTCGGATTGTATTGCTATAAACTTCCCTCTTAGGGCTGCTTTTACTGCACCCCATAGGTTTTGGGCTGTCGTGTTTTCATTGTCACTTGTCTCTAGGTATTTTTTGATTTCCTCTTTGATTTCTTCAGTGATCTCTTGGTTATTTAGTAATGTATTGTTTAGCTTCCTTGTGTTTGTGTTTTTTGCATTTCTTTCCCTGTAATTTATTTCTAATCTCATAATGTTGTGGTCGGAAAAGATGCTTGATATTATTTCAGTTTTCTTAAATTTCCCGAGGCTTGATTTGTGACCCAAGATGTGATCTATCATGGAGAATGTTACCAGTGCACTTGAGAAGATAGTGTAATCTGCTGTTTTCAGATGAAATGTCCTAGAAATATCAATTAAATCTATCTGGTCTATTGTGTCATTTAAATCTGTGTTGCCTTATTAATTTTGTGTCTGGATGATATATCGATTGGTATAAGTGAGGTGTTAAAGTCCCGCAGTATTACTGTGTTACTGAATCTTGGACATACAACTAATACCGGTTTGATTGATAGCCTCTAGGAGACTTACAATGCATTTGGAAGTCAGAACATGTTCCATGGCAACCAAAAATGGGAAACCCAGAGGTTCAAAGTTTCCATAGTTTAATATTCTTGATGGTGAGAAGAAGGGAACTCAGGTGAAAATATCGTGGCCATGGCTGTAATAGTTTTCTAGATTTGTTAATGAAGAATTAGTGTCAGCCATCACCTAACTGCCAAGATGCCCCTGGTGCTTTTCTGCACACAAAGTCTTTGTGCCCAAGAGTAGAATACTGAAGACTACATTTGACTCTCTCGTGTTATATTAAGAATGAAATAGACACCCATTCTAAACTTAGCTCCAGCTACTACAGATTCCAGCATGGAGGACCTTTCTGGAGTGTTATTAGAACATATTGTAACCACCAGGAGCGGCCAAATCCTCTAACCTGTGTTGACCCTTATCCTGTGACATTGATTCTACTCTTCCAATGCTGAGGAAGACTAGAGTTGCAGTCATGATCTATATACTGAATGTGTATCCATTATATACTCCAAATTGTTAGGTGTAGATGTAACCCACATCTCTACCCTTGTGCCTTTCAGAGCTCAACAGAATTATCAACAAATGAACAAGGACACATGAGAGTAATGAGATGGATTTACTCTTTCATTTAGTATAGTGGAAAAGGACTAAATACATGGTAGCCAAATTTATATTTCCTCAAAATCAAGTCAATCTTGAAAAGAGCTCTTTTTCAAAACTCACTGTGAAGAGCCCAGTGGGGAACTGAGAAATGGCACTGCCCTGACACATCAGTACACCACGCCACCCCCACCTTCTGCTCTTGACAATGAGGGCTGAACTCAGTTTAACTGACAGGGAGATGTCTCTCTTTCATCGTCACAGATGGAGCCATCTATCAGCATGTCATGTGGGCATCGGTTAGAGCTGACTTACGTTTTCCTCAGCTATGGCAAAGTCATAATGATTATGTAAATTTACCTGAGGGCTGTTAACTTGTAATGAAGGAAGTAAATATGTCCTGTGTGTGTTATCATTCTGCAAGATGTATAATGACTTTCCCTTTTCTCTTCACAGCATGGCATGGGCATCCCCTCCATTTCTATTATGCTTCATGAACTCATTAAATTACTGTACCATGCCCGGTGCTGTGACGTTACCATTATCAGAATTGGTACATCAGGGGGAATAGGTGAGATGGATTGATTTATATACTATTAAATCCAAGTGGTTGTTCCATACAGGGTAAGCTATTGGTGTGGTAACACACCAACGTACTCAGAGCCCAGAAGAAACCCAGATGGGCTAAAAAGTGTCAGGGGGCTGGGCTTGAGGCAATTGAGAAATTTAAATTTAAAGAAAATTTTAAAAATTTAAGGAAATGCATGTGTATATAACCTTTCTCTTTTTCCCTGCATGGAAACCTGGAGTGAGACATCCCATAGCCCACTGCCCAGATGGACTTAGGTGTTCTTAAGGGGAGGAGTGGAAACTTGCTAGGAAATATGTTTTGAGGATAAGAGTAAGTTTTGAGGGTTCAAATAGATTTTGAAGCTTAGGAATTTTATAAGTGCTTTCAAGAAAAAGAA
Source organism: Leucopleurus acutus (assembly GCF_964270905.1). NCBI lineage: Eukaryota > Metazoa > Chordata > Mammalia > Artiodactyla > Delphinidae > Leucopleurus > Leucopleurus acutus. Next base: position 45,807,447 of record NC_139149.1, read on the forward strand.
ATAAATCACTAAGATTTGCCTTGTTTATCAGCTAAGTAAGCAGACATCAATAGCTCTTAGGAAAACATTGCTTTTAGCTCATGTCAGTGACTACCCTTTTCTTGGCTGGGTCTTTTCCTCACCAACACAGCAGAAGAGATCAGGCCAGGCTTTTAGGGAAGAGTTGGGTGATGCTTCCTAAGGTTTTCTCAGAGCCTCCTCTCCTCCCTTCTTCCTTGGCTGGTCAGGCAGCTAGTCAGGAGCCTTGTTTATACATCTACCCTGGGCTGAGGTAAAGTTCAGTGGAGACCTTCTTTTTCAACCTCTTCTTCAGGAGCAGATCTTGTGAGGGGATGATTCTACTATGTCACCAAATGCAAATACACACAGGGCATTGTAACTGGAAATGTTTGGTTGACAGAGTGACAGGACTGAATGGGAATTATAAAAAAAAAAAAAGACTGAGATTTTGGTCTTAGAATTACACAGGTGGCTAAGTCATGCTTCACTAGAAACAAACATGTTCAAAAATATCATGCCCTTTCCACAGCTGTGGTACAGGAATAAAGTCCAGCCAAGGCCCTCACAGATGGATTAAAGAAGGACATCTATGGATGTCCATCCAGAAAGAGAAGGAGAATGTTAGCAATCATTATTAGATCAGGCATCCTTCTGGACTGTTGTTTATCCAATATTATGCCAAATAAGCAATAGTAGGGAATGATGCATTTGGGGATGAAAGGGATAACACTGTTATTAAGATTGCTCATAATTCTTGAGTTGTGGGATACAAGGATCTGTCTGCATAGCCCATGCAGTGTACCACCCTGACTGCTGTGGTTGCCCCTTGATATTAACAAGTGTCCAGCGTGGGCAAAGCAACCTGCTGACCATCCAGCTCATGGTCATGGATTCTAGCTCTTTTGTTTGATGGTAACATGATACATATAGCCCATGTAGCACAATGAAGGTCTATGAATTGTGTAAATTAAAGCAATGTGCTGTTGTGGATTATCCATCATTTTGAAGTTCTGTTCTCATTAAGAACTCTTAGCTTATCAATAAGATGTGTTTGTTTTGTCTTAAAAACTTTGATTTGGAGATGAAGGAGGTGTAGCTTGTTGGGTTTTTTGTTTTTGTTTTTGTTTTGCTGATGTTACCACTCTTTAGATGAGCCAACAAAACTTCATGATGATGAGGTACTCAAATAAACAGTGCCTTGGCCTTTAAGAGACTTTAACTGGGATATAAATGCTCTAATACATCTAAATATTAGGATGTCATGTGAATAACTTCATTTTTGATTTCCACATTTTCAACTTCCTTCTCAGTCACTTTCCTGTTTTTAGGACACTGTGAATAATTCAAGAAGATACTTGTTTGATTTCTTTAAAAAGTATCTGACTCACCGAGGCTCTATCATTAGAGCCTACCTTGGGGCTCTAGCTGGATCTTCTAAATTAACCCCATGTTGATCCACATTGGAATTTATTAAGAACCCAGAAGGATACGGCTATGCCCTATGGTAGGGGTTGGTAAATTTTTTCTATACAAGGTCAGACAGTAAATATTTTAGGTTTTGCAGGCCATATGGTTTCTGTTGCAACTTCTCAACTCTTGCCATTAGAGTGTGGAAGCAATCATAGAAAATATGCAAATGAATGAATGTGGCTGTGTTCCAATAAAGCTCTATTTACAAAGATGGGCTGGATCTGGCCCATGGATTGTAGTTTGCAGATCTCTGTCTATGGCATCTCTATGGAAACATTCACTCATTCAACAAATTTTTATTGAATACCTATAATGTGATAGGCACAATGCTACTGGGGAGACAACAGTGGACAGACACTGCTCTTGCCTTCATAGAGCCTATGTTTTATCAGGGCAATAGACAAACAAATGAGTAATTACAAAAAATATGATGAATATTAGGACAGAGAGAGAGTCTAGGGCCCTATCAATATATATCCCCTCATCCAGGCTCTAAACAGGAATCAGAATGGGTCAAAAACTAGGTCAAAAGCTGGACCTGGGAAAATTGAATGTAATATATCTGTGTTGCCTTTTAATTTTTTCCCCCTCTGTGGATTCAGATCTTTTGAAGGAAGTGACTTAAGCTGACACCAGAAGAATGAGTTGAAGTTGGTCTGATGAAAGTGTGTGTGGGAGGATGAGGGAACACACCAGGCCAGGAGAATAACAGTTGGCAGAAAGTGGTTTCTCAAGTCTCTGAGACTTGAGTTCCTGAGTCCCAGGAGCAAGCCAGACTTTGTAGCAATGGAAGGTCAGCCAAGAGGCCTAATTTACATGGGATGGGAGAGGGGAGGAGGGAATGGATGTAATGAGAATCAAAAGGAAGAGAGGACAGAGACACAAAGAAATTATAGTAATCAAGGAGTTGCAGAGAAGATTAAATATCAAGTAGTCACATCACTTTATGAAAACTACTTTCTGGCAGGCTCATTTAGTTTATTCCTGACCTACTTTATTCAAATTTGAACCTGAAGGCCAGTACTAATTTGCATGTCCAAGAGTCATGTTTGTCTTGAAATTTAAACCCAATCACATTGTAAATGTGAATCTGGAAAGAAAGCAAATGTAAATGCCTGTTCGGAATGTTATTATTTAATTGCATTTGGAAAAGAAAATAATTTTAAAGATGAAAATGGGGAGAATCATTAGCAACTAGCATTAATTAATGTTGGCAGAAGAGATTACATACTATGTGTCAAAAGTAAACCTAAGTGACATTCTTCTGTAACCACCTATTTATTCCCATACTGCAGGGATTGCACCAGGGTCTGTTGTAATAACAGATAGAGCCGTAGACTCCTTTTTTAAGCCCCGGTTTGAACAGGTAATCTTGGACAATGTTGTCACCAGAAGTACTGAACTTGACAAAGAACTGGCTGAGGAACTATTCAACTGTAGCAAAGAAATTCCTGACTTCCCAACCCTCATTGGACATACGATGTGTACCTATGATTTTTATGAAGGTGAGAAGAATTTATAAACTGTGAAAGCAGCAGAAAATTGCCAGCAATACTTTGTTATTCAAACCCACAATTTATATTAAAAACTCCACTTTAGAAATTCATAATTGGGGATTAAAAAAGGAACTGAAACAGCCTTTTCAACTTACTAAAGCATAGGAACGTAAGGACATAATAAGTGGTGGAGACACACACATAATGAATTTATTTTGAGAGTAGGTTTAATCCTCCTAGAACAAATTGGATACTCAAATGCAATTTGTGATGTTGGCAAAATCTTATCTCTGTTGATGCCTTTAATTTAAATCAGAAAAGGGGGATATGCTTCTATGTTTCTTCCATTTTGAGGTACAGTCACCTGTACCTTGGAAGGGATCTGGTACCCAGGAAAGAGTGGGAACCAGGAAATGGGAAGAGATATTTGGGGGAGGAAATCCCAAAGGGATGGGGTAGTCTCACAGCAGTTCTTTTTTCTCTTGGCCATGAGTAAAATGTCCCCAAATCAAGTTTAGGAACAAAATTGATGGTGACTCCCAAGTAGCAGCTCTTGCCACAAGCGGGGAGGGGCCAGGAGAAAACGCCCTCCAGGACAGACCTTGCTCATTCCACAAGAAAGAATCTAACCAGGGTTGGTACCATTCCTTGGAGGGCATTCTAGAAATCTTACAGTGTAGCTGCATTTGAGTATGTTCATCAAACTACATATTACCCCATTTTTAATTATTTTTCTTTTCTTTTCCCTTTGGATCAAACTTAGACTATTATATTGAATTCTACAGTTATATATGGAGATATATTATCTATAAACATTACTTCAGGTTAGTAAAGGTGTTGTCACCACATATGTGTTATAAAATAGGGGCCACTTTGGGTGTGATAGGGTTGAGACTTTGTCTCAGGCCACTGGCCCCTTCTTGGGGAGGGTCACTGACGGGTTTAAGCCAGAACTTGCAAATGGTACCCATTGGAGTCAATGTTTTCTTTGGGCTGCACAGTATTTTTTAGAATATGAATTATTTTGCCAACATTTATAATTTCTGGAGATTTCATATGAAAATCCAGATTTTTGGCTTCTTGAAATAACATAACATTAAAAATATAAAATAATTTATTCATGGCAGCCCTGGCAAGCCTCGGCCTACATCTGGGGCTACATTCACTGAAGGTGAGGTGAGGCTGCTCCCTTCCAACAGGCAGACCTCGTTGACATTACCTGCTTAACTTGTGGGACATCTGAGTCTGAATCCGCTAAAATAGCACTGCATTAGAGGTGTTGGCAGGCAGCCTAAGAAGGAGGGCACAAGCAGAAGCAGACAGCAAGGATGGAAATAGCATGAAAGATAAAGGAAAGGGAAAAAAGAGGGGCTTCCCTGGTTGCGCAGTGGTTGAGAGTCCGCCTGCCAATGCAGGGGGCACGGGTTCGTGCCCCGGTCCGGGAAGATCCCACATGCCACGGAGTGGCTGGGCCCGTGAGCCATGGCTGCTAAGCCTGCGCATCCGGGGCCTGTGCTCCGCAACGGGAGAGGCCACAACAGTGAGAGGCCCACGTACCGCAAAAAAATAAAAAAGAGGATTTTGCAATATAGATGGTGACAGAGTCTACTGGCCTCCCTACTTCAAGAGGACGCCCTTGGGGGTGGGATGCGGTGAAGCCTGTTCCCAGCGCAGCCACGGTAGAGGAGGAGTAACAGCATCAGGCTTTTCTCCACCTCCTTCTGGCCCCACTGGTTGGTACAGATGGAATTCAAGTGCTAAGTAAACACCGGGAGCAGCCTAGAAGGGAAAATGTGATCGCAAAAGAATGGCGTGCAGCCTGAGGTGTGTGGCAGGGAAAAGGTGGACAAATCGACCATCTGTGTATGGTTCCCATGGTCATGATGCACAGATGGAGCTGCAATGTCCAAACCACCACCCTGATCCTCAAGTAGCTTAGGATCATCACTGGGGCTTGGAGCCTTTTCTTCTTCCCCAGCACCTGTCCCTGGGCCAGCTGCCAGTCGTAGGTGCAACCTGAGATTTTCCTCAAAGGGCAGATCTTCCAGAGACCCTCCAGGTCCTGCTGTCTCTGGGCACAGTGCTGGCTGCTGCAGCCATTCAATGATCACTTGCCCCAGAGCTGGGGGAGCTCAGTGCCATGGAGATTCCTGTGTGAGACTCTTGAGCTGCGCACAGCCTTGCCCCAGGTCCTTTGATAGGATGATTCAGATGGCCAGATTTATCCTACCTGGGGTGCAGGCCCATGAGTTAGAGTCAGCCACAGAGCACTTGGGCTGACAGCAAGCCTCTTAATGATGCCACAGCCACCGTGGGACATCAAGTCGCTAAACATTCTCCATTCTCTTTCAGGCCAGGGTCGACTAGATGGAGCGCTGTGCTCCTTTTCCAGAGAAAAGGGGTTAGATTACTTGAAAAGAGCATATAATGCCGGCATCAGGAATATCGAAATGGAATCTACGGTGTTTGCGGCCATGTGTAGACTTTGTGGTCTAAAAGGTAAGACTTTCATGAATGCCTAAGGGTCAAATTCTCCTCTTTCATGAAGTTATTTTCACTCTCCAGGAGAAGAAAAAGGAATCCAGCTATATATTACTTTGGGTTGAATGCACGGTTATCTCATAATATCTTGTGAGTGGGCAGGACATTATTTGTTATGCAAATGAGGAAACCAAGCCTCAAGGGTCAAAAGTTAAGTTGCCCAAGGTCACCAGCTAGTGGGTTACATAGCCAAGACTTGATAGATTGTTCTGCTTTCTTCATCCTGGTAGTGGAAGCTGTTTTCTACTACAACTGAATTTACTGAGACATGACACAAATAAAATATTCCTAGAATAGTCCATCAAAGGACAAAACATCAGTGGAGTAGTGTGTTTTTAGAGTTAATTTACATGCATTTTTGCTTTTCCCAACTTTTTTATTTTGAAAAAAAAAATCAATAATACAGAAAAATTGAAAGAATACTGTGTATGTGTGTGTATATATATATATATATATACATACATATATATACACATATGTACACAAACACACCTATTTGCTTTTTTCTCCTGAATCATTGTATATAAATTATAAATATTATGTCACTTAACTCTTGTAACTTAGCATCATTTCCTAAGAATAAGGATGTCCTCCTAATGACCACAATACAATTATCAAACCAAAAAAAAAATACTTAAGAAAAGTAAAAATCATTTCATAACATCATTTAACATCCATTCCATTTTTAAATTTTCTGATTTTCCTAAAAATATCTTTAAAGATTATTTTAATCTAATATTGAATTAACTTTATACACTGTATTGCTTAGTTATTGTATCTCTATACTTTTACATCTAGAATAGTTTCCCTACTTTTCTTTTTTCCCCAGGACAGAGGAATTTTTGAAAAGTTCAGGCAGTTATCTTGTAGAACATCCATGTTCTAGATTTGTCTGTACTCATCATCGTGGGATTTCACTTTATTTCCTGTAAAGCAGAGGTAAAGTCTAGTGGCTTGATTAGATTCAGCTATGTGGTAAGAACACTTCATAGTAATGTAAACTTTCCATCGCACCACATCAGGAAAAGGTAATGTGAAGATATTCCACTGTTAGTAATTTCAAGTTGGATCACTTGGCTCAAGGGGTAACTGCCCATCTCCCTCCTCTGAAAAATTAATGTTTTCTCTCTGAAAGTAGCAAGTAACTTCTGGGATGATAATCTGGCACTGTGTGAACGAATATCCTGTAACCCAATCATCTTTTCCCAGTGATTTTAGCATGGAATACAAATGATGATTTTCTAATTCCATCATTCCTCCTACGTTTGTTAGCTAGCATTCTTTTAAGAAGAGCCTTTCTTTCTCACGCTCTTCTCTCTCTTTTTTCTTTTTGGTGGCAGGGAGTCGTTATTGTTTGGTGGATTTTGTTCAAAGCAGTGTGTTATAAGCAGTTTCTGTCATTATTCTTTTTGATACTCAAATTATCCCAAATGTGGCCAGGAAGAGCCCCTTCTAGTGCACTCTTTTGTCCCTCTGACATAATTCTCTTAACTCTTGAGAATTTTCTTGCTTTCAGGCACAACGGGATTCTTAGGTACCACTTACACTTTCCTTGCCTCAGGTCTGGGATCAGCCATTTCTCCAAGAATCTCTGCTTCCTTTGGGTGGAGAGTGGCATTAAGAAACCAAATATGTGTGTGGCATGCATTTTTATTTTTGGTGAAATTATTCCAATAGAACCACTAATCTCTGACCAACACCAAGAAAACCTACTGAAGTAAAACATAACTTTCACAAGGACTAATCAATATAACTATTCTTTGTGATTTTAAATTATTTTCATAGTCATCCTCTAGATTAAAAAATCTACAAACAATAAATGCTGGAGAGGGTGTGGAGAAAAGGGAACCCTCTTGCACTGTTGGTGGGAATGTAAATTGATACAGCCACTATGGAGAACAGAATGGAGGTTCCTTAAAAAACTACAAATAGAACTACCATATGACCCAGCAATCCCACTACTGGGCATATACCCTGAGAAAACCATAATTCAAAAAGAGTCATGTACCAAAATGTTCATTGCAGCTCTATTTACAATAGCCAGGAGACGGAAGCAACTTAAGTGTCCATTATCAGATGAATGGATAAAGAAGATGTGACACATATATACAATGGAATATTACTCGGCCATAAAAAGAAATGAAATTGAGTTATTTGTAGTGAGGTGGATGGACCTAGAGTCTGTCATACAGAGTGAAGTAAGTCAGAAAGAGAAAGACAAATACCGTATGCTAACACATATATATGGAATCTAAGAAAAAAAAATGTCATGAAGAACCTAGGGGTAAGACGGGAATAAAGACACAGACCTATTAGAGAATGGACTTGAGGATATGGGGAGGGGGAAGGGTAAGCTGTGACAAAGTGAGAGAGTGGCATGGACATATATACACTACCAAACGTAAAATAGATAGCTAGTGGGAAGCAGCCGCATAGCACAGGGAGATCAGCTCGGTGCTTTGTGACCACCTAGAGGGGTGGGATACGGAGGGTGGGAGGGAGGGAGACTCAAGAGGGAAGAGATATGGGAACATATGTATATGTATAACTGATTCACTTTGTTATAAAGCAGAAACTAACACACCATTGTAAAGCAATTATACTCCAATAAAGATGTTAAAAAAAATTCAAGTTTTATGGATGGAAGAGGTAAACCTGAAAAGTTAATTAAATATTCTTTATTAAATTGGCTATGAAAGCCTCAGACCTAAAGCAAAATAGCACCATCTAAAATATTATTTTTGAGTGGGAAGCAGTCCCCAAATATGAACAATGATGTCTAAGAAAATGTTGGAGCAACTTTTTTTAGAATTCAGTTTTTTTTTTTTCAGAAAAGAGCCCATAAAATATGTCACCTATCAAACGTGTTTTATAGTGTACCTACTGAGTGCATAGCACAATACAAGATGCTTGATTTTTAAATCAAATCTTTGGCTGATAAGATTTGTCTCAATTATTATCTTCCTAAAGAAAGAAGGACTTCTGTGCATCAACCAGTGGCCTGAGCACTCAAGCAGTAGGGACACAGCAGAGGATGACAAAGACAGAATCTCTGCCCTTGCGGAGTCTAGGGGGGAGACAAACAACAACAGAGAGCAATCTATAATAATATGGTAATATGTTAGATGCTGAGGAGCATGATGGTGAGAAATAAGGCAGGGAAAGGGCACAGGGACAGCGAAGGCAGGGAGGGAAACCATACATTAAAATAGAGAAGGGTACACAGAGAAGGTGCCATTTAGGAAAATGCCACGTGGGTGTCTGGGCAAAAGGAGTTCAGGAAATGCAAATCTAAGGTTACCAGGCAGGAGCATTCAGAGTGTGACGGAGAAACAGGGAGACCAGTGTGACTGGAGGGGAGTGACAGCAGTGGAGAGGGTAGGAGATGGAAGGAGTATGGACTGTGTGGTCCCTATGAGAACTGTGACTTTCACTCTGAGGGATATGAGAAGTCATTGCTTTGAATAGAGAGGTGAGGGGATCTGGCTTGCGTTTGAACAGGAGCACACTGGCTGCTGATCTGGGAAGATCCTACTGGGGTTAAGGGCAGAAGCAGGGAGAGAAGTAAGAGGGCTGATATAGTAGTCTAGGGAGAGATGATAGACCAGTACAACAACAGTGGAGGAGGTGAGAAGTAGTCATATGCTAGATACATCTTGAAGGCAAATCCAACAGGATTTGTTGACAATTTGATGGGAATTTGGAGCGAAATGCTAGTGAAAAAGGATTTCCAGGTTTTTGGCCTGAACAGCTGGAAGGATGGAGTTATCACAGTTGGGATAGAAAAAATTGGGTGAGGATTTGGCGGTACTGTAGTAGACATCAAATGGAGGCTAAGTGAGCAGGTGGATTTATGAATCTGGAGTTTAGGTGAGAAATTTGGACTGGGGAAATAAAATTGGAAGTTGACAGCATATAGATGACATTTAAAGCCATGTAACAAATGAGATGACAAAGTGCCTGAGTGTAGAAACAGATGAAAAAGTCAGGGAGGTGAGGGAGATCCAGCAGAAACTAAGGAAGAGTCGTCAGTGCAATTGGCAGTATACCTGGAGAGTCTAGTGTCCCAGCCCCAAAGAAATCTTCAAAGAAGTAAAGAATTACAGCCGAATAATGCCTTATTTGATCACAAGTGGAACTTTAATTCTAATACTTGTCCTTATTGTCAATCAATTTTAATATACAAAACTACAAACAAAATGTATGCGGTAACATTTTAGACAGGAGTTATAGGTCACAAGAAGAGATTAATTGTAGAACCACTACTCTCATCTCAGAATGAACGTACACACCAATCCTTGTAACATATGAGTAAAGGATGCAAGTGCATCCTTGTCCTCTTTAGAAGGCCATCATTAATACCTCCTTTCAGGGAAACAATAGCATCTGCTTTTCTCTCCACAAGTTAGTGGGAGTGGGAGCCCCAGCGGCGGGCAGCTTGCCCTTTCCTGAGCAGCAGCCTAACCAGCACATGACCTGCAGGAACACCTGGATTCAGATAGTTCTGCTCCAGGAAACGTTTCCTCACATTTCTTTCTTATGGAAACAGCAAGCGGTCACTTGAGTCATGGCTCCACCTGATATGCAGATGGAGGAAAATTTGGTAACCACTTTAGTCAAACATAAAATGCCACGTCACGAACTGCTGCCCTGATGTAAGTTTAGTGATGAGCATCAGTTCTTTCTTAAGAGGCAGCCAAAGAGTTCTAGGCTTGTGAACCCTGGACCCTAGTCTTTCTCTCTTTGAGGGTGTTGCCAAAGCTTCGGCGACGTTATTCTGTTATGAGGGATTTTTTTGTCCTTGCCACGAATCCTTGAGACCTTGCTTTCTCTGCCAGCTGCAGGTACCTTCCTGGACTCTGTCCTGTCTAGCTTGCCCCATACTGCGCTTTCCTTTTTCTGCTGCTATTGGAGCTGTTGGTAGCTGATTTCAGCCTGCCAATAGCTCTCTTCCAGGCCACTGCTGCAGCCTTTCCATTGAGCAGACCCTTTCTGGGCTGCCAACATGCACACTAAAGGTTGTATCTGTAACTCTGTAATTCTGTAGTTCTTGGGAGTATTTCTGTCCAAATTTCTTCATGGTGACAGGGACTCTTTATCTACCTCAGACACCACCGTTTCCAAAGGTGCACTCCTGGTACAGGAAGATCAACACCTGGAAGATCAACCACCAAGGAAACAGACCAAAACCCCATGCATATGATGTTACCATGTTCCTATCTTTCATCCCCACTTCATTATATCCTTCCGCAAAAGCAGTGAAGCTTGGAAAAGCTCTGTATGGGGTAGAAAAGCTTGCTTTGGGGAAGGGCTGAGAGAGACTTCACAAGCAGCTGTTTTAACATACTTATTAGGGAGGTTATATACCAATGCTAAGCGACACTGGAAAATGTGTTTCATCTGGCACCGAAAGCTCAGGGCTCCCAGGCCTAGGGCCCCTCCCCCTCAATCCCTCTCCCACTGTCAGCAATGGCCCTTTCCACCCAGTCTCTCCAGACAGCCTTCTCTAATGGTCTTTTGATGTCCCTTTAATACTACCAGATGACTGGATAACCAATCTGACTTCATAGTAAGGCAATGATGGCTAATAAATAACAACTTTTTATTTAAACAAGAGTCTTCTAGAGGCTCACTGTCCTAACTCAGAGGAGTCAGTCATTGACTTTGGACCGGTGCAAAAACAGATCTTTCTGCATTCACCTGGGACCACATGGATTACCACTTCTTATCTTTATGATTAATATAAGATCTCACCTTAAGTCTCACTTCATCAGAGAAGTTTTGCATGACTACCTAAACTAAACTTACCCACATTCATTCTACTTACTCACTCATTCACTCATTCCACTTCATTTCTCTGCATCACATTTACCACTATATCAGACTACATTTCTGTTTTCTTTATATATTAACTTACATATTATTTTACATGTATTAATGCATAGAGGTATGTATTTAGCATCTTTCTCCATTACAGTATAAGTAGCATGAGCACAGGGATCTTGTTTGTCATTTTTTTTGCTATATCTCTAGCACTTAGAATAATATCTGCCATATGGGCATTCAATAAATATTTACTAAATGAATGAACAAATGAGTGAACAGAATGACCACTCAACCCCTACTGACCGTGGAAGACAGCTATAACAAATTCAACTGGTTCCCTCATTACCCAGCTACATTTATGGCTTGGAATTTTCTAAAGGACTTCGGAGTGCCACATGATTGTCCAACTAGGAAGAGGCAAAGCCTTAAAGTTAAGCCTCCCTTTGCTGTAAGTTTCATATAATACTTCTGCTATAGCTGTAGCCCTTGGATCTCCTGATATTTGATAGGTGGACAAACTGCTTGAAATGGGGCCACGGACACCCCTAAGTCACTACTGTTATCCTGATCTCATTATCCTGAAAAATAATAGTGGGAATCCATTGTTGCTTTAAGAAGGACTTGGGTGAGGGAAGTAGTGGCCGTCACAAAATTATTCTACCTTGAAAGGCTGAACCTTCAGAACAAGGTAAATCCACTGTACAATGCTGTATGAATGCATTCATCTGTGGTTTTATAATATGCATATATCTGTCCCTCTCTTAAAGCAAAATCTACTTTAATTAAACCCCTAACATTCTGATTAAAGATGTTAATCCTTTTGCACTGTGAACTTGTGATAAGTACGTTCAATTTTTATCCATCTTTAAAAGACAGTGCCTGCTGCCTTTTGACACAAGCTTGCTTGCATGACAATATATGAAACATAATATTTATCCAAGATTAGTTTCACTTAAATCTTTGTCTTTAGTTGTTGGCAGCACTCACAGTGGATTTTCTTTAAGGGTAATGGAAGAATTCAGTGTTATTTCTTTTGACAGATACTGGGAACTTTGGGAATGTATTCAGTCTTCATAATATTACAGCTCAGTGAAAGGGAGCAGAATCTGGCTTTAATTCCATTTTATATCCTTCTGCTGGTCCCAGAAATGAAGGCTATTGGGCTCTGGGAACTGCAGGATGATCACTGATAAAGTAAAGAAGATATTACAACAAGGATTAAAGATTATACTCAGTCTGGAACTGGACTGTTTCTTAACTCAAAAATGAGGAAAATTGGGGTTTTGAAATATTATTACACAAAGGCAAAAGGCAACCCATTGCAGCTCTTCACCCTCACAGTATCTCCTGAGAGATACTGTGGCTCAGAGAGGTTAAATAACTTTCCCAAGTTCTCACAGTAAATAAGAAGTAGCTGGACTGGAATTGGAACCGAGCTCTGTCTGACTCGAGGTCCCTTTGCACCATGCCCTGCTGAGTCTTCCCAGCAGCCTCCCATGGATGCACAAGGTTCAGATCTCTATTCAGAGGAACCAAAAAAACAAACATACAAAAAACCCTGCAGGTTTTTCTATTTTAAAAGTTAGCTGTGCTACTTTAGAAAGAAAGCAAACCCCCTAAGGGCTAACCACATACCAAGATGGTTAGTGTTGGAATCAAATAAAGCATTACATTGATACTTATTCAGTAGTATGCACACTTATTATTTTACCAAGAAAATAAGTCAGTGTGTCTGGGAAATCAAGCATAAATGGTAAGTAATTCATTTATTACGCTTATAAAGACAGGATTTTAAAAAATTGTTTCTTCTTGCTTTGCTGGTTTTTACATATTTTAAATCAAGGTCTGTGTCTAGAGTTTTGTTTGATTCATTTTAATTCTACTCTCCTGTCCTCTATCCTACTCCTGCCTTCCTGTACCAACACACTCACATGTTAGAGAATGATTTGGGGCCACAGATTCAACTTTTTTTGTGTTGGCATTACCTGTGACCTGCCTCTTCCCACCTGTGACCTCAGTGGGGCTCCCTGGGTTCTCCCTGTTGGAGCCTCTGCCCCTAGCAAAGCAGGCACATCCTCTGCCCATCCTGACACATCTCTGGTTGGAGGTCCAGCACCCAGCAGAAGCGCAAGTCCCCAAGTTTGCAGCTGGACCTCCTGGAGATGACAGCATGGTCCTCATACCAAGATAATGTGAGGCACAGAAGCTGAGCAAGACCTTTGAGGTCCAACCTGCTCCTTTCTCAGAGAATGAAATAAGGCCCAGAGAGTAAAAAGTGACCTGTCTAAGGAAACACAGCCAGATCAAAACGAAGATGGACTAGCCCTGTTATCTCCTGCCTCCTCACCCCCTTTCCTGGCACTATTCCATAGGTATAAAAGAGTATCATATTTATCTATCAGCAGATTACTTATACTTTCTCCTTTTTCTAAAAGGCATTAGCAGCAGCTTTCAATAAAAGATGAATGTATAAATAATTTAAGCAAAGGTAAAGAGAATAAGAGGCATGTATTTAAGGGAGTGGATGGGGAGTTCTCAATATCAAAGAGCTACCTGGTAGGGCAATACTAAATCTAAATACTTAGATTTAGTTCTGAGTTTCCTAGAGGCCAAGTTGAAAATGGAAACACTTTGAGTTACACAGCTCTCATTATCTTATAAAGAAAGCATTTAAGGTTTGTCATAAAAACATTATCCAAATGTTAAACTTAAGTGAAATTATCAGCTATATTACATCGACAGTGTCTTTAGTAACACTTTTATAAAAGATATGGGACAATTTTTGATAGAGTTAATGCTAAATCTTGGTTCTCTGAACCTAAAGTACTAGGGTGCAGGTATGAACATTTGCTTTAATTTGATTTAATTCAGGATAGAGTTTAAAGTCTTTAACGCAATAGCTATCAAATATCAATGTGCAAATAATTTAACTGAGTTTCTTGTTTTAAGTACAGATTAACAGCCCTTTCTTATTCCTCACTCCTTTTTCTATATGTCTGTGATAAAGCCTAAAAATCTGCATTATTAACAAGCTCTAGTTCTGACGCAAGTGGCCAGTGGAGCACATTTTCAGAAATGCCAGTCTAGACGAACAACTTGTTCCTATGCTCCTTAGCTTTGATCAGATCCTTTGAATATAAATTTTCTCCACTTGGTTTTTGATTAGCAGTCAACAGCCTGAGATAGACGTCTCAGAGGAGACAGAGGAAGTGCAAAGGTTCTGGGTTGTTGAGGTTTCTGTGTTTTATATACCAGGCACCTGAGGAATAAAGATGGGGTCTGCCTAAAAAGCTCAAACCTTGAGAAGTGAAGGGCTCCCTGTAAAGGGCCGGAGAGAGGTGGGAGAGGGGCAGTCCTAAGGGCCAGGCTGGACACTCCAAAGCCAACCTTTGCTGCTTTGCCATTTTCTGAGACCCAGCCCTGTTTGGTTCTGCTGTGCACAGGGAGTTTCTGCCTCACATTGCTGCCTTTGCCTACAATTCATGGGAAAACCTTCCTGGAACTCCATTCTGAATCACAGAGGTGATCCAAAAATACATCCCCTAAAGCAGGGATCCATGGGGGACCACAGATTTCTAATAATTTCTAATAATTCAGGGTGGGCTTCAGGAGCCCTGAAACCCTTGAAATTATATACAATATTTTGTGTGTATGTGTATTTTTGTGAAAAGAGGTTGCAGTTAACAACTTTCATCAGATTTGCAAAGGGACCAAAAACAATCAAAGAGTTAGAATCACTGGGAGTTCCTGGTGTGGCCGAGGGTACATTGAGCTTCACGTTAACACTGGTGTGTTCCCATCTCATTGCAGCCTGAGGTCAGTTAGCTGACAACCTCCTTGGTGACAGCTAGGTCACTGAATGCCTCTCTGCAGGAGGCATACTCCCTGCCCAACCTGAGGATTATGGTAGCAAAGCTGTCAGGCTTAACTTTGACAAATTGTTTTGGGTAAATTAGTCCCCTTTAATTGCTTGTGGAAATAGTAATTTTAGACGACAAGATTATTACAGGCTGCTTGTTAATGGGTCCTCTAGCATCAAGAAAACACCACTGAGATCGCGACGACCTGTTCTTGTCCCTCTTTGGCCTCACCCTTGAAATAGCCGGAGAAGACGTTAAGTCAAGTCAGCTCCCGCTCCTTGACAAGTACAGAGCACGTGTTTCCTTTTATCCTTCTGCCAAGTGAAGGATTAGAGAAGGACTTTCATCTTTTCCCTGCTACCACCAGCTCATGTCAGCCATCACAGACTTGCTGATCATTAACTTGAAAAGCCGAGGAAGTTTCTAGCTCTTCCATTTACTTGTTTACCTGTTGGGCCAACTTGCTTTACAACTGAATGAGTTTTGAATAAACAGGGTACTAGGTGATGAAAATACTTGACTCAGCTCAAGTTGGATATTTTCAATTGCTTTTCAGTTCACTGAACAGGAGGGTCAGTTTGACTGATCTATCTGCCTTATGGTTTGCCATGTGCAGAGGAGGAGGGATGGGAGGTAGAGTGTCTTCTCAGCAGTTTATGAAGCTGGGAATTGACTGGTTATTTACTAGCTGTGTCCTACTGGGCCATTTTACCTCCCTAAGCCCTCATTTCATCATTTGTCCAAAGGGTATAAAACTAAGAGCTAGCTCATGGCACAGCTACGAGGTCTAAATGGTATCATAAATACCCAGCATATAGCAAGAGCTAAACCAAACAAAAAAGAAAGCATCTATTATGATTACAGTCCATTTCGCCTTCTCAAATCCAGAAGTCTGAGATAGTGCAGAAGTCAAAGAAATAAATATCACACTCAAACCCAACTTTATCTTCATGACCTCAAAGCTTGTGACTGTAGCTACATCTAATCCCAGATCCACTGAAATCCTTTTTAAAATGATGCAGATGAACATAGAGATTGTGACACTGCTATCAATTCAAAGTGGTTGTCACTGATTTCAATGCGTATAACCACATTCCTTGAAATCAAAGATTTCATGTGAAACTGATGATAAAGAATTTGCAGGGGACCCAATGTCTCTTTCTTGTTCTTGCTGGAACAAACCAAAGACGCCGCTTTTATGGTGTGTTTTCAAAAATGAGAATTTCATTTTTTTTAAAAGAAAGATGTTTGCTCTTTCCCCCTAGTTTTGTAACTATCACAAGATTTTGTCCTCATTCTTTAGAAACTAAATGCTAATAAATGTGCTCCTTCATGGAGCTGATTCTTAAGCATATCATTTATGCATATCATTTCATTTAAGCATATCATTTCATTTTTTTTTCTCAGATTTCAAAAGAGTCAGTACTCGCCTTTATTGCTATTTCCCAAGGTTCGTGGCCATATCTCTTCTCTATTTACTTCCCTCTCCAGTAGGCAAACTCAAACACTGCACCAAGGAGTAAAATGTCATCTCAGGAAAAAAATGGCTAGCTCTCTAGTTATATCCTGAAGAAAAGTCTGCTTGACGTAGAGAATGGACTTGAGGACACGGGGAGGGGGAAGGGTAAGCTGGGATGAAGTGAGTGTGTGGCATGGACATATATACACTACCAAACGTAAAATAGATAGCTAGTGGGAAGCAGCCGCATAGCACAGGGAGATCAGCTCGGTGCTTTGTGACCACCTAGAGGGGTGGAATAGGGAGGATGGGAGGGAGACGCAGAGGGAGGGGATATGGGGATATATGTATGTGTATAGCTGATTCACTTTGTTATAAAGCAGAAACTAACACACCATTGTAAAGCAGTTATACTCCAATAAAGATGTTTAAAAAAAGAAAAAAGAAAAAGAAAAGCCTGCTCTAAGAATTGGAAATAGGATAGTGTATCTTGGATGGCAAAGATCCCTCCTTGTTCTTATCTTGAACACAAATCTTTTCTAAGCCTTAATGTAGCCAATTATAGGGGAAAGGAGAAGGGAGAGTGCTGAAAATTATTTCAATTAACTTATTTAGGTGGAGTGTTTGGTGGAAGTCCACAGAAATATGAATTATAATTCATATGGAAGTCTGGAAGGTTCAGTAGATTGCATTTATGTAAAAGGAAAACAACACAAAGTACATGCGCTAGGGACACGGGGGTGTCTGGTTAATGTTTCTATGCAAAAGATAAACCCATTTGTTTGGTAATGGTCTTATTTGCTCTTCTAGCTGCTGTGGTCTGTGTGACACTTCTCAACAGACTTGAATGCGACCAGATCAACTCTCCCCATGATGTTCTGGTGGAGTACCAGAAACGGCCTCAGCTCCTAATCTCCAGATTCATCAAACAGCGGCTTGGACTTCGTGACCAGACATCATAGCTGGGCAGCCCAATCCTTCCCTGCAAGTTTGTAGTTTCAGTCATAATGTTGAAGTCATATATTATTTGTGGCATTTTTATATAGTTCTCATCTACATGCTAAAATCATAATTGAATGATTTTATACAACCCTTTCTCTTAAAAAAAGAATCTATTGTAAAAGAGTTTAATAACTTACATTAAATTAAATTCAAATTTCATTTTAGAATGAGTTAGCTAAGTCAGTCTAATAATTAAAACTGTAAAACTCCTGTACTGTGACATTTGGAGTTTCATATGCAGCATTAATTAGGTTCACATCAAAATAGATCAACCACTTGTGGATACAGTTACCCGTCACTCTGTTTCTGAAACTAATCCAGAAATTCATGTTAGAACGTTGTCAGGCACTTCTAGATGTTGGACAAGTGACAGAAATTGATCATGCATATTCAAAATATTTACAGAAAAAAAGTGTCAGTGTAATGTAGGTCTATATGAAAAAGCTACACTTAGGGAAATGTGACCATACTTCTTTTTTTTCCCCTGCAGGATTTCAGTGCACCACGTAATAGGGTTAGAGGCTTAGGTTTGCCCATGTTTGTGATTTTATCACAAAAAGTAACAACTCTAGATCACACATTGATTTTCAAATGAAAACCCTTGGAAATGCAAAGAAAGATCTTCATTTTTCTTCAGAAATCACAAATGATTAAATCACCTTCTAGCAATTTTTTTTTCTTTTAAGAAAATGCATTTTGAAGAGGCTGTACTTTTTTTTTTTTTTTTTTTGCGGTTTGTGGGCCTCTCACTGTTGTGGCCTCTCCCGTTGTGGAGCACAGGCTCCAGATGAGCAGGCTCAGCGGCCATGGCTCACGGGCCCAGCCGCTCCGCGGCATGTGGGATCTTCCCGGACCGGGGCACGAACCCGTGTCCCCTGCATCGGCAGGCGGACTCTCAACCACTGCACCCCCAGGGAAGCCCGAGGCTGTATTTTTAAAATTTCATTTCAATATTAACTTCATAGGCTGAGGAATTAATAACAAGTGAATTTAGACCTGCGTTTAAGATGTTAAAGTCATCCTTTCGTGTGACTTTGAAGCAGGTCTTGCCTGCACCCAACCTGTACCCCTATTCAGTTTGACCCTCTGGCAGGCATGGTGTCACTTAGGGAATACACCTTGCTCTGTATGAGTTGATGCCTCCTGGGGGGTTCTTCTAAGGCTGATACACTTAAGAGTTGGGAAGCATGGATGGCGGAAGGGTGGAGGAGAGCTTACAATCTTGAATAGCATGTAACATTGTGTACATATATTTATAATGTTGTGGCTCAAATAAAATTTAATTCCAACCATGAGAGAGACCTCTTTTGTCTCTTTGTAATCAAAGACAATAAACAATCTCCTGAGAGGAGCATCAGTTTGGGAACTTTTTTGGCAATAGATATGCTTGGAGTGCAATTTTTAAAGTATCCCAGTAATTCACCATCAAATACCAGCATCAGAACTAAAAGTAAGGTAGAATAACATTGAGGTCATTAGTGTGGTTTTCACTGTGTTTCATATATATTTTTAGACCAGGTGGAAACTACTTCAGACTGTTCTCCGTAAGCCTTCAATATGAACTTTTATTTACCTGTTCCTGGAAAATCTTATTTTCCTTTTTTTTTTTTTTTTTTGTGGTACGCGGGCCTCTCACTGTTGTGGCCTCTCCCGTTGCGGAGCACAGGCTCCGGACGTGCAGGCTCAGCGGCCATGGCTCACGGGCCCAGCCGCTCCGCGGTATGTGGGATCCTCCCGGACCAGGGCACGAACCCGTGTCCCCTGCATCGGCAGGCGGACTCTCAACCACTGCGCCACCAGGGAAGCCCTTATTTTCCTTTTTATTGAGAGAAGAAGAGAGGTTATGAGAGAGAGAAGAAAGAAATAATCGCAGTCAGTCCTCCCCTCAGCTCCTGTGGAAGGGTGTGTGTATGCGCACGCACCTGCCAGCAACCTGGGACACCTCTTTGACAAATCTGCCTTCCTCATTCCCACATCCAACCAATTGCCAAGTCCTATGAGTTGATTCTCCTAGATAGCTCTCCAACCTGTCCACCAGTGGACAGCCCTCCTGCTCCTCAAGCCAGCTTCCTCCCAGCCCCACCCACAGCCTCCCACAACGCCCTCTGCAGCCTCCTTAAATTACTCATCACCGCTTGCAATTATGTCATGATTTGTGTCTCTATAGAATTAATGTGCCTAGGCTATAAGGCTCATGAGGACAAAGACTGCATTTGTTTTATTTACTGCTGTACCCCAAGCACCCAAACAGTGCCTGTCTCATTCTAGGTGCTCAGTAAATGTTTGTTAAATGAAGAATGAATCCGCTTCATACATTTCCTTCATAAACTCTCACTAAAATGCCTCTAGTCTTTACGAGACTTATCCTTTCCTTATTCAGTCCCTTGTCATCTCAGCTCTCCTTGGCTGTCCCTCCCAGGACATCTCATTTTACGGGGTGGAAAGTCCTCTGTACCATCAGTGTAGAGTTGTGGTGATGTCTAGAACTTCTTGCTTTCTGCTATAGCACATGTCTTTCCCCTCTGTCAAAACCATACCCTAGATTCACCTCCTTCAGGAAGGTCTCCAAGTTTAATTCCCCCTCAGTTCATCACATCTAGTTCCCTTAGAACTAGGGTTGCACTAGGAAGATATCAATGTGTCCTCGTTTGTAGGCTATGTGAGAACACTTGTTCTTTCTCATGAACTTGGATAATGGCTGCCCAGCCTGTCTTCATTTGGGAGGCTCATGCCTCCCTTCGACTGCCCTCCTTCTACCCTTCGACTGCCATGGAGTGCTGTCAGATGCAGGCATTCAGTCACTACTCACCTGTTCCTGCACTAAGTCTGGGAGCCAGCTCTTCACCTCACCTCTAACCCCACCTTCTCCACTCATTCAGTCTCGCCCTCCTAGAAATCTATTCAAGAAACAGACAGGCTTGCAAAAACTCTTCTGGTGATTTCTGTGTATGGGTGTTGCATGTATTTTTGGTGTGTTTTTTCTTTGTTCATTCATTCATTATAAATCCATATCTCTCCCTCTTCCCCAAAAGAATCAGAGACAGTTTACAAGGATAAATAAAAGCACATCAAGATAGTACAAATTAGACCTAAGTGGGAAAGAAAAAGGAAAAGGGAAGGGAATGGGCATCATTGGCACAAAGCCTGAAGCTAATACCAAGATGCATCGCATACAGTCTATGCACCGGCCAACAGGAGGCGCTGAATTGGCTCTGGGCTGCCTAGCAGCTGCTTCATAAAGAGAAAAATTTTACAGCATCTCTAAGACAAAATGTGAACTAATCATCAGAAGAAGAACAACTAGCCGTGATTCCAAGAGGCCAGAGTGTAGTGTAGTGTAGTGGTGAGTGTGGGGTGTGGGGTGGGGGAGGGGTGTGTGTGTCAGTGCCTTTACTCCAGGTGGCTCTCAACACTGCTGCACGTTAGGGTCAGCAGGGAAGCCTTCAAAAACCACCATTTGGGGCCCCATCTCAGACCAGCTAAATGAGAATCTCTGGAAGTGGGACTGGGAAACCCTATTAAAAAAATTTCCCCTGGTGATGTGCAGCCTGGGTCAAAAGGCACTGATTTAAAAGAATGAAGAGTCTGGGAATCTGGCAGGCACTCCTCCAGCTGAACTTCTAGAAGTCTTTCAATGGTGCCTCCACGGGACTAGTTATATAAAGGTCAAGCTCTTTTACTTGACTCTTACTCCTCAACAAGAACAGTATCTTTTTTCTCTAACTGAGGTATAGTTGACAGCTAAAATGTATACATTTTCAAGTGTACAATATGATGACTTGATAATATATACACATTGTGGAATGATTACCACAATCAAGTTAATTAACACATCCATCACCTCACATAGTTACCTTTCATGCAATAGCCAAGCTATGGAAACAACATAAGTGTCTGTTGACTGATGAATGGATAAAGAAAATGTGTTATATATATGTGTGCGTTATATATGTGTATGTATGTGTGTGTGTATATATATATATATATATATATATACACATACACACAATGCATTGTATCTATTTATAGATAGATAGATACACACAATGGAATATTATTTATCCATAAAAAAAAGGAAATCCTGCCATTTGTGACAACATGGATGAAACTGGAGGGCATTATACCAAGTAAAATAAACCAGACAAAGACAAATACTGTATGGTATTACTTACATGTGGAATCCAAAAAAAAAGTCAGATTCATAGAAACAGAGAGTAGAATGGTGGTTACCAAGGGCTGGGCGCAGGGAATGGGGAGATGTTGGTCTAAGTGGTCAAACGGTACAAATTTCTAGTTATAAGATGATAAGTTTTGAGGATCTGATGTACAGTACGGTGACTATAGTTTAACTCTGTGCTGTACACTTGAAATTTGCTAAGAGTAGATTTTTAGCATTCTCACCAAAAAGAGGAACAATATCTTAACCATTTTATATCTCCAGCAACGTGCACAGTGCCTGACACAGTAAAAGTGAATTAATTATACATATTAATATATTTATATATATTGTTATGGATTAAATTTTTGTGTTCCCCTCACCAAATTCTTATGTTGAAGATCTAACCCTCAGTGCTGCTATATTTGGAGATAGGGGTCTATAAGGAATTAGGTTAAATGAGGTCACATGATGGGGCCCTGATCTGATAGAATTAGTGTCCTTATCAGAAGGGACACCGGAGAGCTCACTCTCTTTCTCTCTCTGTACACATGTACTGAGAAAAGTCCATGTGAGGATGCAGTGAGAAGGTTGCCATCTGCAAACCAGGAAGAGAGCTCTCAACCGATATGGAATCAGCTGGAATCTTGGTCTGGGACCTGTAGCTTCCAGAACTGTGAGAAAATAAATTTCTGTTGTTTAAGCCACTCAGTCATTGTTATTTTGTTATGGTACCCACAGCTAAGACATATATCATATATATGAATTACACACGTGTGTGTGTACATATATAAACAAAACACAAAAAACAAACAAAACCACAATCAATCAACCAATTAAAGCAAATACATAGCTGACTACCTGTCAAGTTAATTTTGCCCAAATGTTATCCCTTGACCAACCTTTCCAAGTAACATGTGTATATTATTCAGTGTAATTTGCTACGTGTAATTTGCTACAGCCAGACCAGTTCCTCTGCTCCATGTTTCACTCCCAAACACACTAGACCATTGACACACAACACAATCTTAGTAAAACACAATCTTTGGTCCAAAATACACTCAATAACTTCTCCTGGTTCATTTTTATCCAGTTATAGAATGTTATTTAGTGCTTTGCACCCTGTAGGTACTTAACAAGGACTACAAACTATCAACTTCAGAAATACAACAAAGTGAGTTTAAATTTTATATCCTTCTTTTAAAAACATAGCTCTTAACATTTGGGATTCATTTTGGAGACTGTTGATAAAAATCTATGGACCTGCTCAGCAGAAAAATGCACATTCACATGTATACCCCTGAGTTTGCATATAATTTCATGGGGTTGCACACTTTCCTTGGGCTGAGTCATGGCAGGATACCTGTGTCCCCTACCACAGGCCACAGTCCCTCTGGATGGCCCTAGTCATACTGCTGTCCTCTAGGTTCTGGTTATTGCTCCCTTCCAGACCCCTCACATCAGGGCTGGTAACAGCTGTTCCAGCTACACCACCCTTTGTTGTTCCCTAAATCCTGCCCACCCCTTTGTGGATAGTCCTTTCAGGAAATTCTCTCAGTTCCCCAGTTTAATTGTACCATCTGGTTCCTGCTGGGATCCATTAATACAGCCTCCAAAATACATCTGGGGACCAAAAACCATTCAGAAAAATGTAAGAAGCTAAAGTCATTCTATATGCAAATCTTTCAATTATAATTCTTTTACTGCAAAACAGAAGTTAGTATTTTTCTTCTTAACTGCTAGAGCACTTTAAAAAAAGATATAACCCTCTATTCAAGAATGTATGCTTGTATTTAAAATTCTCCTGGAACTCTCCAGGACTTGCAGCTTGAAAAACATGGTGTTCAACTTACACTTTCTTGGCTGGCCGCTGGGCATCCCATGTATGATAGAATTGAAAGCTTGAGTAAAAGACAGATAAATGGCCTCTATTGCTTGCCTCCAAGCTACATGTTCCATCACCCTGTCATGGAAGGAAATTAAAATTGTCTGACATACTGAGTTTCATAAAGCCACCCTGTTCCTCTCCAGGATCCTGTGTGCCTCTAGATGTCTATACCATAAGTAGATTTTTTGAGGATTTGATCTACAATCTTCATCTCAGGATCAGAGCTTAAGTAAATGCAATCCTTAGTCATTAGGGTCTCTCTTTGTCCTTTTTAAAAAATAAAGAAACTCTATAAACATTTCTTTCCTCAGTCCTCCTGGACTTTCTCTATCTCTTAAGAATTCTAAAATATTGGCCAGTGGGGGTCTACCATCCAATGTCTCCTAAGATGAAGAACTAAAAATACTTATAATTTGCAACCTGCTTCCTTATTTACTCCTCAAGGGTTTTCCTCATTTCTTTCTTTTTTTTTTTTTTTTTTATCGGTACGTGGGCCTCTCACTGTTGTGGCCTCTCCCATTGTGGAGCACAGGCTCCGGACGCGCAGGCTCAGCAGCCATGGCTCATGGGCCCAGCCGCTCCGCGGCATGTGGGATCTTCCCGGACCGGGGCACGAACCCGTACCCCCTGCATCGGCAGGCGGACTCTCAACTACTGCGCCACCAGGGAAGCCCATTCCTCATTTCTTATTTGCTTTTTCACTCCTCCTAAATAGGTGTTGCTCAGTCTGGAATCAACTTAACATTTATTTTTCTAAAAACTGAGCATAGCAATTTTAACTTGAGAATAAAAGCCCACCATTAAATCACCTTTTCCCCTGAAACCTTAAATATGATTTGGACATTATTTTTATAAGTATAACATAGTTTAAAAAATCATCAGGCAAACAATCTAGAAACCGGTATCATCTAGTTTGTACAGGATTAGTCAAAAATTACCCTCCAGAAGGTAGTAATTTAAGATTGTGTCTATTTATTTTCTAAATTTCTAAAATTTCTTAGAAAATCTGTTATTCTCTATAGTAACTTAATCATTAACATTGTGAAGCACTGGGGACATTTCAGAGTTACAGAAATCATCTGAGTAATCTGATTTTGCTCTCTCCTCTGTTAAAAAAGGAAGTACAAATCCTTAAAAATCTGGATTCTTCTTTTCACTTCCATATCACTTTCTTTCTTTCTTTCTTTTTTTTTTTTTTTTTGTGCGGTACGCGGGCCTCTCACTGCTGTGGCCTCTCCTGCTGTGGAGCACAGGCTCCGGACGCGCAGGCCCAGCGGCCATGGCTCAAGGGCCCAGCCGCTCCGCAGCATGTGGGATCCTCCCGGACCGGGGCACGAACCCACGTCCCCTGCATCGGCAGGCAGACTCCCAACCACTGTGCCACCAGGGAAGCCCCAACTTTATTTCTTCATCTGAGTTTAAGGTCCTTTGCATTTGCACTTCCTCCCGACATTGTAACCAACAGGAACCAATGATGGGGTAAACAAAATGTTACCCATGTCCCACTTACTCTGGGTAAATAATCAGCAGTGGACACGAATCTACTAGCCAGATCTGCCTCCTACACTGCCTGGTCCTACCTTCTCCTTCCTTCCCCTTGGTCTTCAGAGGTCACACCTATTCTAGAACTGGTTCCATGATTGATTCAAGGTTGCAGTGCCATGGACATGCTCTAAGTTAACATGTAAATGATAGAACAAATATACTGATAAAGGACCTACTTTGCACAAGTCACAGTGCTAGGTGTTGTGGGAAAGCAAGACACAGTCACCTCCTTTAGACAATTCCCAGCCTACTAAGTTTGAGGCACTAAGGCAAATGTGTGGATAACTACAATTCAAGGATAATCTGATAAACTTGAAAAGAGAGGTGGAAATAAAAGTGTTCTAAGGACTTACCAGGGGAAATGATTGAATGGAGATGGAAAAATTTGAAAGGGTTCCTTGGACAAGGTGGATATTTGAGATGAACTTTATTTAAGGGCCATAATTTTGAAAGAAACTCTAAAGCGGGTGTTGCCATCAAAGGAAAAAGCATGAAATAAGACAAAGGAGGACAATACAGGACATATATAAGAATAGTAAAGAATCCTGTTTTGCTGGATCTGGAAAGGTGATTTGGGGTTCTATTATGTGAGGCCCTAAAAGTCAGAGTAAGGAGTTTGGACCTTATTCCCAGGCAAAGGGAAGTGGCTGAAACACATAGAGCGGGACTGATTGGCAGTCTGAAGGGGTAAGAGGAAGGAGGAGGAGTAAGGCTGAGATAATTACTGGTAACAAAAATCTGTACCTGGTGTAGGTGACCAGGACGTGACTAGCTCCCTCTCACAGTAGGAGGGCACATCTCACAGGGCAGAGATGGAGTAAAGATAAGCTGGGGCTGTCAAAGACATTGCTTTCTTGTTAGACTAGGCAGCTCCCCTACTGTGAAGGTCTGTGCCTTCAAATTTTCACCTAATAAGTTAAACAGCTTACGTACTTCAGAATAAAAATTCCCTTCTCATGTGAAGATAATGTGCTTCCAAAGTCTTTCTTTTGCTAAAAGGCTAAGGAAAGTTCAAACATGACAGAGCCAGAGCAGTAGCTGTGGGAGAGAGTGGCATTTAAAGGGCTGATGAGTGAGAGATGTCAGCAGTGATCTCAGTATCTATTTAGATAAAGCTCCTTATGGCTTTGTGGCTAATAAAGAATCTTCTATCTCCCAGAAGATATATGTAAAGGCTCGACTCACAGATGTAGAGAATAAACTGGTGGTTGGGGGGAGGTGCAATATAAGGGTGGGGCAATGGGAGGTACAAACTGTTAAGTATAAAATAGGCTCAAGGATGTATTGTACAACACAGGAAATATAGCCAATGTTTTTTAATAACTGTAAATGGAAAGTAACCTTTAAAAATTAAAAAAAATTTTTAGGTAAACCAAACAAAACTAAATAAATAAAATTTAAAAATAAAAGTAAAGGCTCAATGAAATCCTGTCACATGCTACAACATGAATGAACCTTGTGGACATTATGCAAAGTGAAATAAGGCAGACACAAAAGGACAATTATTGTATCTAGATAGTCAAATTCAAAGAGAAAGAAGTGGTTATGAGGGGCTGAGGGAAAGAGGAAGGGTGAGTTATTGTTTAATGGGTACAGAGTTTCAGTTTGGGATGGATAGTGGTGATGGTTACAAAACCATGTGAATGTATCTAATGCCACTGATTTGTACACTCAAAAGAAGGTTAAAATGGTAAATGTTATGATAAGTATATTTTACTACAATAAAAAGTAAAAGCTCAATGAGGTCTGTATTGTGGTTTTTATAATACCAAATTCTAATTTCCTAATTTTTGGAAAGAAAGTTCATGCGATATGGCCTGATGGAATCACGCCTGCTGGTTGGCAATCTACATGGGCTTCTGTGTTCTACAGAAGGAGTCACATTGGCTCTAAGAAGCTTGCTTGGTGAGTGAGAAATCAGAGCAAGGAGCTGGGTATGGTTATGATTACCAGTAGAGAGACTGTTTTGCCTAATATTCTCATCTTCAATATAGGAATATATCTACCAAGGAGGCCTGAATCTTTGTATAAGCCAGTCTGGGCACTCTTCCTCAAGATAGTATAATTAACCAAGGTTATTTTTCAAAGCACAGTTTATCAGAGTCAGGAATGCAGTAAGAGAATATGACTAACACATCAATAGCTATCAGAAACAATGATGAAATCTAAAACACTCAGTAAAGAGAAGAGAAGAAGAGCAAAATCAGGAAATATTTCTATAGGATCAAAGTCTGTGATGCTAAAATGAAAACTGCCTGCAACAACCCAATATGCATTGCCCTTGGTACAAATACTTTGGCATCTCAATGACAGTAAAAGACCATTTAATAAGGCTATTTATCTTTTCAGGTTGTCATAGCACATATGGGACTCTCTAGGATCGAAATATACTACCAGGGAAGGAAAGAAACTGGTATGAAGTGGGGGAAGATAATAAGATGAAAAATGAAATATTGAGAAGGAAGGGGACTAGTAAGGAAGGAAGACAGTTGTGAAATAATGTTGTGAGAAGAAAGTCTACTGAGGGTTCTGCAAGATGGAGAGCTAACATATCCCAAAGCACCGGAAACACCTGCAAACGCTGCATAAAACATTTCTGGAAGAGAATCAAAAGATGCTAACAGGAAGGAAGAAACTTAAAGCCAGAGTAGTGACCTGACAGCCTGGAGGCTTGGAATTAAAGTTTACGTAGACACATTTTCGGTGAGGTGTTGGGACTAAGACTCAAGAGAAAAAAATCTGCCCACCTGCAGAGGAGACCCTAGTAAATCTTGTCTGCCTCTGTCTAGGCAACCTGTGGGGGGAAACATGTAATTCCCTGAGAGATACAAAATCCATGCTTGATCCTTACTCGGGGTTGGAGTTTAAATTTATATTGCATTCCAGGAAACCCCATTTCAAAATACAAACAGAAAATTAGGTTATGAACAGAGATGTCCCTGGCACTCCTGGCATAAGTAAAAGCAAAACTACATGGTACAACAGACACAGACAGGTGGCAGGGCATTTTCACAAAATATTCAGCCTCATTGAATACGAGGCTCATGATAAAAAGTCACAGAATAAGTACGTAACAATTTTTGTGTGAGGCACAGTAAACGGTCATAAAATACAGGAAGATTATATTCAAGAATCTGAGTTACTAGATGGGATATAGAAAGTGACTACCAAAGAGAATATCTTTAAAATTATTAAAGCTGTAACAGAAGTAATTGAAACACAGAAATGAGAAATGGAAAAATACTGCTTTGAATGATGTTGATGATGATAATAATAATAGCACAGCACTGACCACTTTTCTAGATGCTTTGCAAGGAAATTTCCTGACAGGCCAGTGGTTAGGACTCCTGGCTTTCCTCCTGCCAAGGATGCAGGTTTGATCCCTGGTTGGGGAACTAAAATCCCGCAGGCCGTGGGGCATGGTCAAAAATATAAACAAATTTTTAAAATAAATAAATTCCAATTTTAATTTAAAAATGCTTTGCAAATACTAATTCATTTAATCCTCAAACAACACTGTTATATTGTGTTATGAGGTATTATTATTTTACCAGTTTATAGATGAGAAAACTGGAGCACAGAGAGATTAAGTAACTTGCTCCAGGTCACAAGTCTAATAAGAAACAGAGCTGAAGTTTGTACAAAAACATTCTCTATCCAAATATCTTAGTCCATTTGGGCCGCTATAACAAAAATACCATAAACTGAGTGGTTTATAAACAATAGAAATTTAGTTCTCTCAGTCTGGAGGCTGGAAAGACCAAGTTCAGTGCCAGCAGATTCAGTGTCTGGTGAGAAGCCATTTCATGGTTCATAAATGGCCATCTTCTCATTGTAACCTCACATGGCAAAAAGGGAAAGGGAACTATCTGGGGTCTCTTTTACAAGGGCATTAACCTGATTCATTTGGGCTATACCTTCATGATCTAATCACCTCCCAGAAGCCCCATCTCCCAATACCATCACATTGGGGGTTAGGATTTCAACATATGAATTTGGGGAACACAATTTTCAGTCTATAGCACCAGAGTATATGGTCTGAATCACTATACTAAACCAAGAACCAGATTTTACTTCCAAATAAAATGTAAAATTTCAAAACATTTCAAAATTGGAAAATTACAAAAATGAAAAAATTTGTAATTGTTAAAGTTCAGTGGATGAGTTAAATAGAAGATTAGGCACAGCTGAAAAAAGAATTAGTGAACTTTAAAATAGAACTGAAAAAACAACTGAGAATACAGCACAGAAATAGAGATGGAAAATATAAAAGTAAGAGTAAGAAGCATAAGAGAAAAAAATGAGAAGATTTAATAAATTTCTAAAAGAAGTTCTAGAAAGAAAGAGTACACAGAACAATAAAGAGACAATATTCAAAAACATAATGATTAAGAAATTTCCAGAATTGGTAAAAGACATAAATATTCGAGAAGCACAATATAAATAAAGGCAAATCACACATGGAAATATTGTAGTAAAGTTATCTAAGAAAACTAAGAGAAAATGTTAAAAGTAAACAAAAAAGGAAAGAGAGGGGTTCTCTACAAATGAACAATTTGATTGATATCTCAATAGCAGCCACAGAATCTGAAAGATCCTAGATTATCTAGGACATTATATCTTTAGAGTCATGAAGAAAAATATTGTCAACTCAGAATTTTACACCCAGGTAGAATATTATTCAGGCATGAATAATAAAATAAAAACTTTTTTTTTTTTTTTTTTTTGCGGTATGCGGGCCTCTCACTGTTGTGGCCTCTCCCGTTGCGGAGCACAGGCTCCGGACGCGAAGGCTCAGCAGCCATGGCTCACGGGCCCAGCCGCTCCGCGGCATGTGGGATCCTCCTGGACCGGGGCACGAACCCGTGTCCCCTGCATCGGCAGGCAGACTCTCAACCACTGCACCACCAGGGAAGCCCAAAATAAAAACTTTTTAAAAAACAAAGGTGGAACTCTGGGAGGGCTCACGCCAGGGAGTACTTCCCAGAACTTCTGCTGCCAGTGTCCTTATCCCCTCGGTGAGCCACAGCATCCCCCACCTCTGCAGGAGACCCTCCAACACTAGCAGGTGCATCAGAGAAAAGCTGGCAGCTGTTGACAGTTCTTTGGTGGATCATTAATCATTAGAGAAATGCAAATCAAAACTATAATGAGATATCATCTCACACCGGTCAGAATGGCCATCATCAAAAAATCTAGAAACAATAAATGCTGGAGAGGGTGTGGAGAAAAGGGAACACTCTTGCACTGCTGGTGGGAATGTGAATTGGTACAGCCACTATGGAGAACAGTATGGAGGTTCCTTAAAAAACTACAAATAGAACTACCATATGACCCAGCAATCCCACTACTGGGCATATACCCTGAGAGAACCATAATTCAAAAAGAGTCATGTACCAAAATGTTCATTGCAGCTCTATTTACAATAGCCAGGAGATGGAAACAACCTAAGTGTCCATCATCGGATGAATGGATAAAGAAGATGTGGCACATATATACAATGGAATATTACTCAGCCATAAAAAGAGACGAAATTGAGCTATTTGTAATGAGGTGGATAGACCTAGAGTCTGTCATACAGAGTGAAGTAAGTCAGAAAGAGAGAGACAAATACCGTATGCTAACACATATATATGGAATTTAAAAAAAAAAAATGTCATGAAAAACCTAGGGGTGAAACAGGAATAAAGACACAGACTTACTAGAGAATGGACTTGAGGCTATGGGGAGGGGGAAGGGTAAACGGTGACAAAGCGATAAAGAGGCATGGACATATATACACTACCAAATGTAAGGTAGATAGCTAGTGGGAAGCAGCCGCATAGCACAGGGAGATCAGCTCGGTGCTTTGTGACCGCCTGGAGGGGTGGGATAGGGAGGGTGGGAGGGAGGGAGACGCAAGCGGGAAGAGATATGGGAATATATGTATATATATAACTGATTCATTTTGTTGTGAAGCTGAAACTAACATACCATTGTAAAGCAATTATACTCCAATAAAGATGTTAAAAAAAAAAAAAAAAAGAAACGAAATTGAGTTATTTGTAATGAGGTGGATGGACCTAGAGTCTGTCATACAGAGTGAAGTAAGTCAGAAAGAGAAAGACAAATACCGTATGCTAACACATATATATGGAATCTAAGAAAAAAAAATGTCATGAAGAACCTAGGGGTAAGAGGGGAATAAAGACACAGACCTATTAGAGAATGGACTTGAGGATATGGGGAGGGGGAAGGGTAAGCTGTGACAAAGTGAGAGAGTGGCATGGACATATATACACTACCAAATGTAAAATAGATAGCTAGTGGGAAGCAGCCGCATAGCACAGGGAGATCAGCTCGGTGCTTTGTGACCACCTAGAGGGGTGGGATAGGGAGGGTGGGAAGGGAGGGAGATGCAAGAGATATGGGAACATATGTATATGTATAACTGATTCACTTTGCTATAAAACAGAAACTAACACACCATTGTAAAGCAATTATACTCCAATAAAGATGTAAAAAACAAAAAAAAACAAAGGTGGAGAGTATTCCCTACACTTAGATACTTGCTGAAAGAACAACTAATTTATTTATTTATTTATTTTTTTGTGGTACGTGGGCCTCTCACTGTTGTGGCCTCTCCCGTTGCGGAGCACAGGCTCCAGACGCACAGGCTCAGCGGCCACGGCTCATGGGCCTAGCTGCTCCGCGGCATGTGGGATCTTCCCGGACTGGGGCACGAACCTGTGTCCCCTGCATCGGCAGGCGTACTCTCAACCACTGTGCCACCAGGGAAGTGCAAGAACAACTAATTGAAAGATGTATTTTGGAGGGGAAATGAGCTCAGAAGAATGTGTAGAATGCAAGAAGCAATGGTGAGAAATGAAATTGGTAAAAACTGACTGAAATATCAATTTGGGGGATTAAAACCCAGAACTAGATAAAATTAAAATGGAAAACTGAAGTGTGATCAGTGGAGGGTCCTACAGGCCCACCATCACTGGGAGGAGAGTAGAGGTTGTAATGACACTAGACTTTATTAAGTTACTTGTGCATATTTAAAATATAAAGGCTACTGTCCACAGAACGGTAGTTAAATGTTGAATTTCCAAACAACTGAAAGGGAAACGATAGAATAAAGGAAAACTTGATTAATGTTGTAGAAGGAAGAAAGAGGAAGAAAAAGAAAGATTAGAAATAGCATGATAAATAGAAAATATAATATAGAGTGACTAAAATAAATTTAAAGATACCAGTAA
Source organism: Leucopleurus acutus (assembly GCF_964270905.1). Classification (NCBI taxonomy): domain Eukaryota; kingdom Metazoa; phylum Chordata; class Mammalia; order Artiodactyla; family Delphinidae; genus Leucopleurus; species Leucopleurus acutus. The sequence continues at coordinate 45,839,931 of NC_139149.1, forward strand.
TCATAGTGAATGTAAACTAATTTAATTCATCAGTTAAAAGGCAGAGACTATCAGATTGAAAAGTAAAACAAAATCCAGCTATATCCTATTTATGGGAGAACTTCTAAAACATAATACTGAAGATTGGCATTAAAGAGATAGAAAAAGACATACCAGACTTCTGTTTCCAACGGGATGGAGAACTAGGTTTTACAAAACTCCCTCTACCACCCTGAAACACCCAGATCTGGATAAATCACACAAAGACACTTTAAAACATCTTATTAAGCTCACAAGAAATAAGGGGAAATCCTTAAGAGAGAGAAAACACAAAGAGTAAGCCCATATCCCAGAAGCAGATGAACACACAATACAGAAAGTGGTGCTTCTCTGGGTCAGGGGTCAGCAAACTACAGTCTGGGAGCCAAAATCGCCTCTCCTGTTTTTGTCAAGTCTTATTGGAACCCAGCCAGGCCCAGTGTTTACATATTGTCTCCGGCTCCTTTTGCACTACAACAGCAGAACTGAGCAGTTTCGATAGACATCATATGACTGGCAACGGTGAAAATACTTACTATCTAGCCCTTTAAAGAAAAGTTTGCTGACCTCTGTTCCAGGGGGCAGGAGTGAGGAGGCATGGAGTCAGGTGTAGAAACCAAAGCCCAGGCCTTTAGTCTGTGCACAGTGAAGGAGGTGAAATGGAGACTCCCCACAAATAGGACACTTGAAACCACTTCACTCTCTGTGAAAGAACAGGTTGAGAGAAAATCTGACTCTTTGCAAAGGGTACGGATGAGGAGAGCTGGCAGCCTGAGGCCCTGCTGTAGCTGGGGTTACTCAGTTTGGCGGCCATGGCCTGAACTCATGCTGCCTCCCAGGCCCACCACAAAAGCAGACTGCCAGCTCAGAGGCCCACTTCCAAGGGCATTTCTCAGCACCTACCACCTGTGCTCTAAATGAGGTGTTAGCAGTACTTCCTCTCTGCTGTGTCTGGGGTTTTTTTCATTCACTATGGTAGTCTCCTGTGTGGTCCCAGTTAATTCCCCAGGTAACATTTATGTTGATGTTGGTGTTCTGGTTACAAAGTTGCATGGGTTTGGAGTGGTTTGTCTCTAACCCCAGCTTGCTTGCTTGCTTTCTGCTACTTTTAATGCACAATATTACAGCATGCGGGTTTTTTTTTTTTTAATATACATACATCACCGTTCTTTTTGGAAGACCTGAACACAGTAGAAACAACTAAATGTAGATGCTTCAAATTGAAATATTAAGTTTCATTTAGTAATGTGTTTGGATTTATTTTTTAGCAGAATGATAACACTAAGAACTATTTTTTTTTTCTTCTAAATCTACATTTAGACTACCCTATGCCTGAACATTGTCCTTGTTCCTGAGTGCTCTGTGTGTTCTTGCCTAGGTATTTGCTTATAGGAGATTTGGGGCAGTGACTGAACCATGACCAGAAGGTATGGGGTTGGACCAGTGTTCACAGCATGCTGGAGAAGAGATTGGAAAGTAACAGGTTGGGTTTGGTGCAGTGAATTCTTGGTGTACCCAACACAGTGTTGTTCAATAATGAATAGTTCATTGAAGAAGGCACTGAGTGCTAGCTTCTGATGGGTACTTTGTGAGCACTTGGGGCAAGTCAACCCCATTGGGAAGGGATGGATTTTTCACTTTTCTCTGCATCACCTCCCCACAGCCCTCTTTCCTTACCCCCATCAGTAGTCCTGGAAAGACTCTAAAGGGGTGGAATCGTTTCATCCCTTGGGGACTGAGATTGTTGGAGGCTGGCCTCTAGGTGGAGGAGGCACACAGGTTCCCTCCTGGATGTAGGCTGGCCGGCCACTACCACATCATGGCACACAATGCCAAGGAGAATGGTGGCTGGTGGGAGACCTGTGGAAGAGTTGGTCTCTGATCACAACTAGTATATTCATTCCTTATTTTTCTGATCATAATCCCCTTTTAGCCTCCAAGCCTTCAATAAGTCTTGTGAATTGCTACAGGCTATTAGTGTGTGGAATTAAGGAAATTCTCTGTTTTCATGCTTGGAGCAAAGCTTGAAGGAAGAACAGCAACTGCCTAAGTGAAGCCAGATATGAGATGGCAAAAGATGATCTGCTGAGCAGTGGACCTGTGGATGGAGCCACAGGGCTGTCTACAATGACAAGCTTCAACCAGGACGCATTTGTGTAACATGCAGGCATTTCCGAAAACGTGTAGAAGAGAAACAGGTAAAAATACTGGATGGTGGTTATGGCAAAGCCATTTATATATAAAAAAGAAGTGAGGCCTTATTTTTAGACTCACTAGCTGGGACTACAGTATTGGGTGCATGAATAGATCTTGGGAAAGAAAGTTCTATGGAATAGACCTTGGAAATGATGGCTAAAGGGAATAGCCTTCCTGGAGGATTCATATTTTCATAAGTGCTTCAACTATTGAAAGGAACTTAGCATCTATTCCAGATAATGGGGGCTCCTAGGGGACTTTTTCAGCACTTCTTAAATCACACCATTATGATACATTTGAGTTCATACCCAGGTAAAAATCCAAAGAAGAGCCCCCATGCCTGACTTGTGACTATGTCCCATCATTTCCTATAGATTCTCAGCATAGTTCTAGATATTTGTGACATCAGAGGATGGCCAGACTGGCAAATCCTGAGACTAGGAGGCAGTAGAGTTCAGGGCTCAGAAGCCAGAAACCTGGTTTTAAATCTAGGTTCTTATGAGCTGTGTAATATTGGGCAAGGTAAGTCACCTTCCTGTGCCTTAGTTTCCCAATTACACAACACAGCTAAAAATAGTGCATATCTCACAGGGTTGTTGTTGCATATCGAATTATTTCATACATGCAAAGCACCTATAACATATCCCTGGTATGCAGTTAGCAGTCAGTTGCTGACTGATATATGGAAGTCAAGATGGCAGTGTGGGAAGATGCAGAGTTAGTTTTTCCCCACAACTAGGGCACGTGCTGGCCGCTGGTGAGGGACTCTGACACCCAAGGGGATGGGAAGAACCCCAAAGTGAACCAGTAGGATGCAGGGGGACTAAGTGGGGAGGAGAAGTGGAGGCCAGATAGGATCAGTGGCCCTGAGGCTGGGGAGATCAGAAGAGGCAGGCAGGAGGAACTCTCTGGGAAGAGCAGGAGAGGAGCAGAGGGTGATCGCCTGGCCCACTAGGGCCGGGGAGCCTGCTGAGCTCCCAGGCTGGTAACCCCCCTCCAAAGCCCCATCCAGGCTGTGTGGGTTCTTGAGGGCATAGGAGGGAGGCCAGGGAGATCAGGAGAGGCAGGCGAGAGGGGCCCTCCCAGACTGGAGGAGCAGGAGAGGAGAGGAGGACATTTGCCCTGCCTACCTGAGCCCAGGAAGCCTGCTGGGCTCCCAGGTGAGGTCCCCTGTCCTCTGAGACCAGGGGTGGGGGGCACGACTGGGCCCCTTTTGTCCCTTGAGCCTAAGTCCCACCCCCCACAGCCCCCAGGGCCTTTTCCAGCCCTGTTGGTCCTGAGCATTGGCCCCGACCACCACCCAAACCTCACCCTTGCTTAGGCCCCGCTCTCCACAACAAAGGTCTTTCCCCCCTCCTTTTTTTTTTCTTTTCCCTCCTCCTCTTTTTTACTACTGTGGTACTGATGTACCTTCCAGTTGTTGATTCATCTATATTTTTATTTTTATATTCTTCCTAACAAATCTGTTAGCTTCCTAGTCTAATTTTATTTTTTCCTTTATTTTATATATTTTTTGTCACCTCAGGCAGCTTGCGGGATCTTGGATCATGTGCCCAGGGGCAGGACGAAGCTCCTGCAGTGGGAGCTCTGTGTCTGAACCTCTGGACTAACAGAGAACCTCAGACCCTAGGGAATATTCATCGGAGTGAGGTCTCATGGAGTTCCTCATCTCAGCACCAAGACCCAGCTCTACTCAATAGCTACAAACCCCAGTACTGGAAGCCTCAGGCCAAAGAACCAGTAAGACAGGAACACAATCCTGTCTTATTAAATCCTGTCTTATACAATCCTGACTCATTTAAAAAAAAAAAAATGAGATGGCAAAAAAATATGTCACAGATGAAGGAGCAAGGTAAAAACATACAAGACTAAATAAATGAAGAGGAAATAGGCAATCTACCTGAAAAAATTCAGAGTAATGATAGTAATGATACTAAAATGATAGTAAAGATAGTCAAGATCCAGAATCTCGGAAATAGGATGGAGGCAGTGATTGAGAAAATACAAGAAATGTTTAACAAAGATCTAGAAGAACGAAAGAACAAATAAACGGAGACGAACAATAAAATAACTGAAATGAAAAATACACTAGAAGGAATCAGTAACAGGATAACTGCGGCAGAAGAAGGAATAAGTGAGCTGGAAGACAAAATGGTGGACATAACTGCCGAGGAGCAGAATAAAGAGAAAAGAATGAAAAGAATTGAAGACAATCTCAGAAACCTCTGGGAAAACACTAAACGCAGCAACATTCTAATTATAGGGGTCCCAGAAGAAGAAGAGAAAAAGAGAGGGTCTGAGAAAATATTTGAAGAAATTATAGTTGAAAACTTCCCTAACATGGGAAAAGAAACAGTCACCCAAGTCCAGGAAGCACAGGGAGTCCCATACAGGATAAATCCTAGGAAAAACACACGAAGACACATATTAATCAAACTAACAAAAATTAAATTCAAAGCAAAAATATTAAAAGCAGCAAGGGAAAAACAAAAAATAATATACAACGGAATCCCCATAAGGTCATCAGCTGATTTTTCAGTGGAAACTCTGCAGGCAAGAAGGGAGTGGTGGGGCTTCCCTGGTGGCACCATGGTTGAGATTCCACCTGCCAATGCAGGGGACATGGGTTTGAGCCCTGGTCCAGGAAGATCCCACGTGCCGTGGAGCAGCTAGGCCCATGCACCACAACTGCTGAGCCTGCACTCTAGAGCCCACGAGCCACAACTAATGAAACCTGCACACCTAGAGTCCGTGTTCCACGTTAAGAGAAGCCACCACAATGAGAAGCCTGCACACCAGAATGAAGAGGAGACCCCACTCACGGCAACTAGAGAAAGCCCGCGTGCAGCAACAAAGATGCAACACAGCCAAAAATAATTTAAAAAATAAAATAAAATAAATTAAAAAAAAAAAGAAGGAAGTGACAGGATATACTTAAACTGATGAAAGAGAAAAACCTACAACCAAGATTACTCTACTCAGCAAGGATCTCATTCAGATACGATGAAGTCAAAAGCTTTTCAGACAAGCAGAAGCTAAGAGAATTCAGCACCACCAAACCAGCTTTACTACAAATGCTAAAGAAAGTTCTTTAAGCAGGAAACACAAGAGAAGAAAATGACCCACAAAAACAAACCCAAAAGAATTAAGAAAATGGTAATAGGAACATACATATCGATAATTACCTTAAATGTAAATGGATTAAATGCCCCAGCCAAAAGAAACAGACTGGCTGAACAGATACAAAAACCAGACCCATATATATGCTGTCTACAAGAGACCCACTTCAGACCTAGGGACACATACAGACTGAAAGTGAAGGGATGGAAAAAGATATTCAATGCAAATGGAAATCAAAAGAAAGCCAGAGTAGCAATACTTGTATCAGATAAAATAGACTTTAAAATAAAGACTGTTACAGGAGATAAGGAGGGACACTACATAATCATCAAAGGATCAATCCAAGAAGAAGATATAACAATTATAGATGTTTATGCACCTCACATAGGAGCAACTCAATACATAAGGCAAATGCTAACAACCATGAAAGGAGAAATTGACAGTAACACAATAATAGTAGGGGACTTTAATACCCTACTTACACCAGTGGACAGATCATCCGAACAGAAAATAAATAAGGAAACACAAGCTTTAAATGACACAACAGACCAGAAAGATCTCATTGATATTTATAGAACATTCCACCCAAAAGTAGCAGAACACACTTTCTTCTCAAGTGCACATGCAACATTCTTCAGGATAGATCACATCTTGGATCACAAATCAAGCCTCGGAAAATTTAAGAAAACTGAAATCGTATAAAGCATCTTTTCTGACCACAACGCTATGAGATTGGAAATCAGTTACAGGAAAAAAACTGTAAAAAACACAAATACATGAAGGCTAAACAGTGCGCTACTAAATAACCAAGAGATCACTGAAGAAATCAAAGAAGTAATTTAAAAAATGCATAGAAACAAATGACAATGAAAACATGATGACCGAAAACCTATGGGACACAGCAAAAGCAGTTCTAAGAGGAAAGTTTATAGCAATATAGTCAAACCTCAAGAAACAAGAAAAATTGCAAATAAACAATCTAACCCTACACTTAAACAACTAGAGAAAGAAGAACAAAGAAAACCCAAGGTCAGTAGAAGGAAAGAAATCATAAAGATGAAAGCAGAAATAAATGAAATAGAAACGAAGAAAACAATAGCAAAGATCAATAAAATTAAAAGCTATTTCTTTGAGGAGATAAAGAAAATTGATAAACCCTTAGCCAAACTCATCAAGAAAAAAGGGAGAGGATGCAAATCAATAAAATACAATGAATTATAAGAGACTACTACAAACAGCTATGTGCCAATAAAATGGACAACCATGAAGAAATGGATAAATTCTTGGAAAGGTACAACTTTCCAAGACTGAATCAGGAAGAATTAGAAAATATAAACAGATCTATCACAAGTAATGAAATGGAAACCATAATTTAAAATCCTCCAGCAAACAAAAGTTCAGGACCAGATGGCTTCACAGGCGAATTCCATCAAACATTCAGAGAAGAGCTAGCATTGAAAATTCTCAAACTCTTCCAAAAAATTGCAGAGGGAGAAACACTCCCAAACTCATTCTATGAAGCTGCCATCACCTTATACCAAAACCAGAAAAAGATATCACCAAAAAAGAAAATTATAGACCAATATCACTGATGAACGTAGATACAAAAATCCTGAGCAAAATACTAGCACACAGAATCCAACAGCACATTAAAAGGATCATACACCACAATTAAGTGGGATTTATTCCAGGGATGCAAAGATTCTTCAATATATGCAAATCAATCAATGCGATACACCACATTAACAAATTAAGGGAAAAAAACCATATGATCATCTCAATAGATGCAGAGAAAGCTTTTGACAAAATTCAACACCCATTTATGATAAAAACTCTCCAGAAAATGGGCACAGAGGGAACCTACCTCATAATACATAATAAAGGCCATATATGACAAACTCACAGCAAGCATCATACTCAATGGTGAAAAACTGAAAGCATTTCCACTAAGATCAGGAACAAGACATGGATGTCCCCTCTCGTCATTCTTATGGAAGTCCTAGCCACGGCAATCAGAGAAGAAAAAGAAATAAAAGGAGTACAAATTGGAGAAGAAGAAGTAACACTGTCACTATTTGCCAATGACATGATACCATAAATAGAAAATCCTAAAGATGCCACCAGAAAACTACTAGAACTAATCAGTGAATGTGGTAAGTTTGCAGGATACAGAATTAATGCACAGAAATCTCTGGCATTCCTATACCAACAATGAAAAATCAGAAAGAGAAATTAAGGAAACACTCCCATTTACGATTCCAACAAATAGAATAAAATACCTAGGAATAAACCTGCCTAAGGAGACGAAAGACTTGTACTCAGAAAACTATAAAACACTGATGAAAGAAATCAAAGATGACATAAACAGATGGAGAAATACACCATGTTCTTGGATTGAAAGAATCAATATTGTGAAAATGACTCTACTACCAGAGAAATTTACAGATTCAATGCAATCCCTATCAAACTACCAATGGCATTCTTCACAGTACTAGAACAAAAAACTTTACAATTCGTATGGAAACACAAAAGACCCCAAATAGCCTAAGCCATCTTGAGAAAGAAAAATGGAGTTGGAGGAATCAGGGTCCCTGACTTCAAATGATACCACAAACTTACAGTAATCAAGACAGTATGGTACTGGCACAAAAACAGAAATATAAATCAATGGAACAGGATAGAAAGCCCAGAGATAAACCCATACACATATGGTCAACTAATCAATGACAAAGGAGGCAAGGATATACAATGGAGAAAAGACAGCCTCTTCAATAAGTGGTTCTGGGAAAACTGGACAGCTACATGTAAAGGAATGAAATTAGAATACTCCCTAACACCACATACAAAAATAAACTCAAAATGGATTAAAGACCTAAATTTAAGGCCAGACATTATCAAACTCTTAGAGGAAAACATAGGAAAAACACTCTATGACATAAATCACAGCAAGATCCTTTTTGACCCACCTCCTAGAGAAATGGAAATAAATACAAAAATAAACAAATGGGACTTAATGAAACGTAAAAGCTTTTGCACAGCAAAGGAAAACATAAATAAGACAAAAAGACAACCCTCAGAATGGGAGAAAATATTTGCAAATGAAGCAACTGACAAAGGATTAATCTCCAAAATTTACAAGCAGCTCATGCAGCTCAATATCAAAAAACCAACTAAACCAATCCAAAAATGGGCAGAAGACCTAAATAGACATTTCTCCAAAGAAGATATACAGATTGCCAACAAACACATGAAAGAATGCTCAACATCATTAATCATTAGAGAAATGCAAATCAAAACTACAATGAGATATTATCTCACACCAGTCTGAATGGCCATCAACAAAAAATCTTCAAACAATAGATGCTGGAGAGAGGGTGTTGAGAAAAGGGAACCTTCCTGCACTGTTGGTGGGAATGTAAATTGATACAGCCCCTATGGAGAAGAGTATGGAGATTCCTTAAAAAACTACAAATAGAACTACCATATGACCCAGCAATCCCACTACTGGGCATATACCCTGAGAGAACCATAATTCAACAAGGGTCAGGTACCACAATGTTCACTGCAGCACTATTTACAATAGCCAGGACATGGAAGCAACCTTAGTGTCCATCAACAGATGAATGGAAAAAGAAGATGTGGCACATATATACAATGGAATATTACTCAGTCATAAAAAGGAACGAAACTGAGTTATTTGTAGTGAGGTGGACGGACCTAGAGTCTGCCATACAGAGTGAAGTAAGTCAGAAAGAGAAAAACAAACACCGTATGCTAACACATATATATGGAATCTAAAAAAAAAAAAAAGTGGTCATGAAGAACCTAGGGGCAGGTTGGGAATAAAGACGCAGATCTACTAGAGAATGGACTTGAGGATAGGGGATGGGGAAGGGTAAGCTGGGAGTAAGTGAGAGAGTGGCATGGACATATATATATGCTACCAAATGTAAAACTGGTAGCTAGTGGGAAGCAGCCACATAGCACAGGGAGATCAGCTCGGTACTTTGTGACCACCTAGAGGGGTGGGATGGGGAGGGTGGGAGGGAGGGAGACGCAAGAGGGAAGAGATATGGGGATATATGTATATGTATAACTGATTCACTTGGTTATAAAGCAGAAACTAACACACCACTGTAAAGCAATTATACTCCAATAAAGATGTTTAAAAAAAAGAAAAAGACAGTATGGTACTGGCACAAAAACAGAAATATAGATCAACGGTACAAGATAGAATGCCCAGAAATAAACCCACGCACATATGGGCACCTAATTTCCGACAAAGGAGGCAAGAACATACAATGGAGAAAAGACAGCCTCTTCAATAAGTGGTGCTGGGGAAACTAGACAATGTAAAATAGTTGGCTGGTGGGAAGCAACAGCTAGCACAGGGAAATCAGCTCAGTGATTTGCGATGACCTAGAGGGGTGGGATAGGGAAGGTGGGAGGGAGGCTCAAGAGGGAGGGGATATGGGGACTTGTGTATGCATATGGCTGATTCACTTTGTTGTGCAACAGAGACTAGCACAGTATTGTGAAGTAATTATACTCCGATAAAGATCTATTAAAAAAATTAGTATCTATAATCTTCCTATATTGTAATTTCTTCATATGTAAATATCTCAGCAGTGCAGCTAAACTGTGAATTCCATGAGAGCAGAGATGATATCCTGTGTTCCACTGCATATCCCAACACGGAAGTTCTCAGTTTGGGTTAAAGATGATACTGAGCTATACAGATGATAATGTTCCCAAGTTTAAGCCTGTCTCTTCCATGAACAATGAGCTTATTTGGAAAAGAAATATCATCAGTTGCCAGAGGTTTACTGTGAGGACGTTTGTGTGCTGTCAGGAGGCATGATCAGGGGATGTGGATCAGCTGTAGAGCACAGACCGTGTCTTGTGTTCCTCCTCCTCCCTTCCCTCTGGCTCCAGCCAAGTGGGCAGAAAGGTGAAAAGGAAAACTTGGATTCAGCTGTGAGAGTCACAGGTGTGTTCTGTGGGTGACTTGTGTGAACCACCCTCTCTCGGCATGTTTAACCCTGAGCAGAAAAGAAGACCGGGGTTCCCCAGCTCACGTGGGATTGTGGTCAACATGACACCTGGAAATACCACCCACTGAATGACAGTAAGGGTTGTGTGCAACCATCATATCCCCTTCTTATGCTTTCTTCCCGAGCTAACCCACCCATCTAAGGCCAAGTTCTAGAACCAATCCTTTTACAGCAACCTGAACTTTGAAAGATTTTCTAGTCCACCACACTCTGTACACTTAGGCAAGTTTTGCTTAAAGTACTCCCAATTGTGACATAATTTAAAATTCCATACCTTCATTATATAGATTTCCTCACTAAAGAAAACTTGGGCCAGTTAGACAAATAGACGAAGGAAAAAAAAAGTCACCCAGAGTTCTACTACCCCAAAACAACAATTGTTAATATCTAGCCTATTTCTCATTTATTTGCCGGTACGTGTATATATATACCTAGGGTTGAGATGTATAGTTACAGGGGTTTTTTTTAGGGTTTTTTTGTTGCTGTTGAAGTACAGTTGTTGTACAGTGTTGTGTTGATATCTGCTGTACAGTAAGGTGACTCAGTTATACATTTAAAAAAAAATTGTTGACTACTATTGGGGTGGTCAAAAAGTTTGTTCGGGTTTTTCCGTAAGATGCTACAAAAACCTAAACGAACTTTTTGGCCAACCCAACTACTATTAGAAGTTCAGGCAAAGGACTGGATATAGTCAAGGATCTCTTGCTTGAAGGTTTTGATTCAGATCTCTGCTTCTACACAACAAACTTACTGTCTTTCTCATAATTCCGTGGGTTAACTGGGCTTAGATGGGTGGTTTTCTGCTGGTCTCACTGGGGGTCTCTCATATGGTTGTAGTCATATGGCAGCTGGGGCTGGAGTCATTTGGAGGCTTGACTGTAGTGGAATGTTCCAGATGACTTCTTCCCTCCTGTATCTGGTACTTTAGTGCTCCACCACATAGCATGTCTCTTTACAGAGCTCCTCATCCTCCAGGGCTCTCCATGTGGCCTATCTTTCATCAGTGTAGTCAGACTTCTCACAGGCAACTTGGCTTCTGAGAACACAGAAGCAGAAGATGCCAAGCCTTTTCTAATGGTTAGGCCAGAACTGGCACAGCCATCACTTCTGTCCGTTATATTATAGAAGCCACAATGCCACCCAGATTCAGTGTGGAGGGAAGGAACTACAGAAAGGCCTGACAACTGGGAAGCTGGCTCACTGGGTGCGGTCTTTGGTGCCAGCTAGCATAGTTGGCATGTGGAAATGAGTATGGAGAGTATGGCACATTCAAAATGAAGGACAGATAAGGTAGAAGAACCAATAACTGAAATGAACAGAGAGTAAGAGAGATTCAAGCTGGGATGGGACGGGGCATAACTCCAGGCAGCTGGTTAGTAACAAGAGATGTGTGAAGGCAGGGATCGGAGCAGCTGCGGGTTTTGGTCAGAGAACACCACCTCTAGGTCCTACAGAAAAACCATCACCAAGGAAGCACAGGGAAGTAGCCACAGACAAGATGACAGGTGCAAGAGACCAGGCCCTGGGAGCTGGAGCGACAAGTGGGCCACAGAAGCAGCCTCAAGGGCTTGATGTGGAGTGAGGGGGGCTTCCTTAACACCTGTGCTTGGGATCAGGATTGATCACAGATTCTGGAAGAGCAGTGAGTGTACTGTTTGAGATTCAGAAATACCTGGTTTGGACAAGAGGAAAAGAAAATCTAGAGCCAGCCCAGTTATCACACCTTGGTGCTCAGGAGTCTTATGCATATTTTAATTTGCGTATCTACTTGCTCAAGGCTTCCTCTGTTCCCCTACCCATCTAAAGGAACTTTGCAAGAGGGAAAGGAATTAATGAATTCAGAGCTGAGTTTTTCTCCTGAAGTGATAAGAATCACAGACTCCACTGATGCCCACTTTCACATCATCTCACACCTGATTTATTCTAACTAACCATAAAGAGTTCCCTCAATCTTAGTCTTCTTTCTGCTTCCATCCAACGTGTACCCTGCTCTCATATTAACCTTCCAAAAGCACTGTCTTTGTTTCTGTAACCAATAAAGCATGAACTATTTATACTGTCAACATGATAAAGTTCAAACACCTTAGGCTGTTATTCAAGGGTCCATAGGCCTGTGTCAGAGAAGGAGGGGCTTAGGTTGGAGGATGACAGAAGTGAAACTCGCAGATACCAATAGGTACCAATTTCTAGCTTTATCAAGCCTCAGTGGGTACACAAACAGCACAAAGGAAGTATCCGAATGGTGTATCATTTCCTTTGTCACGGGGACAGACCAAGGAGGGGATGATGGTCAGCAGCCTGCAGGAGTGAAAATTCTGCCAGGTCTGAACAAAAGGACTCACAGAAATTTATTTTCTTCCCTACTGGAAGGGTCCCAATATAAACCTCTGCTACCTTGTAAAGCCACTCAACAAACCATGACACTTTGAGTAATTATCCATGCCTAATGTTTGAGTTCTGGGTCCCAATATTCTGGTTGCATAATATTCTACAATCGTTTGTTCTGTGCCTGCACCACAGGTTATACAGTTTCCTTTATCTCCATGTGTGTAGAGGACTAGGAGATTTTCCATTTCCCCTCAGAGGTTTTCTGAGGGTGGTCTTGGTCATGGTCTCCACAGAAGTCCTTTGCAATGGCGTCCCAACTTCATGTTTTAACTTATATGCTAGGCCATAAGTCTACTGTAAAACTCTTTCTCCTCCTTGACACAGTCCTTTGGACCCATCAAACCCTGTCTACCTTTTCTGTTCCTTTCACTTCTTAGCTCTTTCTTATCTCTGTGCATAAGGTGGAAAAGGAGAGCAGAGAAGGAATGGAGAAGACATAAGTTGTTCCAATGTCCCAAGAAGCTGAGGAGTTGGACCACAGACATTAGTGAAGCAAGCGGGATACGACGTGTCTTGCTCTGTAGTTCTCTCATATCTACTGCCTTTTACTTGTATTTTTTCCTAAATATGTGAGATGTTTTATCTCCCCAGTCAAATTCTGAGCATGCTTTAGGAAGACAAGGGGTTTTGAACTTTGTCTTTCTACCATGTATATTTATCCTATCCAGAGAAGCTACAGATAACTATTCCTTGGTTGAATATCCCATATAAAGGCAAAATCATATAGTTCAATCCATCCATTCACTGAGTCAACAAGCACTTATTGACTGACCCCTATTCACCTTGAAGCCCTGCTAGATGTTGCCCATCACAGTGAATAGTTTATGCAGGTTCTAGAACTCCTACATTCCCCAGCATCTGATACATAGCACCCTATAAAATATCCAGCTTTGAAAACCATTATTATAAAAGTAATACAGGCTCATGGTAAACATTAAAACAGTGTAAAAAGCGTATGAAGAAAAAAGTAAAACTTCCCTGGCCACCACTCCATCAAAATTTCCTATTCCAATTACTCAAAAGCAACAGTTGCTGATAGTTTCTTATATATCCTTCCAGAAATGTGCATTATTCTTTTTACATAAATGAGATCATTCTACATGTATTTTTCTGTTGTTGCTCCCCACGCCTCACCTATATATCTTGGTTCTCTTTTCATATTAGTCCATGTAACTCTCCTTGCTTTTTTCTTTTTGTAACAGCTTTACTGAGATATAATCCACACACCATATAATTCACCCAGTTAAGGTGTATAATTCAATGGTTTTTAGAATATTCATAGAATTGTGTAACCATCACCACAATCCTCATTCTTTTTAATGGTTGCAGAGACTCTGTTTTCTCTTAAGCCATAATTTCAGTAAATATTTGTTGAATTGAATTAAGCCACAGATTTGGACAGAGGAAGTAGGGTAAAAAAGCAGATTGTCTAGAAACATAAAAATAAAGAAGCTCTGAGGCTTCTGCTGGTCTTTTAAGTCAGTTTTAAGTAACAATGTTATATTGATATGAAACATGGATGAGAAAATATTTTCTTCACATTATCTGGATCTTTTCTTTCCAGATAATAGAGTCGCAATCCACATGGACTTCAAGTTGCATTGTGCTGGATTTTCTTTAGCAAGTGAATTATTTTTACTTCCAAGTAAAGTTTTATTTCATTTTAGTAAGTTTAAAAATAAATATTACCTTTAATAATCTTCCCAAACTAAGCTTATAACATGTCAATAGTAACAGGACAATTTTTTTTGCAGCATTTGTTTTAAATATATGTGAAGGTAATTATTTCAGATTAATACAATATTTATAAAATGTAAGGAAATGCAAGCAAATTGTTTTTGGAATTGTTTATAAATATTAGGAGTATTAAGCATATGTGGTGCTAAGTAATATTGACATGTCCAGGAAAACGTGCAAAGTAGAAGGAAAATAATGCAACTACTCTTTCCCCAAAATTACATTCCCACATATAAAATAAAAAATTCTCTAAGGGACAAAAAATTTTAAAAAAGGTATTTGGTAATATTAGTAAGGCCTACATTGACATTAGAAACATGAATTTAAGTAATTTAAATAAACAAACCTGAGTCAGGTTAAGCACTAAAAAAACAGACTCAAATACTATGGAAGGTAGCAAAGAACAAGAACACAGTCACTTGTTAGAATAAAAAAAGAATTACTGCAGGGGTTGGAAAACATCTTCCTAGAGATTTTTAAAATATGAACAGGACAGATTTGATGCCACACTCCTCCCTAATGATTGAGACTTGATTCCATAAGGGGTCATGGAGTTTGTGAATTCTATTATTATAATCCAGTCCCACACTGAGTCTCAAAGTGAAATACTCAAGTGTTTCAAAATGTTCCATGTTTAAGTTCCTGAAAAGTTTCCCACTCAGGACCTCTCCAGTACTCATCAGTAATCTATCAAGTGTTCATCCTCAAATGTATCAGCCATCATACAACCATTTTTCCAAAACAACTCGATCAGATGTCAGAAACAGTAGTATTCTCAGACCTTTTTTTTCTCCTTAGATCAAACTTCATCATTTCTGGGATTTGACTGAGATCTTTAAAAGTCTGTATCTTAGATTTTCCTCATAACCTCTCTAGGTAAAGTCTTGGTCTTAAAAGGTCTCCAATTTTCCCAGGTTTCCTTAAAAATGTCTTTTACCTTCAGAATGACAATATTTTACCTCTGTGTCCTACACTTAAAATCTAGCATAGCTAAGGAGATGATGAAGCTGTGTTAAGGGGGGCAAAATAAAACCCAAGAAAATGCAGTCCCCATAAAGAATAACCAAATATATACCAGATGTAGGAAGCCTCACCCTCTTCATGATTTTTAAAAATAAAAATACTACATAGGACTTTGGGTATGAGAAAATGGGCTAAACTTTTTAAGAAGAAAGTAATTTTCAGTACGCCTTTTCATAGAGTAGAAAACAATGCTTTGGAAAACAGCAGTCAGCAACTAATGTGACATTCAAAAAAAAACCAAAAACACCATGTAAATGTTCTTTTTATCCTACTTTTTGGAGAAAGAGAAAATGATAATTGGGAGGACAGACTACTGAGATGGAGGGATTATCTACAGAGGGCATGAGACTGAAAAAAGAGGAAATTTTGTGGTTGGTACATTAGAGGAACTGAAAAAAGAACAGTGTATCAGTGCATCCATAGTAGCAAACAGCAAAACCCACTTAAGCTAGTTGAAATAGGAAAGCAATTTATTAAAGGGTGTTAGGTAGTTCCTAGAATTTCTGGGAGGGCCAGAGAAGATGCTCAGCCCTCACTAGGAGACTGCTTCCCTGAAGACCCACTGCAGCTCTGCTAGTCCCATGCACCTTTGCTTGCATCACCTATTCTGAGAGCGAGATACTAAAAGTATGGTAATAGATGTTGACTAGACTTATTGTGGTGATCATTTCATAATATATACAAATATTAAAACACGTTGTACACCTGAAATTAATTTAATGTTATATGTCAATTATACCTCAATTTTAAAAAGAAGAAGGAGGAGGGAGAAGAGGAGGAGAAGGAGATGATGATGATGATGATGACACACTGGCAGAGCTAGCTGGAAAAAATACAACATGCAGGCATACCTCAGAGATATTGCAGGCTTGGTTCCAGAACACTGCAATAAAGCACCTATTGCAATAAAGCAAGTAACACGAAATTTTTGGTTTCCCAGTGTATATAAAAGTTATGTTTATACTATACTGTAGTAGTCAATTATGCATGCAAGAGCATTATGTTCAAAACATGTTTGTACCTTAATTATAAAATACTTCATTGCTAAAACATGCTAACCATCATCTGAGCCTTCAGTGAGTCATAATCTTTTTGCTGGTGGAGGGTCTTGCCTCGATGATGATGGCTGATGACTGAGCAGGGTGGTGGTGGCTGAAGGTTGGGGTGACTGTGGCAATTTCTTAAAATAGGACAACAATGACATTTGCTGTATCACTGAACTCTTCCTTTCACAAAAGATTCCTCTGTAGCCTGCAATGATGTTTGATAGCATTTTACTCACAGTACAACTTCTTTCAAAGTGGGAGTCAATCTGCTCAAACCCGGCTGCTGCTTCATTAACTAAGTTTATGTAATATTCTAAATCCTTTGTCGTCATTTCAACAATCTTCATAGCATCTTTACCAGTAGTAGATTCGATCTCAAGAAATCCCTTTCTTTGCTCATCCATAACAAGCAACTCTCCATCTGTTAGTTTTATCAGCGATTCAGATACATCTCCAGGTACGACTTCTAATTCTAGTCTTCTTGCAATTTCCACCACATCTGCAGTTACTTACTCCACTGAAGTCTTAAACCCCTCAAAGTCATCGCTGTAGGCTGGAATCAACTTCTTCCAAACTCCTAACCCTACTCCTTCCCATGAATCACAAATGTTCTTCACGGCATCTAGAATGGTGAATCCTTTCCAGAAGATTTTCAATTTACTTTGTCCAGATCCATCAGAGGAATCACTATCTATGGCAGCTATAGCCTTACAAAATTCATGAGTTGCAAAATGGATGTTGTGTTAGCAGGCGTGAAAACAACATGAATCTCATCGTACATCTGCATCAGAACTCTTAAGTGCCCAGGGACATTGTCAATGAGCAGAAATATTTTGAAAGCAATCATTTTTTTTCTAAGCAGTAAGTCTCACCAGTGGGCTTCAATATTCAGTAAACCATGTTGTAAACAGGTGTGCTGTTTGTGCAGGCTTTGTTGTTCCATTTATAGAGTACAGACAGAGTAGACTGAGCATAACCCAAGGGTCCTAGAATTTTCAAAATGGTAAATGAGCACTGGCTTCAACTTAAAGTCACCAGCAGCATTAGCCCCTAACGAGAGTCAGCCAGGTATTGACTTGTCCTCTCTAGCTATGAAAGTCTTAGAAGGCATATTCTTCTAATAGAAGGCTATTTCACCTACACTGAAAATCTCTTATTTAGTGTAGCCACTGAAACTGTGCCCCACAGAATTAACAGAAGCTGATAACTACAGAAATTCTTGAACTTGTCTTACAGAAGAACAGACAAGGGATCACCTTGTTAAAACCCCTTTGCTTTTAAACTGTCTTCATTGATTGAGTTCACTTTAGTATTTTTTTTCTTTCTTTCTCTTTTCCTCGCTTAAGCTGCATACCTTCTTAGCTTCATACAGCCCAGCTGTTTTATAGGAACTTGAAGTCAGCTCCTGCCCAGTGTGAGCTGGCTGGGGACTGGATGGAACTATGACCCTAAAACTGGGCCTGCTCAGATGTCAGAGGGCTGGAAAATGCCACCCTCAGATCATGCTGTGTCTCCATTTTGAATATGCAGAATCATGTAGCGCAACTTGGCTAACTGTTTGGCACAAGGGGCCTAGGTTTCAGCCTATCTTGGCTTTTCGACATGCCTTCCTCACTAAGCTTAATCACTTCCAGTTTTTAATTTAAAGTGAGAGATATGCGACTCTTCTTTCACTTGAACATTTAGAGGCTAAGGGTTATTAACTGGCCTAATTTCAACATTGTTGTGTCACCTGGAATAGGGATGCCCAAGGAGAGGAAGACAGATGGGGAAACAGCAAGTCGGTGGGGCAGTCAGAACACACACAATGTTTATCAATTAAGTTTGCCGTATTATATGAGCATGGTGCCAACACAATTACAATAGTAATATCAAAGATCACTGAACACAGATCACCATAATATAATAATAAAAAATTTTGAAATATTATGAGGATTACCAAGATGTGAAACAGAAACACGAAGTAAGCAAATGTTGTAAAAATCGCGCCCGATGCAGGGTTGCCACAAACCTGCAGCTTGTAAAAACCACAATATCTGTGAAGCACTATAAAGCAAAGCACAATAAAATGAGGTATGCCTGTAGTTAAAATAAATAAATAAAAGCTATGCAACTATTATACCCCAAGCCTTATTCATGATAGTCAAAAGGTGGAAACACACCAAATGTTCACTGAGACGTGAACAAAACGTGGTTTAAGAAAAGTGGTATATAGGGGCTTCCCTGGTGGCGCAGTGGTTAAGAGTCCACCTGACAATGCAGGGGACACAGGTTCGAGCCCTGGTCCAGGAGGATCCCACATGCCGCAGAGCAGCTAGGCCCATGCACCACAACTACTGAGCCTGTGCTCTAGAGCCCGCAGGCCACAACTACTGAGCCCACAAGCCACAACTACTGAAGCCCACATGCCTAGAGCCCATGCTCTGCAACAAGAGAAACCACCGCAATGAGAAGCAAATGCACCGCAACAAAGAGTAGCCCCTGCTCGCCACAACTAGAGAAAGCCCGGGCACAGCAATGAAGGCCCAATGCAGCCAAAAATAAAATAAATAAATAAATGATTTAAAAAATAAAATTAAATTAAAAAATTTAAAAAGTGGTATGTAAATACAGTGGAATATTATTCAGCCTTAAAAAGGAATGAAATTCTATACAAAAAGATTTTCAAAACCTGGGAAAAATAAAGAGATCAAAGGGATTCAAGAGTAAGTGACAAATAAAGACTATGAGCAAAGAAGATCCAACATAGCATAATACTATAAAAGAGGTCCTTAGGGAAAAAATTAAAAGGGAGCATAATACTAACAATTATAATTTTAAAAATATCCTGAAATAAAATTAAATTTATATTGTGAAAGGTATACTGACCCAGAATGGCCAATATCAAGATCAAGTCCATAGGGCTTCCCTGGTGGCGCAGTGGTTGAGAGTTCGCCTGCTGATGCAGGGGACACAGGTTCGTGCCGCGGTCCAGGAAGATCCCACATGCCGTGGAGCGGCTGGGCCCATGAGCCATGGCCGCTGAGCCTGCGCGTCCGGAGCCTGTGCTCCGTAACTGTAGAGGCCACAACAGTGAGAGGCCCGCGTACAGCAAAAAAAAAAGAAAAAAAGATCAAGTCCATAAAACTACTATGTGTGATTCACTTTGTTATAAAGCAGAAACTAACACACCATTGTAAAGCAATTATACCCCAATAAAGATGTTAAATAAAAAAAATAAAATAAACAGATATATAATTTTAAAAAAACTACTATGATTAGAAAAAAAAAATCGTTGGTACAATCAGGCAAAAGATCAAGTGATCATCAGGGAAATTAAAATCGGATTATAACCAGCCTTTGACATTTTATGCTAAGGAAAGTAAATGTAAATAAAGTATCTGATACTCAGGCAAAACGGACTTTCAACTATAAAGAACTCTGACAAACTGTTATCAACATTCAAGAATTCAGAAAATATTGTTTCCATGAGTAATTTCTGAAGATTTTTCTAGAAAACAGGCAACCAAAATGAGAAGAAAGACAGTGATATAAAGATTGGTGGCAATCAGTAAATACATATTTACTTATAGAACTAAGATTAAATTAGAGCTAAGAGAGAATATAATATTTACATAATCTTTGACAATATAAAGTAAAACTATAACAAAAGGAAAAAGAATAGAAAGTGCATAGAATTTTTTATTGTTCTTGTTTTTATCATACTGGTATTTTATTCTAAGACTGTTTGTTGTGTGTAAAATGTGAGATAATGTAAATGAGTAATATATTCTACTTCTAACATTTTCGCTAAGGAATGTGAGCAGCCTCTAGGAGCTGGAAAAGGCAAAGAAACAGATTTTCCACTAGAGTCTCCAGATGGGAATGCAGCCCTGTTGACGTCTTGATTTTAGCCCAGTGAGACCCAAATCAGACTTCCAACCTTCAGAACAATAATAAATTTGTATTGTTCAAACCACTAAGTTTGTGGTAATTTGTTACAACAGTGATATAAGGTTAATACAAATTCCAAGCAAGAACCATACAGCAAAGCCCAGTCAACCCACAAAACCATGAAAGATAGTTAAAAAAAAAAAAAAAAGTAGTTTTGAACCACTAAGTTTTGTTAAAAAGCAATAGATAACTGGAATAGCAAGGAAGTTATCAAGTCTATTAAGTTGTCTTTAAAGAACCCATGAGCCTAACTGAAAAGACTTCCTTTGGGCAAGGAGGAGATAATTTGAGCAGCAATAAGGATAATACTTCAACAGATTGAAACATCAAATTCCTTTAAATCTATGACTTCATAAAGATACAACAAAACTGATCACCTTTGGATGATATTAGAAAGCCAATTCATTATTTTCAAACCTCATAAGTTAATGGGAAAAAAAAGGCTCAAACACTTAGCTTACATTTCTTATCTTCTCTACCAAATAGAGAAGAGGGAAATTTTTCTTCATATAAGGTTTCCACTAACAAAGAAGGAATGATTGAATTACAGAATTTCTAGCATGTAATCTATAATTAATTAATGGCTCTAGGCATTAAGAATTAGTAATAGCTAACATTAAAAAAATGCTCAGATGACAGAACACAACAGTAAAATTAAGTTGTCTTGAAAAAAAAAAAAAAGAACCTAAATCTAATATAGCTTCTAAGTTCAACTACCAATTTATAGCACACACAAAGAACACAGAACAGAGGAACATATTAAACTACACCAGGAGGACACCATCAAAAAACTCCAACATAAGAAATTCTGCATGTAAATATATTTGTTTTTTCAAACAAATACATTTCAAGGGAAAAAAACAAGGATGGAGGGGGAGGCCTATAGATTAAAAGACACTCAGACATAATTTTATAACTAAAATATAGTGTTTAAGGATCCTCCCTTGGGCGATTCAACAGTAAAGAAAGACAGCTAGAAGGTCTAATCCCAGAACTCTCCATCACTTAGAGATCAATGGAGATGGAGGCGTCAGCCAAGAAGATTGAGGAGTGACTAAAGAAACAGGAGGTAAAGCAGACTGGTGTCATAGAAGCCAAGAGAAGAACATGTTCCAAGATGGGGTGGTTGTCAACAGAGTTAAAGGCTGCCATGAAGTCAGTAAGATGAAGACTGAAAATGGTCATCAAATTTGTCAGTATGGAGTTCACTGGTGCCCTTGCTAAGAGCAGTGTCAGTGGAGCGTGAGGGCAAAGCTAGCTCAGAACGAGTGACCGTAACTAGAAAGTGAGAAGAAACCAAATATCTAGAGGCAACATTTTCAAGACGTTCACTTAAGAAGAGGAGCAGAGAAATAGCCTGGTGGCTAGGGGAAAATGTGGGGTTAATGGAAATCGATTTTTTAAGTGGAATTTATTTGAGCGTATATGTATGCTGAAGGAGAACTTGAAGACATAGGAGAGAAAGAGGGTAACCAAACAAGAGAAATTCTTGTGGAACTGAGAGGGGATGAAACCCAAATCACACATGGATTTCAGATTTATTTTATTTTGTGTCATTTAAAAATTACTGGTCAGGACTCACTAGATTGACTTAATGACCCACAGTTTGACAAACAACTGATGTAGGGCATATTATTTTACCTTCCTGAATCTATTTCCTTATCTGTAAAAGGCGGATGACAATCTCATAAGGTTGTTATGATGGTCAAGTAAGACATTATATGTAAAGTACATATAGGGTACTGAGCACAGTTTGTGCTCAATGAATGATAACTATTATTAATACTATTTTTAAAAACAAAGAAAATTAATAAGGTCTGAGTCTGGGCATAGCCAGCATCTAGGCTGCTGCCCAAACCTCAACTAATATTTTCATCATAACCACAAGTATCAACTCCATGGTTCTCAAAATAGTGACACTACCTCCTGCTGTGTACCACCAGCTACTTGTATTTGTGTGATTGTTTAGAAATAGTAAAAAATTATGCTTGAGTTTTATTTGAAACACTTCCTTTCTATAAAATCATCTAGATATTTAATAGATAACATGGAAATTTTGATAGCATTCTGAATTTTAAAACATTCCTTCCAAACAACCATACAAATACATTTTTCCAAGCCAAAACAGATATCCTTATGCTTGAAATGCTATTTCTAATTTATTCTTACAGGCTAATTTGCAACATGAAGTTGTTTGGATGATTGGTTTGCAGTAAACATGGTATACCAAATTGGCTTCTAAATTTAGAGAAAGGTTGAGTCTCCTCTTATAATAATCGAGAAATAATAGAAGTATTAATGATAATGAAACTTCCATAATTAAAAAACTCAAATTCTGAAATAACAAGCAGAAATGAACATTAGTAGGTAGTAGCAACATAAACTGTAATTTTTGCAAATGGTTATTTTGAGCTCTTTTTATGGCATAATGCAACCTCCAAAATTCAATTTACTAAATGATAATATATGTCCCATATGTGTCATAATTAAGTTCCATAGTCTTTAGAGAATTTAGTACTATTAAACATAACAAAGATATTGGAAATAGTGCATAAAAGTCTAAGAATCATAAAAGAAAAAGTTGTTTTTAACAGATGCTATGATTTCTATGTCTGATATTTGAAAAAATTTTAGAAAGTAGTATTGTTATCCATATAAATGTATTCAAAGAAAAATCTTATTTATGTATAACATGATTTGAGGATGAACTCTAGATTTTGAATACAGTAGACTCTGTATCCTTTCTTGGAGGTTTTTGAGGACCGATTTTTGGTAATATCTCCTTGGCATAAAATGTTTTATGAAGTCCAGCTTCTCGAAGTGCTAACTCAAAACGAAGTCTACGGTCAGAAATTATCTGTAGAAATAAAATGATTTAAATAAATAGCATTTCATTGAAGTAAATTTTATCATTTAGTTCTGTATTTCCCCAAGCCGTGTAATTTGTTTTTACTGGAGAGATGACTAGATGACAGTAAATTCTGTGTATACAGTGACTATATTCTGAACTTACTGAAAATATCCAAACCTTTTTGACATTATCACTTTCCAGTATATCAGTGGTTTCCAACATAAGATGTACAGAATATTGTATACTAGATTAGTCAAAATAAAACAATAAAATTATTAAAAGATGGGATAAAAGAAGCTTACTTTCAGTACGATCATTGATTTGTTATTTATTGTTAGCTGTAATTATAAAATATAAACAACCATTGATTAAAATAAACCTAAACCACAACCTTGTAAATCTGTCTTTAAACAGACATTTTAATTTCTCCATCATTTGGAAATATGTAAATTAAGTTCAAACACATGGCCACTACTTGAAAAACAAAATCAATAGAACTTTTCTTCCAAGGCCAGATTTCTATTTCAAGCAGAACTAGAAAATGCTTCCATCAATCTGACTCTAAGGGGTATAGACATATGAGTAGTTCAATTTCCCTTTTCATTTATAGCTGATTGGACATTATTCCTCCTTCTATGAATATTAATGTCAACAGACACTGTTTGCAATGATAAGAAGGTGGCCACGTATGGCTTTCAGCTAATGAAACATTTTACATGAACTTGAAGTCCCCCTAGAGGATGGGATAATAAGCCATTGAAAGCAACCCCTCCTTCAAGGAGCTCTTACACTAACAGAGGTAAAAAAATGTACACAGATAACTACAGTCCGTGGCAACATGTGACAGATGCTCCAAGAGTAGTAGAATACGGAGAGACATCTCCTGGTGCCAATGAGACTAGGATGGTCTCAGGTAAGGAGGACTACTTGAGCTAACTTTAAAGTTCAACTTACTCTTCTATAAAGCTGGGGATGGGGCTGGGGGAGGAAGAGAGATCAAGAAAGAAAGGCACATGCAAACTCAGAGACGAAATAGGTTAAGTTGGGATCGGGGTAATCTGGGTAGAGTACTTGGTTCCATTGGGAAACACTGAAAAAGGATACTTCTAAGACTGGGACTTGAATTTTAAAGGCTTGAAGGCTATGCCACGGAGTCTGGGGAGCTACTGAGGTTGTGTTTCTGTTTTCAGCATGGAACTAATATAATCATTGCTGTTGCATAAGAAGATGCATCTGATTACAAGTTCAGGATAAATTAAGGTGGCAGAGAAAGAAGAGATGGAGGCAGGGAGAGTGCTTAAGAATCGACTACAATTGTCTAGACATGAAATAATAAATGCCTAAAATTGGCTGGTAGCAAGGAAGAGAGAACTGTCCAAAACACTATGAAGGGAAGAATCAATAGAACTTGGCAACTAATCAATACAGGGACTAGGGGCAACGATGCATATGTCAGGAATAACACTGAGATTTGTGTCTGAAAAGCAACGTATTTGAGCCTTAGACCTAGGTTTCTCCTCTTTTGCTCCAAAAGAGTCTCCCTGGTCACTCTCAACCACTTTGAAGGATTCATGCTCCACCTGTGTGCTGTTGACGTCCTCATTATCTCCAGGATTCACCTTTTTTCCCCCCAGCTCCAGAACTGAGTTTTAAAATGTTTTCATAATTCTGTTTTTTTCAATACGTATCAAGTGAAATGAAGATCTCCCTCACATACTGACCTCCATTTCCCCAATTCTCCTACCCAGATGAAGCCCATCAGTTTCCTGTAAGTGCGTATTAGACATCTTCAACCTAAACCTGATATGAACAAAATAAATGCTCTCTCCCTAAGTCTGCTTTTCCTTCTGAATTCTTATATGGTTAATGGCAGCACCACCTAATGATTATAATTTACTGAATTACTACTAGGTGCCAGACAATATTCTAGGCAATTGACATTTATTATACTAATCCTCACAAGAACCTTACAAATTGTTTTACAGATGAAGTAAACAAGACATAAAGATGTTAATAGCTTACACAAGTTCACACAGCCAGTAAATAGTGGATGTGGATTTCAATCCAAAATGCAGGCTCTTCTCAATATCACTCACTGCATAGTTTAGAATCACCCTCACTCATTATCCCCCTCCTCTTCTCAGCCAGAGCCATCCATGCCCCTGCCAGGCCACCCTCCCCCCACTCCATGCCACTTCTATGAGAGCTCCACCATCTTCAAAGGACCTGACTCCACCTCCACCAATTTTCCATTCAGGACACATTGCTATAACATAAAGCTGATTATATAATTCACCTGCTTCAAAGTCTCACCTCTGCTCACAGGATAAAGGTCAAAAGTCTTAGCAAGTAAGATCTACTATACTTTTCACAGTCTGACCGGAATTTATGTCTACAGTCTCATCCCCCAGCACCCACCCTTACCATGTACCTTACACTGAACACATATCGGTAAGGGTCACCCTCTTCTGCTTGGTGAAGCACTTATTTCCTCAGCCCAGGTACCTGAAAGCTTTTCAGCTTCTGACTGCAATTCTTTGTAAGCCCAACTGCCCTCCCTGCTTTGGCTTCTGGAGATACCCGTGCATTTTCTAATTAATCCCTCTCCCTACACCCACCCCTCTCCCCAATCCAGTTTTGCTGTTGTTTGTTTTTAACTTAAATTATCTGGAATGAATTCTGTCACTGCTGCCAAAATTCCTCAACTAAGATGGAGCTTAGTTTCCCCTTTTCCATTTCTCTGACTGCCCATTCAGGGCTGCCCGTTCATTCCCTTCCTCTTGACGCTGCAGCCCTTAGCCGGAGGCAATCTCACCCTAGTGGAGTTATTCCCATGCACGCTACTTTCCTTCCCAGCGCAACTCCCCTGCTCACTTCCTCCACACAGGACAAGTTTGTCTTGCTCAGGATGCAGCCTTGGCACCAGGCTCAGTGCCAGATACAGTATATGTTCCATAAATATTTGCCCAATTAATATGTGTATTGTTCATCTTTTTATTCCCTAGCAAAGTATGCAGCGCATAAATGAGGCACACTCGATTTATTTGTCAGTGAGTGAATGGATGAAGTTTCCTGCTTTTTAAATAATTAAATAAGCATTTAGCTTTTCTTAGATTTGTAAATTTAACAACTACTTTCTCCCTTAACTTCAGTGATATCCATTCATTCACATGTCCTGGCTCCTTCTCTTCCATCCATCCATCTAAAAAAACTTTTAAAAATCCTTTCTCAGCTATAGAAACAGATTAAAATGATTCAGAAGTTCCTAGAAACAGTTAAATAACCTCTTAATACCTTTTCCCACAGCAAATGTTTCATCATTAGCTCTGATACATTATTTTCTGTTCATTTTAATTTCAGAAAGCTTCCCTCTGCTTTGTCTTATCAGTATCATTAGTTGTTTCTTTAATAGGATTTATGTTATGCATTAAAAATTCTGAATATGATAAATATTTAAACAAAATACAGTATTAACACAACTTTAAAATTTTATAAAATTATTTTTTAGATTAAAATAATTTTCAATGACATTTTTACATAAAGTGTTTTGTTCTATGGTCACCTATCAACTATTTTATATTAAGAATTGTTCAGTAATTATGTGCTCTCATTTAGAAATAAAAATTATGCTAATATGGATGGTATTTAAATGTAAATATTGAAAATAATTTGTAACCCAAAACACACACTTCTACAATTCTTATCATCATGGCTTTTGCATCAATCGTGCTAATTTCCATAATTACCTGCTGTTCATTATATGTATTCAATGTGAAGAGTGGCTTTTGAAGAATAAATTCTTCTTCGATTCCAATACCCATCCTCGCTTTTGATGCCATTGTGTCTGACATCATTCTAACAGGATCAAATTGAGCGACAATAGCAACCTAAAAGAAGAAAAAGCATGGCTACTTGGAACAAGATACAAGCAAAATGCTTCTGGGCAACATTATTAATGATAATGTCCATTAAAGTCAAGAAATTTTATTAAAGATTACATAATTACAGTTATGATTAAATTTAGATAAAAATTTCTTTTTCATCCAAAGTCAAGGGAAATTTTATATAGAAAACCCACATATTCAACCACCTTGAAAGTAACCAAAAGTAGAAAACATTAATTTTTAACCACTAGCAATCTATGGCCATGGTAACAACCCCATGAAGCTTTCTAGAAAGTTTAATCTGATTAAGCTGAATCTAGAGCATGTCATTTATGGGTAAAGTCATGTGTGTTGGCATTATTCAGCAAGACGGGTGAGTTTTCATTGTACCAGGCAACTAGATTTCCAGGGACTGTTAAAAACCACTGTTTCCCCTTCCAGTGAAAAACTGCAGAGTCGTTTCAACCCAAATGCCCTTGTCCTTTATGATAATTGAAATTGTTCAAACCTGTATCCTAATGAAAAGAAGCCACTAATTTTGTAAATTATATGCACCATTAATAACACCTGCCTGTTAATTCCTAAAGTCAAGAATTAGCATTAAGAAAATGGCATTTTTAATGCCATTTAGAAATTGTAATGACATAACTGGGGGTTGAACATACTTTAATTATTATAGGTTTCCTAGCCAAAATGTCTTTTACTGTAGTTCTAAACACTGATTACAGATAACGGGCACAGATATTTCCTCTTTCAAAGGGCTCACAGATGGAAAGAATCCTAATCATATGGACTCTGTAGTTATCAAAATTATATTTTGAACAAGAATGTGTTTAGTAAGAGTGACATTAAGTTTTGTCTCCCGAAGACCATGGTATATCACTATTTGCTAATGATTGAATAATTTAAATTTTGTTGAATCTAAGATGACCAGGACTTAAATTCAAAGTATAGGAATATATTTCTATAATCTATTTTATAAAAGATGATATAATAGTTGTATGCATTTACACTTCCTCTTTACTAAATATTTCATTTAACTAGACTTCCTTGGTTTGAATCCAGTTTGACATTTACTAGCTATGTGACTTTGGGGAACCTCTGGGCCTCCTCAGTTTTCTATGAAGTAGGAATAGTAATAATTCCTACATCATAGGGTTGTGGTAGAGATTAAATGAGGTAAAACCTAAAAGCTAAAAGCATTTAGAAGAGTAATGTGAATGCACATTACTACAAACTTGTGAAGTAGGTACTATTATTATGATTCCCATTTTTCAGAGGAAGAAATGAAGCTTAGGGAGGTTAAAAGACCTAAGTTTTCTCTGTCAGTAAGTAGTGAACCAGGTTGTACCAGTTTTGAAGGACACCAGAGGCCAAGTTCTTACCCAAGATTCTATACTGCCTTCACTGACAGAGAAGAGAAACCAGACAGTCATTTCCTATCAGCTGGGAAATGGTGTCAATGAAGACTTTAGAGCTTGTGAGTTGAGCTAATCACTTTCAGGTTAAAAACTATGAAAAATTACCAAGTAGAACTATTTTATTACATTTCCCAGGTCTTAAATTCTTGCTCTTGCCGACTACTACCTTCGGAACTTTTGCCTACTTTTACGAGCCAAAGCAATGGGAGACTTTTATTTCTCCACAAAAACAGTATTTTTATAAAGTGGTTTTTAACCTGTTTGTTGACTGTGGGATGTTTCCAAACAGAGGTTCCTACCCTAGGGAGGATTATCTTGCTCAATCTCCACCACATTTTTTCGAGGAGAGTAAAATCCTTCGGCTAGATGCAGAGTTTCACTGCTGTACATGGATACTATTCAGCTTATAAACTAGAGGTAATATGGATGCATTTAAATCTTGGGAGAGCTATTTTAAAGGTGCTGATAAAATTCTTTTAATACACTAAGAAACTGGAAATGGTTCAACATAAATCTAATTGCTCCCAGCAATGAAGACCAGTGTCCCAATTTGGGAAAGTTACATTTTATATAGCAGATGTCATGAACTAAGCCCTAGTAATAATGTTATTAAGAGCACTTAGAAACATTTTTTTAAACCACCCATGAAATTTTCCAAATTAAAAACACCTGTTTCCTCAGGGCTTCTATTCGCTTCTCTCTCTCTGCTTCTTCAAGTGCTTCTTGAAGGGTCACTTCTTTTTTCTCCATCAAACGCTTTTCCAATAATTCTCGTCTATATTTAACCCTTTAAAAATAATGCACAGGAAAGTTAGGAAAACATCATGATAATGGAGATTACGTGGATGGGTGCATAGGGACAGAAGGCAACTCATAAGTGACATCACTGTCATACTGTTTTTACTTGCTTTTGGTTGATTTCTCATATCAAAACAATAAAGGATGCTTGTATAAAATACAATTTATAATAATTCTAATAACAATCATAGAACTGCAGGTCATGGGGCAGGAAAACATGGGGTAAAATCAAATCTATCTCTTTCTTCATTAAAATCTTTGTATGAAATGTCATCTGATAAGTTCTAACACAATTTGAGATGTTAAAAAGGCTATATTACTGATTAAATATACATAATTTTAGAAACACTGGTAAATAAAATACTAGAATAATATGCCCGAAGTATCTCAATTACTAGACTTTAAACCAAACTCTATACTGTTATTCATAACTGTGTGTGTGTGTGTGTGTGTGTGTATGTGTTAAGAAACTTTGAAAACTGCACTTTGACTGTAGATGGCAGCAAAAACATGACTTTCCCTTAGCATTCTGTTTCCATCCCCCTTAACAGCAGATATTAAAGCGGCATATTTAAATATCTGTTTTAATACTCCCAGGTTCATTTGGGTCTCCTCGGCTGCCTTTTCAGGCAGCCTCCCTAACCATCTTCTTTGTAGAGATAAGATTTGTCTTTTCAAAAACAGTAGGCACCTGGGTTCTCGAGGGAGTAGGTGGCCGTTGCCTCTGTCTTCTATCATTAACGGTTTAGATTTAACTTCCTCTATGGCATCAGTCACAAACGTGCTTTACCCTTAGCGCGCACACCTGCATTTTCCATGGATATCCCTTCGCTAGACCCTTTTTTATTCTGAATCCCGACATTTACTGAGGTGTTCACTAGGCACCAAGTCTTGTGCTAAGGGCTTTACCTCTTTTAGCTCAATTAGACATCACATGTTGGGGTACCTCTATTGATCCCACGTTAGGGTATCACTATTGATCCCATTTTAAAGATAAAGAAATGGAGGCATAGACAAGTGACGTAAATTGTCCAAGCTCTCACACCCAGTAAATGGCAGAGCCTGAGGTCAAACCCAGGCAGACTGGCCCCAGGGCCCATGCCTACTCCTCACCCTCTCGCCTCCACGCAACTAACCACTATGCTCTTCTCTCTTCTCCTCCTGACAACCCCACTCACCTCACTGACTTATGTGTGCCAAACCCTGTGCTAGATATTGAAAGCACACTGAGAAAACGACTGTTCTTAAACAGTTTGTAGTTTAACAGAGACACAGACAAGCCCAAGAACTAAACAAGGTATACAGTGTCTTCAGAGAGGTATAAATAAGGTCCACTGAGAATTCAGAGGAAGGTGCGATGACTACTTGCTGGGCTGTGAGAGAGACTGGTGAGCTTCAGCAAGAGCTCTTTAGAGGAGGCAGTGTCTGAGCTGGGTCTGGAGGACTAGAAGGCCAGGAGACACGGTGACCGAGGTGGGACAGAGCAGGAGCCGGAATGGGGGTGAGTCCAGGGAGGCACTCGCATTCAGGCTCCTGCACGTGCAGCGCTGGCATCCAAGAGTGGGCGACTTCTTCAGTTTTGCACCCCCGGGGGCCTCACTTGCCCCACCTTGTCACAGCCCTGAGCAGGAAAGGGTTCATGGTGGCTAGAACAGAGAAAGTGGATGAGCAGTGACAGAGAGGCCAAGAAAAGCACTGGAGGGCTGAACCTGGTAGTTACATGGTTCCCTCAATGATTTGCTCCTGGGGAGGAAACCCTCTTTAAAATCAGGTTGCTCCTGAGGCTGGCACTGAAGAAGGTGCTCTGGGAAAGGAGAGAAGGGAAGCAGGCAGCAGATGCTTTTCGAGGACAAAACCCAGAATGGGGTTTGGAAGGAAGATCCTAGCCTCACAGCCTCATGGCTGTGGCTGTTCTCCACCATCATCTCCCATTTCAGGAGTCAGTACAGTCAGCTACATGGATTAAAGAATCTGAAGACCAGATTGCTCCCCTTCTTTGCCGCCTCCCTGTCATAGAAAGTTCTATTTCTCTTTCCCTCCACGTTCACTAAGGCATGACACAACCTCCCTAATGAGGTTCTACTCAGTTTAAGCACTGAGTACAAGCTAAGTGAACTACTGTGAAGGTTCAATTAAAAGACACCCTGGGATTTGACAATTGCCATATGTTAATTCTCAGAACCTTTGAAAAGTTTCTCTTCCTCTGGATGTATAGGTTGCTTTGTCTGCAGCAAAGTTTTGGCTGCTTTGTGGGAAAGTAATAGCTGTTTTATTTGGAGGAGCTTGACTAGCGAGGAAGAGGTTGAGAGTGAGGCATCTGAGGCTGTGTGGTAAAGAAAGCTGGCTCATGCTTTACTGTGAGGCTCACTCCTTGCTTCAACAAAAATTTGAGCACCTCTCTGCATCCATCACTGTGCTAAGCACTGGAGATACGATTTCAACACAGGAGACACACTCCTGTCCTCACAGAAGCGACCATATAATGCCGATACAAAGACCCAGGCAATTATGACACAGGGGGACTCTTGCTCTGATGGGACAATGGGGCAGAGGTCATGGGAGAGGTACCTTTGCCAGACTTGGGGCATTCAGGGGAGCATCCAACAGGAAGTGGTCTGAATTTCAGATCTAAAAAGGGAGCAGGAACTCTCCAGATGGGGAGAGAATAGAAAGAATGTTCTAGGTAGAAAAAAAGAAATGGCAATATGAAGGCCCAGAAGGTGGAAGAGCACGGTACTTTTGAAGAACTGAAAAATATTTGGAATGACCAAAAATGAAAGATGTAAGGTGAGGAGTGCCAAGAGCTGAGGCTGGGGAGGCAAGAGAGGCCAGACGGCGGGGGCTTTGCAAGCATGAGGGCTTTGATCAGGGCAATGGGATCAGAAAGCTCTCTCCTATAATATGGAAGATGGATTGCGAGGAAGCAAGACCAGAGAGAATTATCCAGATGCAAGTTGATGGTTTCCTGAATTAGGGCAGAGGGAGGGGTGCTGGTGGGAGTTAGAGAGAAGACATGTATTTAAAATTTATGTAGAAAATAGAATAAGTAGGAATTGTTAGTGTTTTTTATGGGAAGAGGGGAGAGGAAGTTAAGGTTTCTGTCTTGCATGATGAACAATGGCATCCCTCACTAAAACTGGGGACTTAGAGAAACCAGGAAGAGAAGGAATCGGGTTCAGTTTAGACATAGATCTGCTGTCGTAAGATCTGGGCTGGAGCAGTGGATGCGGATCTTTATCAATGGCATGGGATTGAGTCCGAGGGACAGATGGCACCAGCCAGGAAGAGACTGTAGAGTAAGAAGAGAGGCAGGCCTTGCATTGGTTCCCAAGGAAACAACTTTTTTCCCTTCTTTTCTATATATATTTTCAGTATTTATAAATTTTATATCATTCATTCATTCGTTGGCTGGGTGCCCATTCTGTGCCAAGCACCGTTCTAGGGTGGGTGATCCATGCTGATTAAAACAAAACAACCCGGCTCTCATAGAGTTTCAATTCTAGACATATATATTTATTCATCTATTTAGAAGTTTAATTTCTTTTCAAAAGGTGGGGGATATTATCAGTTTAATTTCCCCACTCTGCTACAACCCAAGGAAGCAACTTTTAAGAAAGGGGCAGAAGAGGAGGAAACTAAGAGAATGAGGAGAAATGGTGGCAAAGAAGCAAAGGAAGATGGGAACAGCAATGTCACATGCTACAAATCAGTTATAATATCAGATAATCATTGGATTAAATAACAGGGAGCCATTGGCGACCTCGGCATTAGAGAGGTGACTGAAGAATTAGCGGAAGATAAGGAAGTAAGAGGGAGCAGAGACAACCCCTTCAGTAAGACTGATGCCAACGGGGAGGAGCGAGGCAGGGCAGTGCTGGAGGAAGCTGATCACAGTTGCATTGGCTCCAAAGTGATGATCAAGATGACTCTGACTACCATGAAGATTGGCCAAGGGAAGATTTCAGGAAACAGACACACTCAAATTCTTCATTCTTAGAGATGTTATCGTTTAAACTCAAATAATAATTCACTGTAAAGGGGGAAGCTCTTGGTACATCTTTCTTTTCCCAGTCTGGATAGAAAAATGTCTTTGCCTAAAGAGAAGTGATGCAGAAAAACTCCTGGGAGAAAGCCAAATACTCACATATTCATGGGGAAAGAAAATAGCAACACAGTAAAGTCAATCATTTGGAAAATTTTCCACATAAATACCTTCAGCCATTTGAGGTAGCAGCTTTTCTCCAAATTAAACTGTTGCTATGAAAGTCAATGTCAGGAAGTGGCAAAACTCAATAGTCTTTAAGCTCTGCACTGAATTCCCAAACAGGAATCCTAGGTTCTTCTCTCAGTCTGTTTTATGCTCCTTGAGTTGACGAAGGTTGAGAGTGCGGCAGAGGAGGCCTTTTCCACTCCTCTTGGGGGAGGAGAAGCATCATACTGTTCAAAAGCAACAGCTGCTGCAGAATCAGGCACAGCATTAACAATAATCTGAAAAGGATTTTGTTTAAGCCTCTGGACCTGAGTGTAGTTGAAGGGACAAGAAGCTTTCATGTAGAAATGGAGAATTTTTGTATAATTTTGGATAATTTTTATGTGTGTATTGCACTCTAAGAGATGAGTATACAAATGCAAATGGTTTGGAAACACCATGAACTTCAGTAACAGCCTCCCTTTGCTTTAGTGAAACTTCAGTAAGAACTGGGCAAAATATTAAGTACAAAATCTTGACCTCCCTCCTATCTGGAGACACAGGTAACTTCAGTCTAAAAGGAAGCTACAGCAAACAAGAGGGGAAAAAAGACTTCAGAATAATTGCTGGTAGTGGGAGGTTCTACCGTTTTTGTTTTTGTTTTTAAAACTTAAGCAGTAAATAAAACAGCATTAACAACACATCTTAATTAGATTAACCAGTATGGAACTCCCATCAAAAATGTTTCAGGGAAGTAATCTGCCCTGCTGAATTAGAGGCAGTTTCTAAACAAATCTGCTACTTCATTTTTAGGTGATGTGGCTTACTCAACACTGAACAAGGAATCTTTAACAGGCACACACTGGAGGTGCTATTGCCACAGGGGTCTGAGCAGCAGCAGCAGCATGGTGAACCTGTTTCTGCCTGCTGGGAAATCCCGTTTTGGCTTAAACCCCACTCAGAAAGTTTTGCCCACCAAGCAAAGAGAACCTCTCCGTGAGCTCTAGGGAACTCCAACAGGGAAGAGTGCGCAGATCAAAACATAGGCAGGCCAGGTGGCAGCACCTGTCCAAAGGTGGAGGTCTGGGGGAGAGGAGGTGGAGAAGCCAGCCCAGAGAAAAGAAGGGAGATAACATAACCAGTGCCGGTATCGCGCCTCTAACCATCCGGGTGATGAGACTCGACTCAGTGGGTGTTCTGGCTAAGGGCCTAAGCAGAGACCAGTTCCTGCAAATGTAATGTGAATCCTGATACAAAGCAGGGACATCCTGGTACAGATCAGCATGGGACAAGAACAAAGAGGATTCACAGAGAACCCGCAGAACCACAAGGAGATGAACTCATGCCAGCCCCAGAAAAAGATACTATTCTTCTGGCTCAGAGCGCTTACTGGTTCCTTTGTGCCGTGTAAAGGCAAGTTCCTATTGGAACTCCAGTCTTTAATTGATTAATTCAATTAGTCAACAGAGTTACTTGAGCACTTACTATGTGCCAAGCACTGCCCCAGGTGCTCAGGATAACAATAGTGAAAAATAAAAACCAGACAAGATCCCCCCTCTTAAATCTTACGTTATTTGTGGGTTATTCTATATAAGCATGCTTAAATTAACATCCTAGTAAAATACATTAAATTGTTTTAATAAATTATTTTTGAATTTATCACAGAGTCCTAAATTAAAGAGCTCCTTCTTATATTGCTCTAAAGCGACAGTTCTCAACTGTGACTATCATTGGAATTATCTGAACTTAGAAAAAGTTCTGATGCCAGGGCCCCACACCACTCTAATTACATCACAGTCTGGTTCGGGGGCTCCAGCATCGGTATTTTGTTAAAAGTTACCCAGGTGATTCTAATGAGCAGTCTGGTCTGAGTGCAGCACCACCTGGCCCCTTGGGTCCCTAATTTGAGCTAATGTCAGGATCACCTGGAGGGCTTGTTGAAGTGCAGATTGCTTGATTGCCTCCAGAGTTTCTGATCCAGAAGCAGTGAGGCGGGGTCTGAAAATCTGCATTTGTAAGAAGTTTCCAGGTGATGCTGATTCTGCTGGTCTGGGGACCACACTTTGAGAACTACAGCAAAGACAAATATTTTGATTAGAGGGACTCTACCTGCCTACTGTTAACAAGACAAAACCAGATACAAATTACTACCCAGATAGGGTTTCTTATTTATGGTTGCATGTGCTAAATAGTTATATGCCTCAGGATTGACCCACACTAGAAGTTCCTCCTTTCATGTTACTGACGTTCAAGAGCAGAATCCTTAATTTGTGTCATATTTTAGATTCCACATATAAGTGATGTCATATTCCACTGTGTGTGTGTGTGTATATATATATATATATATATATATATATATATATATATACCACATGTTCTTTATCTATGAAACAGAAAGAGACTCACAGACATAGAGAACAGGCTTGTGGTTTCCAAGCACTGGTGAGGATGGGGGAGTGTTCGATTGGGAGTTTGGGATTAGCAGATGCAAACCATTATATAGAGAATGAATAAACAACAAGGTCCTACTGTATAGCACAGGGAACTATATTCAATATCCTGTGATAAACCGTAATGGAAAAGAATATGAAAAAGAATGTTTATGTATATGTATGACTGAATCACTTTGGTGTACACCAGAAACTAACACAACATTGTAAGTTAAGGGTCCTTCAATTTTAAAAAAGAGCAGAATCTTTCAACCCCATCCCACCCCCATGACCCTAACACACATGGATGACAGGTTCCCTCAGTGGCAGTGGTCCGCCCCGGCTTGGGTCAGTGTCAGTGATGGGTAGTTGCAACAACGGCTGTTACTGAACCTCTTTCTTTCCCTCCAGGGGACAAAACACTGGTGTATCCTGATGACGGTTGAAAACCTCAGACTCCTGGTGATATTTAAAGGGTCTATTCAGTAAAATCAAAAAAGGAAGAAACAACTTGAAAGCATTTCTGCTATGAGCCACTTCCCTTGGGAATAGTTCTTGCAACTCCAGGGGGGGTAAATATTTTTCATGCTGGAAGTGAAAACCCATAAATAAGAGTCATGTACATTTTCCTGTTGGTTGTAATCAGTTCCAACCTAGCCATCTGAGTTCACCTGAGTTAGAAATGCAGAGATATAAACAGCTGTGAAACAAGGACTTAAACCTGGGAATCCAGAATATAGGACAAGATGTGAGGAGAGGGTTACTGAAAGAATGTTGCAAATATCGTATTAGCCCTTGCCTCAAGTTAGTGCAGAAAGACATTTCTGCCACATTTATCCTCCTCTTTTCAAACTACTCCTAACCCTTTCCATCTAGTTTTCAGTAATCCTTTTATACCCTCACATAGCCTCAAAAATTTCCTAGAATACTCCTTTCCAATAGCATTTCAAGTAGGGTACAAGAAATAAAAGATGCATTGTCTATCGGGAATTAAAAGCAATAATAAAAGCCGGTCTTCTTTTTTCTTTTTAATCACCACGCATCAGCAACTCTAAACAAAGTTAGTGATAAAAACTCCCTCCACAGATGGGGCATGCAGCCCCATCTCACTGACTCTTGGCTGCTCCTTTCAAATGTTTCCCTTAACTAAAAACCAGTGCTTCCCAGGTGATCCTACTTCCATTGTTACCCTTTTACAATGGTGAGGGAAGAAGGCTAGCATTTTCCTGGCTCTCCAACAATTCCAGAAAAGTTTTATCCATTGACTTGGGTTAGACTATCCTCTTTCTAATAGGGTTCTTGGGATCAACTACTGGCTTCCCAGGTCACTGCCCGACATTTCCTGAGGGTTATTCAAAACTCCACTCTTACAGTTCCTTGATTCCCCAGCAGCATTTGCTTCTCCCCTGCTTCAACAGCCCACTCCTTAGACCAAACTTGGAGCTTGGCATCACCTATTGAAACTGTGGGTAATCATTTTCAAATCCATTTCACCTGCTTTCACTAATCAAGGTCATTTTAAGACTTGCATGTTCTCCAAGCTGCACAGAGCCTATACAATAAGATGTTTACCTGAGTTGCTTTCTGGGAACTAGGAGTCAGCTGTGTCTAGCTCAGCTGAGCTGGTTAAGACTGGATAGGACCACCAACCAACCCTCCAACTGAGCATGCACGAGTGTCCGCTAGGTGACCTTTTGATGTCAGCGAGCTGAAAACTCCACCCTCAGATCGTGCTAAGCATCTCCATTTTTGAACATGCAGAGGCCTGTAGCTTAGTTACACCTGAGCAGAACGATGATTGCTGCACCTTTTTCCAACCGACTTTCCCCATGCTCCATACACCTCAGACCATCCTGCTGCTTTATTCTTTATCCCACAAATACCCGGAGCCCCTTGCCTCTGGGGAGGGGGCTCTGAGACTTTTTCTCCTGTCTCCTTACTTGGCTGCTTAGCTAATAAACGCTCTCTTTGCTGCACACCTCTGGCTTCTCAGCGTTTTGCCTTGCTGCCTGTCAGGCAAAACGAACCTGGTCTGGGAACACCATTTCCCTGCCAAAATTTTACACTGAGGGATTCTGTTCCGACTCCAATCTCTAGGGTCACCACATATACCGATGAAGGCTGCATGCTGCATAACCCTAGCAATGGACTGCCTTCCAACCTCCCATCCTTTTTACATTCACTCATTTAACCTTACTCAACCTGCTACTACTTTGGCTTATCAGGCTCTCCATTTCTCAACAATATTTATGAACTATGAACTTTGTGCCAGGCACTGGGCTAGGTCTTTCCCTCATGAAGTTTACTGTCATTCTACCTCTTCCTTTTCTCCCAGGCTATGAGGCACAATCAGATTTTACTTAAGTCTCTCTCCAGCTTTGGATCGATGGGCATATCTCTTCAAAGGCATTATCATTAATACTCTTTTATTGTCTTCTTTTCTTTCCACATCTGCTCTGACAATTTCCAACCCTCATTCTTTATTGAATTTGTTATATATTTGTGAGGTTTGAACCTTACCTAGACATTTAACACTCCTCCAGAATGATTTTATTTACCTCAGCTGCTTGATAGTCTCCCTCTTAGTAGAGAACCTCACCTCCTACTTTACTGAAAAGAAAAGGCCATAAGCGTTCACTTTCCCTACCATGCTTTGTTCACTTCCAATCTTGTCAAGACTCATCTTTATTCATCCTTTCCTTAAACCTGGGCTCTTAATACCATAAACCTAGTCGTCTCTAGGTCCTTGCTCCAGAAGTAAATCTTTTACTTTCCTATTTCTTCAGTCCTTCTCCCCTCCACGGTTCCTTTTCTTCTGCACACAAACTTCTTCAAATGGGGAAAATACATCTCTCTCAACTCTCTCTTTTCAGCTACCGTCCTCTTTTTCCCTTCCCGGCAAAATTTCTTAAATGCAGTAGCCATACTTTGTCTCTAATTCTTTCAGTCTGATTTAGTCCAAACCCCCTGCAGTCTGGCCTCTGACCTTTCCACTCTGTGGAAACTGCTCTCACCAATGCCTCCAAATTGTAAACTCAGAGCCTCCTTTTAAAGCTCCTCTGACTTGACCTAACAATGCCTGGTACTGATGACCGCCTCCTTCATGAATGCACATCCTATTTCTGACTGCTTTTCCTCATATTTTGCTGGCTCCTCCTCATCTGTCCACCCAAGTTTCCAACACAAATCCTCTTTTTAAATCCACAATTTAAAAACATTGTCTGGGAAATATGACTTCAGCTACAATCAAGGCATGAATAGCTGCAGCTTCCAACTCCTTCAAAGCCCCAAATCCTTTGATCTTTTATTTCTTCTCTATGTAATTTCAGGATTGACTTCAGTTAAATCCCTCAAATGTAACTATATTACAGTGATAGTTAAATGCACAGCTTCTGCCTTAATGGGCATCTGAGCTTGGTATAGTGTTGACATCCTTTTGTGAAAACTTAGGAACAAACCTAATGACACACGGCTAAGGAGAAGTCTGGAATTTCTCCCCAGATCCTCTTAGAAATGAACCACTGTGGCACCATGGGTACCATGGACAGGGCCAAGATTCTGCCTAGCCAATTATTTTGGGTTTGCTCTAATCCAAAGGCTGAGATTTATGTTCCCAATGTTTAATACCTTATAACATGGCTGCAACAATTTTAGCCTGAAATATTTATAGTACAGTTAGTCACTTCAGCTACTTAAAAATCATAAAATGTATAACTTTGAGCAATATAACTTCTTGGAACCAAGAAATTTTTTATGTGCTTAAACAACTGACTGGGCCCACAACATTTGGGATTACTAGCTATAAACCATTTTACAAATAGGAGATATCTTCCAAAAATAATGACTTTATAATATTAGAAGAGTTGATTTTTTTAATCCCTCCTTTCTGATAGTAATTGTATAGGGCTACTGCCTATGATGGCCAAATTAGATTTTAATAATTAGACCACACTGGTAAACATCTGTTGTTTTTTTACCCTC